>NC_091505.1:19384642-19708372 GCF_947461875.1 Haliaeetus albicilla
GCTAAAATACAGGACTTGAGGTTTAGGTTATCTCACTCTAGATCTGGAGTTCTGTTTCTTTGGGCAAGTCCCTTGCCTCTCTGCTTTTGCTTTTTAGTCTCTAAGAAGGGAGAGCTGCTTGCTGAAAGCTTATGTGATGAGGTTTCTTTATAATTGGAGTTAAGCTGAGGCAGGACACACCTCTACTTCCTTCTCCTCTTCTTTCACCTTCCAGCTTCAAATACAGAACTCGTACATAGAGATGGTACTACATGTAAGGTCATTTGCTATAGAAGTTTTCGGGATAGAAGAAACTATTGTAGACATGTCTACCTGTAATGCATATTACTTCAAGTGTTTACATAAGTAAAAGGATGTTAAGGTTGCTATTTTCTAGTGTTACCTTGCAGTTAATATCCAAGCCTTTTACGTAACCTGTACAAAACCAAAACAAAATCCAGCAGCTGAAGCCCCCCAGCTGTTTGGCTGTTGGAACGATGTTAAAAGTCATAAATATAGAGCTTTACGGACACTTCCACCTCAATAGATAAAATTTAACTCTGCTGCCTTTTAGAACTTTTATCAGTTGCTTTAGAAATGGTTTTCAGGACCTATATTCTGGGATATTTGGGGGATACACACCAGCGTGAATACAGGGTTTGTACTCTTCTCCTTCTGCTCATGATTCAAGGAATATATGAAAGAAGCAGTATGTGGAAGCAAGAATATGGTTTCTTGATCACCATTACATTTGGGGAGGGGAGGAAATCCATGGTATTTAGGCAGGTTAATAGAGGGGAAGTGATTTTTTACAAAACTGCTTTTCCTGTTCCCTTTCTTGTTCCAATTTCTTCTCCTTAAAGCTCTTCTACTTGCTTTCCCCCTCTTTTGCCTATATAAGTGTAGAGAAATGAAGCAGCCTTAATGATATGTGTTTAAAAATCTACTTTATAAATCCATTTGTTCATATTCACCTTCTGTTCACATAACTTACAGGCTTAGAATACTCAAACTCTAAACTGCAGAACAGCCAACTAGTTATGCCAGATTCTTGTACTCCTTTTTTAACCAATCCTTCATTTATTTTATTTCATTCTATACGCTCTCTGAACACAACTTGGGAAGCTAATAAATTAATATTTGAGCTGTTTAGCAGTCTGTTCCACTGCAGCCCTTATATCTTCGTCCGTACAATATCCTGAAAGACTTTATGTGCGGAATAAACAGCCTTTGCAGTACATGATTTCAAAGCCTGAGTGCTCTGCTACTTTACTGAATGCAGTAAATTTTGGGATAGATTGTAATCCCATTCATACTTTGGCTTTTAGAATGCCTAACAACTTTTAGAAACTACAAATCATTACATAAATGGAATAGAATAGCAGTGTACTGAATATGTAGACATTTTATTGTGCAACAAATTTATATGTCTGTAATTCTGCTGTAAATATAGATCTGCCAAATATTCTTTAACTTAATGTAGTACATGGAACTTTACCATATTAATTCATTTTGTACTTACAACAGTCATGTTTTAATATGAGCTGACTGAAGTTGCATAGTCTACTGTAAAAAATTCATTGCATTGTTTAAAACTTTTCATAGCAACGTATACTAAACTCTGTATTAAAAATAAAGAAAGATTTTGTGTAGGAATAAACCTAGCACGCTAATAAGAGCTTGAAAGGCAGCATTAAGATTAATTCTTAATTTAGAAGCTTGCTCAATACTGATGGAAACTCATAAAATAGGTCACATAGGGTAGAATCCAGTATGCTTCTAATCAGCTAAATGCTTTGTAGTCCAGATAAAAGGACCACCTAGATTTCAGCTGGTCTTGGCAAAGGTGCAATGATGTAGAGTTACTGTTACTTGCCTATAGAAGACTTAAGTTTTCCTTGAGTTTGTCTTCCATCTGGAAGTTTAGGTAAATTGCAAAGATTAAGTCATATGAGCCCCGTCTTTCTTAAGCATCTAGCTATAGACAGGGTCCACAATGTAAAGGTGGATCACAGCTTCTAAGTTAATTTTTCAGTAACACATTTGTGTTCTCAGGATAGTCCTACTGAAGTTTAACGTGAGCAGCCCGTGATGAAATAAATCCACATAAGATGCTAGGTGAATACTCTGACTTGAAACTTGGAACTAACCTGCTATACTCTAGCTATCTGGCTTGGTTTACATACTACTTGCAATGATGTTTGTTTGTTTGTTTCCATACAGAAAATTCTCAATTCTGTTGAGCTATAATGAAAATAAGAGGCTGAAATACAAACTGTATACTTTCTGAGCTATTGTGTTTCTTTTCTGTATGGTGTCATGTTTCAGAGCAATGGACTAATCATTTGTGTATAGCCAGCTATAAACTGAAATAGTTACAAATATTACTTGTATAATCATGTGTGTTCTCTATTCAATGTGTGCATTTCTGTCCAGTGCCAAATGTCATTTCAAGATGCAGAGCTTGTTTCCATGAAAGATAGAAAAGAAATGGGTATAGTATTTCCAAGCAAAGTGGAGAAGGGTATAGCATGTGAGCAGTTTCTATTTTACCTTTTTCTTCAGAGAATAAAATACACAAATCTTAAAATTTTGAGGCCACTGTTACATAGGGTTTTCTTATAATAACCTATTGATTTCAAGACATTACTGTGGATTTTTTGCGTGTATTTGTGTGTCAGGGAACAGTTTCAATATCACTTTTTTCAGCATTATCAGCAGTTGTAGTCTCTGCAATGTGACAAGGTGCATGGCAGTTCCTGTCATATGCTTCCTGAACACAAAACGTCAGTCTTTATCAACTCCTAATAATCCAAATTGGCTCTACGGCTTGGCAGTCTAGCAGTGTCTTCACACAATACTCAGGTCTGGAAAAACATTACAAACTTTTGCTAACCTTTGTTGTGACTTTCAATCCTTGAAGTTAATTTAAATTAAATACTGAGTTTAGTCACTTAGATGCTGATCTTGCGAGCATAGTTACATATTTTTGTTTTATATATTTGAGCATAGACATGTTAAACTGTCTGAGATATCTTGTGAGTATTAAGATACATGTATTTGTTTGCAAGTTAAGGGTCTTGGTTGCCGCTGCTGAAGTAGCGGGTTGGGTCATACTGTAAATCCTAACTCTGGTAATTGGTGAAGTATATGTCTGCTCATGTGAGGTCACCAGTTCAAGTTCTTCCTCCAGTAGTAATCACCTGCAGGTATTTCTGTCCATTCTGGCCAAGAATTTAATGAGCCTGGAACTCTTCCAGGACAGAGGAATAGCAGCATGAAGATCATGAAACCAGACTAGTTCTGCTGATCAGTAGAGAATTTCAGTTTTTGGTCTTTAGTGATACCTTCTATGGCTTCTTAAGGAAAATATGCTTCTTCCGTTCCTCATCCATCATGCAATTATTTAAACTGTTGAAGCAGGTAGTTCCACTGCTCCTATTTGTACCGCTGATTTAGCTTGTTATTCAGCTCCTCCATGCCTGACAACTCTCACCTGTAAAATGTGTATTGTAATACTGCTTAAATGAATAAACTGGTTTTAAAAGTCAAGGTTGGGTGATTGTACTTGTGGAAAGCCAACTCAGGTACAAACATTGCATACAAAATCTTTAGTAGGAAGTAGCAGATTACTTGGACAAGATTATGCAAATGCAAAGTACGTGCTTTGCAAAATATAATTACAAAATTGGCCCTAAATTTCTCTGCAGATTTGGGGTAAAACTCAGAGACTCAGATTGGATTTCAGAAGACTGAGAAGCATATGTTATTGAAGAAGATTAAGCACTTGGAACAATTGAGTGAAGCTTTGGATGGGGCTTGGGGGTTTTGGTTTTGGTTTTTTTAAGTGTATTGAACTCTGGAAAGATTTGGCACTTGGGAATTTTGAGGAAACTGCACTCAGTTTTTATTCATGATATTATATTAATCATATTATATATATATATATCATATATTGGTCAGGGCCCCAAAATATCAAAGATGGTAAATGGATGACTGATGTCTACTTCATCACAAGTTTTACAGAGTCACTAAGGTTGGAAGACAGCTCTTAAGAGCATAAAGTCCAACCCCCTGCTCAGGGAGGATCAGATATAGTATGTTGCCTATGACTGTGCCTGGTTGGGTTTTGAATATGTCTCTGGGAAACCTGTTCCAGTGTTTGACCCCCCCTGCCCCCCCCGCCCCGTCTCCTTATAAAGAAAAAAAAAAAAAAAAGTATTATGTTCAGTGTATGTTCAGAGGGAATTTCAGGTGTCTTAATTTGTGCTTGTTGCCTCTCTCCTTCTGGAGTAAGAGATTATGAATTCAAATCTAGAACATACAGTTTTAGGAAGTGATATACTCCTGTCAGACTGCCTTGTTTGTCTAAACCAGATATAGCTGTTTCAGAATTTTATTAAAAATTTTCAGGAAAAATCATGCTATTTTAAGAATAGCAGATAAAAAATTCAAGGTAGAAATCTATTCCTAATTCTTTCACTGTCCTGTTGCAAGATTTTGAATTTTTTTGTGTGTGTGTTTTTTATGCCTAATTTCTCTATGTTCAATAAAAGGATAACAAACTTTTTCCTTCCCTTGTTAACATCTTCTGGATATTCTTAGGTGAAAGGTCCTATACCAGTACAAAATACTGGTGTGTTTCATGGAATATTAATTGACGCTTTTGGGCATATTCCCTGGTTTTACATAATGAACAAAATTATGCTTACAAATAGCTTAAAAAAACCAAAAACATTTAATCCAGTCACTGATTTGCTCTGTTTTCCCAGAAATTTTACTTGTTTTCTTAGCGTACTAATTGAGTTGACAAAATATGTCTCCTGAAGTGCTGATCCTTAATGTTTCCAGTATCTCGAGCCCTTCTCCTTTTTAGTGGAAGCTATTTTGTGTCCAGAAGATTTTGTATAAATGAGGTGATAAAGAGTCACTATAGATAAGATGTGCTTTTGTGCTTCTGTTTTGTCTGAGGAACTTCAGCTTTACTTGGGCTCTGAGTGGGCATGTGATTTGTCTTCTAGGCTTGTGGTGTTCTTGAGCCACATTTGTTATCTCCTTTGAAGTGCTAAAATTTTCCTAGTGTGTACATTAAACCAGAAGAGCTTTTTTTCTTTCTGAGAAACGAGGAATATTGAGAGTGTGAGTGTCATCTTAATGAGATATATCTGACTATGTAAATTTTAACAGCGTTAAATGTGCTGCCAGGATATAAACACCTCACTTAAATCAATAAATTGTAATTATAGAGGTCAGTAGGTCTTGGTCCCTCTTTTGACCCTAAGAAAGCCCCTGTACATTCTCCTTCCCTACCAGTACAAAAGAAAAATCAGCTGAGAAAATTCAGACTTGTAATATGTTCCTTCTTGCCTGCTCAACAGTGTATTAAAATGACAACATAAATGTATTTCTTGCATCCTTTATCTAGATTTCAAGGGTATATTTCACTTTAAATAATGTGTGGCTCATCTAGTCTACCACATATGAGTAATTTTCTCTTTTTTTTTTTTACTGTGTAGAGCGTATGTTTCTTCTGTCTGCAAAAGTTTTGTGGATTTTTATTCCTTCCTATTTTCCCAGCTTTATGCTGCCCCCAGTTATAAAAAAGCAGAGGTCATACAAAGTGACTCTTTAGAGTTTGTCTAGTGTTGCAGTTATGAGCCTCACACTCTCACTCTCTGCTTCTCAGCTTTCACAGTTTACCTGTGAGATTCAGGATTTGTCAGACATAAAAATGTCAGAGTGACAGTTTTGCTTAGTGTCAAAGTGTTGTGGATTCTAGACTTGAGCTGTCAAACAGACTGTAGTCCAAAAGGAAATGGAATTATTATTCCTCCACTTAAGATGGCAGATCATAGATATTTGCTTGTGTCTGGTTCTCTTTGTATCAAAATATATGCCTCAACCATGTATAAGTATTTTGCACACGAGTACTGAGCACTCATGGTAGAACTGAACCTGACCTAAATTCTTGCCAAGGAAGTTTGCCCCACTGAGCTCCTTATAAACTAGCTTAATCCATGGAAATGAAGTCATTTTGGGGTATATCACCACTGCAATGTAAACACAAGTTGTGGAATATCAGAATTTTTGAGATTATCTCTAAATCCCTTCTGACAAGGGAGGAGTATAAAGGACCTCTCACATACAGATACTTAGAAGTAGAACAGCATAGAAGCCAAGCACATACCAGGAGGTCTGCTCACATCTTTGCCTCCTGCGTTTTTTTTCTGGGGGAAAGTAGTATTGGAAGAGCTGTCTTGTATCCTTCATGTGGTGCAGCAGCATGGCTGCTGGAGAGCAGAGAGAAGAGCTGAGGGTAAGCAAGCGCAGAGGCACCATTCATCTGCCCAGTCATTGGCCACTGTCTCTTCCCAGCAACATCAGCATTATCGCGTTCAGTATTATTCCATTTTCCTCAGCTTCTATGTTATCTGATCATTCTGTCACCACTTATCATACCAGTGTTTTCTTAGGACTGCAGCTTCCAGAGACTATGCCCTACAAAACCGCAGTAACACTCTGCCCATCCACAGGGTCCTGTGAATGGCATCCCCAATGGGCCAAGGCAGAGTCCAGGCCTTTTGGAATGAATCATCATTCTGAAATATCTCAACCGCTTGATCAATGAGATGCTAATCCATTAACATAAGCGTTCTTACTGTGTCTTCCCAAGTAGTTACATTTCCATTGTCATCATCATTGCCTTCCTCAGAGGAATACAAATCGATTGACAATAAACAAAGCAAGGGAAAAAGGAGCAATGATCAGGCATTCGGTCTTGTAGGTGAAGTGGCTTTTCAGCCTCTGAAATACCAGCATCTGCTCCCACTGTGAGCCTGATGGTTCTGCTCCTGCCTTCTGGCCTTCTTACTGCATATACTTTCTCTCTTTGTACAAATTTGTGTGTTTCATAAGTCCTTGCACGTATCCTCTCTTTATTACATTACTTTTTGAGGGGAAAAATTGTTTTGCTGCTTATTGAACTTGGTCACTCTGAGACTGATGGTGATTAGCAGAGCATGGTATTAAGTGATAGATGATGGAATTCTGAAACAATGAGATAGGCATGTGACAGATAATGATGGCATATGTCTGCATCTTTTATCAGCATATTTTTATCCCATGACTTAGTTTTGAAAATACTGCTTTTAATGTGGTTCTGTGGGGGATTTTCTCTATGAGAAGAAAATAGCTGTCAAACATCCTAGAGTGCTTGGCGGGCAGGTGATTACAAAATTGATTTGTGCCTAAGGAGAACTAATGGACTTGGGCTTCCTGCAGGTTTTATGTTAGTCTCTTATGCTTCAGCACCATATTCCTTATTTTCTGAGCTCTCCTGAAGTGTTAACAGGCTCACGCACTTCTTCCTACCTCCAGTTGCCACTTCTTCCACAGCATTCTCAAACCTTTCCTGTGTTCTAGCTGAATAATAGATAACAACATAATTAATTCCAGTTAATTCATTGTTGATTGATTGAAGAGAGAACTAGAACTATTGAGCTGACGTGGAAGGCTTTTCTGTGGCAAGGCACACTAATTTTCGTATTATATCTCTAGCGCTCTGCTAATTCCCTGTCCCTTCCCTGACCACTCCCCCCCCAATCAGGAATTTAATGGTCTGCGAAGCTGCTCTGCTTTTGTCATATTGGTTATAATTGGTCAATCAGCTCAAAAGTTATCAAGTATGACTGACATCCAACAGTGTCATGGGTGCTTGAACTGCCAATTTGCACTTCACAGTGTGATTGTGTCAGCTGTCTTGTCTTAGAAAAGCAGGCAAAAAAATCTAAAATACCCTTCTAACAACATCTAGAGATAATTTCTCATGAATAGTTAAAGATATTTTTGTAGTGTCTCTAAAAATCTTTACTCTGTTAGGTTGCGGGTCTGAGATAGACATCAGGGTATGCATAGGTAGTCGCTTGTGATATTATTATCCCACTAACAAGTTCACTCTGGTCATAATTTGAAAGCAGTTATACTGCGACTGTAGCCAAATGATTGGAAGAGCAGCTGAAATAATCACCCTTCTGAAATGTGACGGTCACATTTTGGGGAGAGGACATATACAAAAGTAAAACGGGCTTCAGCTGAACATTGGTAACTTTGTGTTAAAGAACAAAAGGTTCTTGAACTGCTATTATTTAAGTGCTTGTGGTTTTGCAACCGTATACCATAAGCATAGTCCTGTCATTTCTAGTATGTACTAGCTTACACATTTAATCTTCTTTCTTAATTGTTGGTTGATTACTGAAGGAGCTAGAAACAATAAAAGGTACAGTGCTGCAAAAATCAGTCTTGATTTGAAAGTTTAATTATGGATTTGTCTGGGTAGATAGTCAAAGGTTTTACTGTGTCCAATACTTTAGCAAAACAATTAAATTTAATTTCTGTTTTCTTTTAATTTGCATAAGGCTACACATTTTTGATAATTACTCAAACTATGTAAAGAAAATAATTTACATTTCCTGACTCCTCTTGTGTGGCAGCCTGCATTAGAGGATTTCTTCATACTAGTTAAATCCAGTCATTGGTCTTCCATGTATTAATATTTCCCTCTGCCTGTCTCTTACTGTTGTGCTGGCAAGCTGGCACATTCTTGCCACTCTGCCTTATGCAACTTCCAGGTATCTTCTTTCAAATGCAGAAGCAGGGGTGCTTGAGCTGTTCTTATAATTTGTTGCCTAGTTTATGATACTGTCCCTCTTTCAGAAGGGAAATGGCAGAGATAACTAGGTGTGGGTGAGCGTCGCCTTACTCTTTCGTGGAAGGTTGGGGGCCTTTATAACAAGGTTCAGCAACGCATGGTATAGACAAATATGAGAATTTGGATGAATTGTACAATGCACGCTTAATGGCTAGAGTGGAAGAGAAGGCAAACTTTTATCTGCTGATAGTAGTAACAAAGGGGGAAAAAAGGGGGCCTACTGAACTGTGTGTTACCCATGGCCATTTTCATTAATGACCTTATGGGTATCAGCCTAACATGTTGGGATTTACATGATGGCATAGAACAAACACAGAACTTAAAGGAACGTATGCATGGGAAGCTTGCTGTAGCCATAAGCAAAAAAGTCTGAAAGTAAATATATTTAATTCTTCCCTATGTTGTAATCAAGCTAACACAAAAGTGTGGGTTTGAGTGACTAAGCTCTTCCAAAAGCGTTATTTAAAAAACCCCCAACAACAACAACCAACCAACCAAACAAAATCATATGAGAATTTATTTGGGATCTCCAATCCATGCACAAATGTATCTTGTTCTTGTACTACTATGGGTTATATACAGCACTTCCTCTGTCTCTAATTCTTTTAGAGAAACTAACTTTCTTAGCTTCTGAAGACGTACGTTGAGGAAACAGCAGAACTTGTGCTTTTTAAAACATTTTTCATTGACTTTCTTTTTTCTTTCTACTCTTCTTTTCTCTGTTTATCCATTTACATAGGTTACAGGAAAAATACTCTAAATGAATTGATAATTCAAGCTAATGTAAAACAAAGTATTTGGAAGATAAAAATGGTAAGCCTGAGAAAACTGCCCAAAATTGGGAGGCTTTAAATATTTTAAAGAGATCTTATGCAAAATTAATCCAAAACATGATTCTTCTTCTTCACCATATTCTTTCATACCTTTCCAATCATTATCTCACTTTCTCTTCCCTTGCCAAAAAAAGTAAATTAAGTACTGTATTTCTGCAGTTACAATTCTGAAAATACAGGGTAGTATTTACAACCTTAAAGCCATGTCAGTTTTCAGTCATAGTTTTATACTTTGACATTCCTTTTCATGTTGAAATAATCACAGGAATAAATGATTTCATTTAGATGTCTCTTACTCTATCTGCATATGAAATAGTTTTTAAATGACAGGAAGCTATGTTCTAATTAAGGGGTAGGCTTGCACATTCTTACTCATGGGACTAGCTCTCATACATCTAGTAGTATGCATTTATTTGCATAGGAATACCTGTGAGGGTAAATGTTGACATGAGTGCTTCTGCACCCCATATTTCTGAAGGCCGTTTATATCTTCAAGTAAGAGGAGTTCATGAAAGAGCTCTGATTACGCACTTAAAACAAAGCCTCCTGAGGTGGCATTATAGACAACTTCTTTTCACCAGCCAGACAGGTTTTATGAAGTAGTTGAAATGAAAAAGCCACGTAGTTTGTTGTCATCGGAGGTCCAAGAGATACCCGATTCCTCCTTTATAGTTTTGATTGAGAGTCACTTTTGAAAAGTGATTAGATTGTTAAAATAGCTGTAAATTAAGGAAGGTGAAATACTTGCTCAATATAATCTAAGCCCATTTCCATTAAAATAAGAAAAATAATTGTAATTTCTTTTTTGAATTTTATTATTTGCACAGTTTTGCAATGTTATCAGAAGTTAACATTCTTTGTCATCACAGTGTGAAGCTGTTTATAACATGAAGTATATTTCATGGTCACTGCTGTCCCCACGTATATACAGAAAGAGGAGACATTTCTCTTTAATGCCGATGTCACAAATTGGAGTCCATACCAGAAATATATTTGTTTCCATGGTAACTAATTATTTAACCAAGAGAGGGGGGGGGAGGAGAAGCAGCAGATTTTGGTAACACAATTGAAACTAAGATCAGGTCATAAAAGTGATGGTAAAACCTGTGCAACTTGATTATTTTCTTTTTCATTTCCTTTAAAAGATACTACACAAAGGTATGAAAAAGTCTTTGCTATTGGCTCTGTTATTAAGCTGCATTAAAATTTAGTATGGCACATGATTCAAGATTTCAGTGTTTTAAGTTATTTTTAGCACATGTGAATGATATATATGATGTATAGTTTTTTGTGTAAGTGCATATGCTAACATAATCTATTAATAGTTCTGTGTTAATCTTTTAACCACTATGTCACAAACTCTGTTTCAAAGTCTGTGCATTCTCCTAGTGGATACATGTGCATGCTCTTTTGGGAGACTAGAAAGTCTTCATTTTCCTCCATTCCCCTGATGTGTGCCATGAAAGGGGAAACACATCTGCCACTGTTTCAGTTCTGTTCAGCCTCATGAGTTTTCTTGCTGTGTGATGCTGCTGATGTTGTTTCCTTTTCTCCTTGACTCTTACCAGCTTTCTCAGAGGGCTGCTTTCTGTTCTTGTGCTACTTCTGAGATTTGTAGCCCATTTTCTCACCCATGTTCCATGTATTTGGACAGCCCTAGTGCTGGCCACTTATTTGAGAACTGCCAATGTTGTCACTCCTTCAAGCTTCTAATAAGTCCAATGCAAGAGTTCTATTTTGTTTCTGAGATGATTGCAGCTGTCAAGGGTTTGTTTCCCTGGTGACTCAACTGAGCAGGCATTGGCAGAGATCTTTTTAATCACCTCTGCCAACAAAACTCTTTGCAACAGATGCTTCCTTTGTGAGACGAGAAGTTCACCTGGATGCTTTTCTGGCTTAGGTCCAGCAATCTGTGAAGGAGTGGTCCCTTTTAAAGTGCTGTTGAACTTTGGGCAAGATTTGTCTTCTCTACAGGAATGGGGCTGTACGTACAATGTGAGGAGCAATTGTGTCTGTCGCACTGTGAGAGCATAGACCTGGACTCTAGCTGGAAGAAAGAAGTCCTGCTTATCCGTCACTCCTATTCTCTGACACCTATAGCTGCATGCTTAGTTTTTTCCCTGCCTCTTTCAGAGGAGAAATGGAAATGCTGGTGGATGTCATCCCTTTTATATCTCCTGTGCCAAGTAGAAGGAAGGAAGAAAAGCGTATCTTGTATGCATGCAAAACTTTGAAGTCACATATGTTAGGGAATGAGTATACCTATATGAGAATTTACATACACACTATATCTCGCTGAGAACACAGGTTCCTGGTGTAAGTAATGTTAGTTTTAGATGCATGCAGTTACACGAAAACTTGTTTTCAATCAGAATTCTGTTCTCTATTATTCATGAACAACTGACTGAATTTACCTGTGATCTGCTGCACACAGTATATAAATATTCTCCATATGTTTGTTTATCCATTTTTTAAGTATGATGCATAACAAAAATTATATGAAGACTTCAGTACATCAAAAGATATCAATATATGAACCAGGTGCATTCTATAGTACAATAAAAATAGATAAAATTCAGTATAGATGAAAGAAATGTCATAAGCCATTGCTACATTTCAGAAGTAAACATTACTTAAAAATTTATAAAAATCCATCAAAATTATTTCATGGGATAATTTGGGAGAGAAGTTGATATAATCTGCATTTGATATTTATGTGATTTTGTTTAAGAATAAAAGTGATTTTTGTCAAGAGAGCCCATTGTTTCCAGAAACATGACCTGTCTA
The DNA here is from genome assembly GCF_947461875.1 of Haliaeetus albicilla. Classification (NCBI taxonomy): domain Eukaryota; kingdom Metazoa; phylum Chordata; class Aves; order Accipitriformes; family Accipitridae; genus Haliaeetus; species Haliaeetus albicilla. The sequence continues at coordinate 19,396,949 of NC_091505.1, forward strand.
TGACAGAAAAATCTACTGCAGCCATAAAGTTAAAGGAACAAAAAATATGGGAGACCAAAATTGCTTTAACAACCTGTTTTGGTTTTGAGGTTGTTTGGGGTTTTTTGTTTGTTTGTTCTGTTTTTTCTTTTACATGATCTGTTTCCTTTTTGTGGAAGTTTAGTTGCTTGAAATTTAAATATTAGATTTATAAATCAGGCTCTGGAAAACAGGAGCGGAGATTGAACTTTATGGATGATTTAAAGGTCCTTTTTCTCCCATTATTTATATTTATATATTTATATACATGTATATGTATTCAAAACTTTTCATTGCCATGCTGTTGCTAAGTAAGCAAATTATGTATTTGATTTAGTGGCTTCCATGCGATATTTTCCATCTACTGTTTACCGTGTTCATTAAATGGGGGAAAGGATTTCATTAGCAGTTTCTGACAACCTCACTGCTTAAGGGGTGGTACAGAGACTGATGGAACAAGTCTTGCTGCCAGCTTTAGGGTTTATTCTGGAGGTTTTCTCTAGTCCGTATGGTCTCAGGCAGACAGGATTATACATGGATGCAACAGAGAGGGGGGTAAGGATGTGTCTGGGGAGTATAGGTTTCTTTGGGTTTTCTTCTGCCTGCATCTCCCATGTGGAGCTCTGGATCAGGAAAAGGGCTTTTGCAGCACGTGAGGTGGGGGAGCTGTCATACGAGTCTCATATGTACTGCTAAATGTGTATGATATGGGAGTAGAGAATATGATGTCCCCGAAAGAAAATGTAAGATAGCGAGCAGTGGCCTAGTGTCCTATCTTAAAGAAAACAGACCTGAATAATTTTGGTTTTAACAAGAAACAGGGTTTTCCTATTGAATGTTTAGAAAAATATGTAGAGTAAGATACCTAATTTTAAGTTATTTTACATTAGTTGGCATGCTCTCCATTTTTAAAATTTGTCTTTAGAGAGATACAGCAGGATAAAGAATGCCTTGTTAATTTTAAGTATTTTAAAAAATATCCTAGCATCAGTTTTTGATATATTGACAATATTCCTTTGTTTTTCCCTGATTCTGCTAATCTGGCATGTACTGTCTGCTTTTCAGTGCTGGATTTGTTCTTGCTTATGAATCTGTAAAATGCACCGCAGAGCCTACCTTCTCTGGAGAAAAAAGTTCTAGGGTAAGCAGTCAGCATTGTCTGAGGCTGGGGCATGAAAATTGCATGTTTTAAAAGGTCTGCTGCTTTATCAGATTCTTTTTTATGTATGTCAGAATTGTCCAGGGTGATATATGGTAGCGTTGTGTATTCTGTCACTGTTGTACTTCATACCCAAACTGAAACTTTTGGTCAGTTCATGACTTCTGTTTGGCCATTAAAATGTGCTTCAAAGTCCCTTCCTCCCTACTGATGAGAAGTGTAAGAGTGTTCCTTCACGCTTGCATAACCTTTGTCGTCAAAGCACTTTACTGGCTTTTATTCTACCACTTCATCTGTTTCTGACGTTTGCCTTCTCTCTTTCTCTGTAGTGAAAGTACGGCTTGTAGCTAATGTCCCTTAAATCCCAGAGGTATACAGTGACTGATGATAAAAAAGAAAATTCTTACATTTTTTAACTTCCTGACCCAACATTTCTCTGAGAACAGAGAGCCAAAGGAAGGTAGCAGGGTCAGCAGACTTGTGATCACTAAGTGGTTAGAGGGTAAGGAAGCAGAAAAACTATTTTTGTGGTGTGGGCTGCTGACCGCAGTTTTACCAGTTTGAGAAATCATAGCCAGAGGTTTAAATAAGCTTCTGTTTTTCAGAAAGTCAATGGCTGTTAAGGGTGTTGAAATTGGAAATCGACTAAGCCATTGACTTCTTCTGCAGAAGGAAAGGCATTATGAAAAATTCTCTGAAAAACAGGAAGAGACTAGTTTTAGAACTAGAGGAAAATAATTGCAAAATGAAACTGCTTACTCCCTCCTTTTTGGGATTTGAAACAGTCTTCCTGGAGCATCTCCTTCCTGTCAAATTTGCAGCTGTTTCTGGCAGGCTACTCAGTACTTTTGATGAACCAAAGCAGAAATATATTGGCAATGAAATAGTTGAAACTTCTGGGAACAGTTGAATCTTTCAGTATTGCACTACTGTTTTATTGGATTAACTCTTTATGAGGTATTTTAGGGTAAAAAAATCTGGGCAAGACACATGTAGTAGTATTGTAACAAAGGGATGTTTGATGTCCTGCAATGCACAGCAATATGTAAGTTTATTCAGTCATCTTCTTCCATGAAGCTGGAATCACATTTAAAAAATAAAAGAGGGGGTGTGGGTGTGGGGAGTAAGCAAAGAGAAATTATTTTTCTGAGAAACTGATTTCAATCACATCAAGGCATATTAAATTAAGAGGACTCAAATAAGATTATTAGATGCTAAAGTACTTGGCTCTGGGTGTATGTGTTTAAGATGCCAAAGCCAGTCATGTCTCATAGTTGGTATCAACTGATGTTTTCTTCAGTCTTAAACTTTCAGGTCACGAAGTAGAATTGTTGTGTTTGGCACAAATTAATATTATTACATTTTTGTCTTTAAGGGGAAACTAATGACTAAATAGTATTAGGGACTGAAATATGTCTTGTTTTCACTGCTTGAATATCTTATATTGGAACAGGTTTAATGGTCTCTGGCAAAATAATCAGGAGATTCACCCTTCTGATTTTGGGTTTGTTTTTTTTTTACTATCTATTTTGTGGCTGGAGATGTTACACCTCCAGAACAGTCAATCTAACACTTTTCTTGACTACTAAACTGTGCCTGTCTGCACATTTGTAAATATTCAAATATGTTCTTAAAGAATAGGTTATGATAGAAACAAATTCAAAGAATTTAAAGGAGAATATTCCAGGAAAAAAAGATGTTGTTCAAGGCTGTGGAATAGGTCTGTATTTGCTTTGCTTTTCTTGTTTGCTGGATACTGGTTAATGGCATCTGCAGATGTGAGTCATCCTTCCTTCTCAAGATGCTAGCACTTCTGCATACAGACAACGATGTTGTCTGGAAGGTGTCTCGACAAGCAGGAGAATACCTGCTTTGTATCTCACTCTGAAAATATGTAATCTTTGGACTTTGGAGGGAGAGACAAACTGACATCAATGACAAATTCCGCAGCTTGAGAGAATTCTTCTTAATGCTGGGATTTTCAGGAGGCAGCTGGCTCTCCAAGCTATTCTTCCACTTTTTGCAGATTTCTTCTCTGTGGCCTGCATTTGTGACACTGAATTTTAATCTGCACATTTAGGAGGAGTGAACTTTTAGAGCAGGTTAACTTGGATGGGGGGGAGAAACGACCGGCAGTTCTAGCATGGGGTGGACTAATGTGGTTCAGACAAAAAAATCCAAACAGTTAAGTTATGGTTAACATGATTGTGAGAAATCTGCAGCTAAAAATGTCTCTTTGTATGCGTTTGAAAAAAAGCACATAGCATACTATTAGTGTTCTCTGAGAGTCTCAGATTTTTATCTTTAATAACAGCTGCTCCTGTGACAGAAGGGTTTTTTTGTTTATATGTCCTTTTTGAACTAAGCCCTGAGCAGTGTCTGTATAAAATGCTTTTGGATGGACTACTGAGCAAAAGCAGCAGAAGTCCTATGTCAAGTGACAGAAATCTGATGGCTTATATTTCTCATATAACATACTTCCTACTGAACCCCAAAAGAGGGGTTGAGGTGAATAGAGGTATGCAAGTATAAATCTTTTTTTCTATGATGTGTCAGAAACTGCTTTTCTGTAGAGGATGTATCCTTTCAGAAGTTGTTTGGAATTGTTATTGGAAAGAAATATTTGCTCAAGAGACACAGCATCAAAATTGAATTCCAGAGAGATTATTTTAAATCTGCAGAGACGCCACGTGAAAAGTGTTCTTCAGATTTCTAGATTTCTGTTTGTAGAGGTAATTTTAATGTTGTGTTTTTTTGCTAGTTAACAAATCCTTAAAACTAAATCAGACCATTGATATGTTGACATATGTCACCATATGTTACAGCATTATACAAAAGTTGCTCGATCCCACCTAATTTCTCATGAGCCTGCAGACTTCTCTATATGTATAACTGTCAGCCCATGTAACTGAACAACATTCTAGTTCTCTGATATATGTATTATTATTTTTAATAGTGACAATTTCATTTCTGTGCTGCCCCTTTCCTCCACTGCTAATAATCAGATTTTTTTCTGACTATTTGTTGCTATATTACATCTTTAAAGCCTTATGGCTCTCCATGCAACAGATTTGGGGGAGGAGGAGGGTATTTCATTTTAGTTTTACCAAAATTTTTAAGAAATCACTGATCTTTAGAATAGTTGTAAATCCAGAAACAAACAAAAAAACCCCCCAACCTTGAAATGGTTGAAAGAACTGATTTGGAAATGCAAAATAAAAAATATTTGTAATCCAGGATCTAATTTTACTTTGATTTATAATAGAAATTGTGGAAATAATGCAGAATATTTTAAAAGATCAACCTAATTTTAGTCTTGGTTTTATTACCTATTATTATATTGCTATTATAAAATTTTTATTATTGTTATTACTATTTTTATTATTTTTATTATTATTTGATTCTGTTGAAGGAGGAAGAAAGAGGTTTACTTAGGATAGAAAAGTTGTTCTTGAAACAACTTTTCAAAAACTGAACAGAAAAACACACCATTCACCAGACTGGGGTGTGGGACGGGGGTGGGGGGAGGAAGTATCCAACTAACTTCTGGAAATATGGCCCTTTTCCAGTTGGTTGCTCAATTTGGTTGTGCAGAACTACTGTCTTTTTATCCATGTTTGTTGAGTAACACTGAAAAAATGTTTATTATCTCAGTAATAAAAGCAGATTCCTCATTATCATTCCCTTTACTAATTTTATTTAGTTGTTGACACGTGTCTGCATCTTCTGTTATGTATGACTATGCTTAAGCTGCTCCATGAGGATTCTCTTATTTAGGGTACATTGTGTGTGTGTGTACATACATCTTGAACCAGTCTAACTGGCATTTATGAAGTAATTTCCAGTTTATGTCACTGTGGAAGTAGTTTAACTATAACGTTTTAATTTTTTGCTCCGACTTACGATGCTGGAAGTTTCCTGTGTGAACAAACTTTCTTAGATGCTTTTTCTAAGGATTTTTTTTTCTTCTTCTTTGTTAACATTTTGAAATGGCAGTAGAAGTTAGAGAAATTTAGATAGTATATGTCCTCCGTAGCCTTATTAGAAGTCTACTTACAGTTCAGTTTTACTAAATCTCCAAGCATTTCACTCTTCATGTTCTTGTCAGGGATGCAAGCGACCTTACTCTTAATTTTAGTTGCTTAGATGACACTTCTGCTTCCCTTGTATGGTAGATTTTTTTTTAACAAAAAACAAATAATGAAATTAAGTCTAAACAATGCTATCTGTGGTGTGTGCACTGAAACCACTCTTATTTTTGATTAGTCTATCAACATTTTCCTAAGTAACTAGTACAATTCTGTGGGAAGCTCAACCCCAGTAATTCTCAATCCTTCTAGACAATTATGCAATATTATAACTTCACTGTTAATAAAAATAGTATAGGAAAATTTGCAGACTAGCTCAGGAGTGTTTAGGATGATCTTGCATTCTAACAATGGTCTGTAAATCATAGACTGAGAACCATCATCAGGGTAAGTGGAAGATTCAAGGTCTATATCCTCTGAAGAGGGACAATGAAAAAGATTTGAGTTATTTGACTTCCCGGTACATTTGCAGAAGAAGCAACCTTCCTCCCATCACCAGGCATCTGTGGTGTGGGATTTTTCTTCTCTAAATTTAAAGGGCAGCAGCAGAGCAATCTGTTGTTTGTGTAGAAAAGAGTGATGGTAAAGAAAGAAAATACACTCAAGGGAAAATCTACTCTGCTCTAAGAAGCCACTTGAAAAATAAGCACAGGGAAACATTTGCACAGCATGCAGCACAGAAGCAGAGGAAAATCAGGAGGCAGTGGGTAGGCCTCCAATATAGAACATGCAAGTTCTTCCCAAAGAAGAGATCAATTTTTAAAATTCTTGTATTTCTGAAATCCACCGAAGGATTAGATCTGACAGGAGGATTTGACAGTATTCTGAGCTATGAATATGGTTTTGAAGTGATGGGAGTAAGTTTTCCCTGTCAATCTGAGCTCAGAGGTCCAGGCCAGGTCTAAATCAAGCAGATGTTGTTACACAGAATAATGTAGTGTTTCAGATTGACGAGGAGGACATACGTGAAGGTGTCGTGGTTTAACCCCAGCCAGCAACTAAGCACCACACAGCCGCTCACTCACTCCCCCCCATCCAGTGGGATGGGGGAGAGAATCAGGAAAAGAAGTAGAACTCCTGGGTTGAGATAAGAACGGTTTAATAGAACAGAAAAGAAGAAACTAATAATGATAATGATCACACTAATAAAATGACAACAGTAGTAATAAAAGGATTGAAATGTACAAACGATGCGCAGGGCAATTGCTCACCACCCGCCGACCGACACCCAGCCAGTCCCCGAGCGGCGAATCCCTGCCCCCCCACTTCCCAGTTCCTAAACTAGATGGGACGTCCCATGGTATGGAATACACTGTTGGCCAGTTTGGGTCAGGTGCCCTGGCTGGGCATGAGAAGCTGAAAAATCCTTGACTATAGTCTAAACACTACTGAGCAACAACTGAAAACATCAGTGTTATCAACATTCTTCACATACTGAACTCAAAACATAGCGCTGTACCAGCTACTAGGAAGACAGTTAACTACATCCCAGCTGAAACCAGGACAGAAGGTTATTTGACTTTAGACCAGTTATATTCACAGTAGTCATGATAACAACATTCTGGCTGTAATTTTTTCTTCCCGGTAGGCTGCCAATAAAGTCTAGTGTTATCTACACCTATTTTAATATGGTTCCACTAGATATTTGTAGAAAATATCCACACAGCTTTGAATTTTATTGAAGTTGTGATGGGTGGAAGAAGGATTTAGAAAAAAGTTTTAGCTAATCATTAGCTGAAAACAAATTAAGCTAAATCATCTGAATGTTGAGAAAATTTTACTATTTGAAAAATGATTTGTCTTTTCCCATGGAAAGTATGCTAATTGATTCCAAGTGAATTTTTGGCTGTGTTAAGTGTTTTGGGGTATCTGTGTATGCAAATGGACTACTTGCTAGTCCTACTGTAAGTAAACAGGGCCAAGTGAAGGCAATCTGGTGTGAAACCAAAAGTCAAGAAGTAATGGTTCATTTTTCTGGCATAAGTTTTGCGTGTATGTATGGGGAGCATATGAGGAGCAGGCTTGGTGCTATAGCAGTGAATCTCTACAATGGCAATGAAATGAAACTCTTCTTGTTTGTTTGCTTTTAAAATCAAAGGAATGCACTGATTTTTTTTTCCTAATGTTCTGTTCATCTCTCGTGTTATTAGAAAAGTCTTGCTCTTACAAATTGTCATATCTACTACTCTCTTCAGAGTTCTTGTATGCTATTTCCACACAATTTGGCCTTGCTTTTTGTGAAAGGGTAGAATTAAACCATGCATCCCCAAAATCACAGATGTGTTGTTTGTTATAACCAGTGCCTGATTTTAGAAATTGTGATGACATGCCTGGAGGGTGATATGTGTTTATTATCATGTTCTAAAGTCAGTGTCCAAACCTACTGCAGACTTAAACCCAAATGGGGTAACAGTACCTGTATCAGAGAGAATTGGTTATAAAACTGGACACTAAGCTGCTCAAGAAAGGCAGCTGCTTTTACAGCACGTTCTTTTGAATAATTAGCTAACAACAGTTTGTGCTGGTGATGTGCTACCTACTTTGAAAGTCAAGGGAAAATGAGTTTCTGTTGAACTATACACAACTGGTAATTACACTCAGTAAACATTAATGTTCTATTTGTCCAGATGCTTCCAGACAAGCACTCTTTGTGCCCTAGACAGAGCACAGCAGGCCTGTACTGTAAAAATGGGCCAGACAAATCTGGACTGCTTGCACTCCCCATTAAAGTGCTTTTAGGTAGTGTTGAATGATAATTTTCTGTTGGAGCTTGCAATTGTGACAAGTGATTGATAACAGGAAGTAAAATAATAAACATTAATTGGTAAAAGCTTATTAGAAAGGGAAGGAATCTTATGTCAAGCTGCTAACAAGTGATTCAGATGTGTTTAACTCTGTTTACAGCTAATTTTAAATTTCATATAGGGCCTTATACTAACTCAGCTATTAAGTGCTGAAGTATTTCCCAGATTCCCATTTTGGCAATATTTAGCTTTCTGAAGGACTTGTTGGCTGAATTGTTTCTATAAAGCGTAAAACAATAAGCTGTCGGAGGTTCTACACTTTGCCGTTTCTGCCCATCCATATAGAAAGTGAGTAAATACTCTAAATCCTCTTTCAAAGCAAGTGTAACTTCTGACCTTAAATCAAATCTTCTCAATTATATGCAATTTCCTTAGTACATTTCTATGCCTAATAGAAGCAATGTCTCAGTAACTTTCATTGTTGCTGTCTGGTTTTTCCCAAGCTGTAAAATTGTCAAGTATTTCTAGCAGGTTAAAATTGTATTAGAAAGTACCCTATAAGCCTTCTTGAATTATCTTTCGAGGGCCAGATTCTGATGTTTAAAGATCATTATCAAAATGAAACCATGAATTGAAATGAAAGTTCTTAGATTCTTAGACTTTTTTTCCTTCTCTCTTTTTAGAGTAGGAAGTACTGGTTTCAATAAAGATATGAATTTATTGATATTCATAAGTCATGTTTACTTTAAATTTTTGAGGTCTAGCATCACTTTTCCCTGATGCTAAGGTCTCAAAAGTGCTCTGGAAATATAAGAATCCTTATCACCTAGTCAGTTCATTGCAGCTCTTGAGTTAGTTTTCAGTCAATTAATATCTTTCTAGAATCCTTGTTCTAATTTTGGACAAATAGTTTCCTTATGTCAATTGTAAATTAGAGTGGAATATGACTTCTGGACTAAAACTTGCTAGAATTTTTTTCCAAAGCTATGGAGTATTTCCTTGGTCTTTTGGTGAGATGGTTCATTGATTGGTTTGTCAGTCTTGTTGCTGATCTCTCATTTGTTTTACAGATCAGTTCCAGTATTTTACTTGAAATTTTAGGGATTGAATGGAATGTAAGCAGTGCTCTGTCAAGACCCAGGAAGTCATGCTTGGATTGTGGTCTTCATGATGAAAATCAATTAGTTTTGCTTTATTTCTATTTACTAAAGTGTTCATGTTGCAAAATCAACAGTTGGTTGCATTTCAGTAAAAAGTTCATAGACATTGAAGAAATTTAGTGTCTCTGGTTACTTTTGTTCTTCTCAGGGATCCAGCACAAAAGCTGCAAGCACTTTTTTTTTTGTAGTATAGCTAGTGCTTTGTGCTTGTATGTTCCCAAATTTTCTCGCTTCCAAAATCTTAGAAGTAGATGCACAAATGTTGACATATCAGACATTTGAATATCAAACCCCACTCTCTAAAATGCTGCTAGATGACAAATTGTAATAATTCTGAAGTTGACATGTTTGCCACAGGGGAATGGATTTCTTCAATTATTATCTAGGCTAGCAAAATAATTTGTACAAACTATTTATCACATGGTAAACATCCAACCCACAAAAAAAAGCCTAAATAAAATGAAAACAACAACAAAAAAAACCCCCAACCAATAAAAAACAAACACAAAAAACCCCCACACTAAACAAAAACCCTCAACAATCTGAAGAGCTTACCGTAACATATACCAGACTTTCAGGTTTACAGATATACTCAAGCTTCAGTGTAAAGAATAACTGGAAAAATCTTTGCGCTTCTTTCACAATTGCGTGTCAAATCACATGAAAAATCAGCTTCCTGGGAGATTTCTCCCATGGTGACAATTTGCTTTAGGTTTAGAAATAGTACTTCCAATTTTATTTATCTTTAGAAAAAAAATTGATTAAGCTGAAATCTGCAAATGAGGATTCCAGATTCATTAGTATTCACTGTCCAAGTTACCAGGCCAAGAATCATAATCAGCATATTTTGCTGAGACATTAAACTACTTATCCATTTTTATGTCTTCTCTGTTGCTATCTTTCTTTCACTGAAAAAAAAAAGTAAAGTATTAAATAGCTGCTTTTCATGAAATACAAATATTGATTGAAGAGAGTAACCATACCCTTCTTATTTGTGATTGGAAAGCATCATCTTTCATCTATTTGGGAGATGAGTTGCTGTTCACTGTTTTTGCTGTTGGTGTTTTCCTGGCATTGAGAATGTCAGTGATAGACCACGGTCCTTCTTTGTTAGGTCTTTTTTGAATAGTAATTGCATAAAAGGATAAACAAGAATAAAATAATGGAACAGAACAGAATTAGGAATGAGATAACAGATAAAACCCCACCATCAACAATCATGCAGTTTGCTTATAGAATAGGAACTTAAAAGCTCATAAACATAAGGAAGTACAAGGAAACACTGAGTCACTATTGGGCATTGTAACACACATTGGCATCAAAACTCTAATAGTCTGGTGCCAGATGCCAAAACTGATCTCAAAAATGCTTTGTCCATCCTAGCTAGCTTTTCACAAGGTAGCCTCCATAATATAAAGGGCCAACGGTGCAGATAAGAATGGAGACTGTTACCCAGTTGTACGAGCTGAGAGGCTTCCTTTTTAAGGCACCCTGTCCTTGTAACCAGAGCAGGACAATACTCATTTTGAAAAGATGCACCTGTATAGTAGGTCAGTCTCCAGACACTTAATCATCCTCTTAGAACTGTCTTCATTTCAGATAATAAGACCTTGATATTATATATTGTGTTCTCAAAAGCTTAATTCTGCACCAGAATCTTGTACTGAAATGCCCTCTTTCTTTCAAACTTCAGAGGTTAGTATCAACATCAGGAGCACAACTCTTTTACTTGTCAGGTTATTTCATGCTTGGGTCAGGAAGTCCCAGAAGTACTTGAAGGATTCTGGTTCAATTCCTTTTTGCTCTTGTTCATATTTATCTTCTTCAGTGAGGACAGGGCTTGTATATCCTTATCGGGACTCCCTGGACAATAGCTAGGAGGGCAAAAATCCCTGAAGTGCACACACATCAAATGCAAGACATAGCAGACATAGTGTTCATGTGCTTAGTCTTACATACACCTTTGTGACTGCTGGCCTGGGACTTCCATATGTTTGAGGTTTTTTTTAGAACTGCTGTTTGCTTAATGTCTGGAAATTCCAGGAAAATGAAGACTTATTTCCAACAAAATAGAACGGAACATAACTTCTGGTTAGAAAATGGAGAAACTGAACATACAGTAGTCTGAGATGAAAATGTGTAGTTCAGACCTCTTGTTGGACAGGTCTTTTAGACCTTTTTGAAAAACAAAAAGGATTAAAGTCTGTTCTTGTATTTTTTTTTGCATGTCAAAGCATAACACTAAGGGCCTCATGAACAGAAGTGCTAGGACTGATAAATAGATCATTTGATGGATATTATAGTTATGACATAGTGATGAATATAGTGCAAATTTCCCATTGTCTTGTAGAGCAGCCACAGTATGAACATTCTTCATGTTGTATTTTGGTAAAACCTGTAAAAATCCTCACATTAACCTATGAAGAAAGAGAGACCCCATTTTATAATGCACTGCTGACACTCTGATATAACTCTCTATAATGTAATTTGCTGCCTTTTCTCACTGGACTACAGCATACAGAAGAAACAAAGCATGTAATTCTCTGGAGTGTAGCTTCTTGTGGTGGGTTGACCTGGCTGGGGTCTAGGAAATGGAGGGTTGCAGACCCTACAGGCTGCAGTTCTTCAGCATAAACCTGATCCTGCACGTGCCCTTTATGGGCCGCAGGTCCTGTTAGGAGAACACCCTTGTGGCGGGACTGTTGTGGAACCGGCCTGAACTGGCTGGAACCGGCTGTGTCTGGCTTGGGGCAGCCCTGGCCTCGCCTCACAGAGGTCCCTGCAGCCTGTTGCTGCTAACACTGGGTACAGGCATCCAGTAGAGTGCTGAAAAAAGATAAATATTTAGGTAGTGAGGGAATAAAATAAAATAGATTTTTCTGGGAGAGATTTAAGAAACTTACCTCAAAATTTTAGCCATTGATACAGTAATTCCTATGGACAGGGGAAACAGCTTTGAGAGGTGTTTGAAGGGCCTGCTCCTCCCAGCAAAAGCGGGTCTGTGAAAGCTAAGAACATAGAGCGAAATGTTACCAGCTCTTCTGGAGATGAGAAAAAGGAATTGCTAATATCCTTGGAAAGACTGGGCATCATGACAAATCAGGCCTAAAGGACCAAATACCTAAGGTGTTATTATTTTTAAAGCACGCCATTAGTTTTTAAAGGAATACCTTCAGAACTTCCAAATATCAAGCCCCAAGATAATGCTGGATTAGTGCAGTCTATTCAAAATGACTGCGTCTTCTACACTCTATGATTAACTTTGCTGCCTTTACTGTCAGCTAGCCCCATGTAAGATGCTGGTAGCATTGCAGCGAGCATTTCTGGTGACCTTACAACAAGCCCGAGCATGTGGAATTTTGAGTTCAAAGTGCCAACATGCCTACCCAAAAGCTTTCATGTGCTATCTGAAATGACTTGTCCTATTAGTAGCCATCTCTGTGACCTTTAGAAGGGTCAGATTATGTTTATCAATATTAAGAAAATATCTTTACTATTTAACTCAAGGTTAGAATCTTTTGGAACATAATTTTGTTGCAATGTGTTTTACTTCTAGCTCCTGAAAATGTTTCTAATCAGTATGCTGAAAAAAGTTTGAGGTGAGATTCTTCTACCATTAACAGTGTGAGAGCTTGAAAAAGCAAATGTAGTGTGTAAATATTTGTCATGGTTTAACCCCAGCCAACAACTAAGCACCATGTAGCCACTCACTCACTTCCCTACCCCCCTAGTGGGATGGGGGGGAGAATTAAGAAAAAAAAAAAAAAAAAGGTAAAACTCATGGGTTGAGATAAGAACAGTTTAATAGAACAGAAAGGAAGAAAATAATAATGATAATAATAACATTAATAAAATGACAATAATGATAATAAAAGAATTAGAATATACAAGCAAGTGATGCGGAATGCAGTTGCTCACCACTCACTGACCGATGCTCAGTTAGTCCCCGAGCAGTGATCCCCCCAGCCAACTGCCCCCAGTTTATATACTGGGCATGATGTCACATGGTATGGAATACCCCTTTGGCCAGTGTGGGTCAGTTGCCCTGGCTGTGTCCCCTCCCAACTTCTTGTGCCCCTCCAGCCTTCTTGCTGGCTGGGCATGAGAAGCTGAAAAATCCTTGACTTAGTCTAAACACTACTTTGCAACAACTGAAAACATCAGTGTGTTATCAACATTCTTCGTATACTGAATCCAAAACATAACACAATACCAGCTCCTAGAAAGAAAATGAAATCTATCCCAGCTGAAACTAGGACAATAGTCTATTACTGGTGCACTTCCCATAGGCTATGTGAACTTCAGGCAAACAAAATCAGTGGAAAATTCTAAGATGGAAGGGAAGAGAAGGAGATGAAGAAAGTAACAGGACAGAATATAAAAATAATGATCAAGACAGTTGCTAGTTTGCTTCTGTGAGTAGATGAAAAATAATGAAATGTATCTGAACAGGCTTGCTTGCCTGTGATATGATTCTAGCTGTTTCAGCTTGTATGTGATTCAGGAAATGGAAGGAATCTCAGACTATAGCAAAATCTGTTCAGTGAAGCTAGTGGTCCTTGAGAACATCTTAAGTGGATATAATGTAAATGCATGTCAGCTGGGCCAGGTGGAGTTGGATGACTTTCTCAAGCTGATCTCAAATTGTGTTTCCAGCTAGTAATATTTTAGTCTACTGTTGTCATCAGTAAAGAGTAACTAGAGGATGAAATGCTGTCCTGGGTTCAGCTGGGATAGAGTTAATTTTTTTTTTACAGGAACCTGGGAGGTGGGGGGCATAGCCGGGGCAGCTGACCTGAACTGGCCAAGGAGCTATTCCATACCATGTGACATCATGCTCAGTATATAAAGGGGGAGCGGGCCGGGGGGTGGGCTCTTCTTTTCGGTGGGGGAAGTGGCAGAGCGTCGGGTCCCGGGTGGTGAGCAGTTGCACTGTGCATCACTCTTTTTGTATATTTTTCATTAGTACCGTTGTTGTTGTTGCAATTTCTTTGGGTTGTTCCAGTAAACTGCCTTTATCTCAACCCTCGAGGTTCCAGGTTTGTTTTTTTTCCTCTCCTCCGTCTTCCCCCCATCCCACCGGAGGGGGGCGGGAGGAGTGAGCGAGCGGCCGCGTGGTCCTTTGTTACCAGCTGGGCTGAAACCACGACAAATGCGTTCTGCGTTCTTTTGCTAAAAGAAAAGTTTTGCATCTTGTCAGGTTTATTGCTCATGTTTGTTGTTACACAGTAGTTTGTTTGCCATTCTTTCTGTAGTGGATGTGGCTTGCTCTTACTCTCCTGGAATGTGGGATAGTCCTAGGAAAATTGGGTTTGTCCAGGTCTGCAGAGGCTTGTCCTGGGCTCAGGCCAGCTTTTGTCTATAGAAGCGTGTCGCTGTTAGAGGCAAAGGTGTAAGAATGTGCAGTGGGTTTATGTGATCTATGTTGTAGTAACAGATATGGCATAAATAGATCAGATGGGCCTTGGCTGTGTCCTTTTTAAGTGGAAGGAATACCACTATATATTGGATAAATTTGAACCACAATATATGTTGCCTATTTCTGTGCATGTGAACTGCATTTTGCAGAAGAATAATTATTTTTCTAAGTAAGTAACAGTGAGGAAGAATGGTTATTGTACTATAATTCTAAAATTGTGAATGGAAGTATTTGCTTGAGTGGGGGGTTTGGGGTTTTGTTTTAGGCTGTCTTTATTTATTTTTATAGAATTAACCTGTATTAAAAATTTTGCAAAATAACTCAAAGATAGAAAGGAACTCAAAATTGACATCTCACCTAAAATACTTTAAGTCCAGATGTTAAGAACAATGGACATGCAAGTCAAAACTCACATTCACTAGTGAGAACTACTCAGTGATATGGAGATCAGAACAAGCCGTAAATGCTGAACACAGACAAAGA
Organism: Haliaeetus albicilla; assembly: GCF_947461875.1. NCBI lineage: Eukaryota > Metazoa > Chordata > Aves > Accipitriformes > Accipitridae > Haliaeetus > Haliaeetus albicilla. Next base: position 19,412,020 of record NC_091505.1, read on the forward strand.
TGTAATGGTTCTAATGTATCAATTAAAGACTGTGGCAATTACTCCAGGTAGTCTATTTTCAGAAATACCATCTCAAAAGAAATGAAAGTCCCTTAATCGCTATAACAGCAATAGCACATTTAGCTCTGAAAAAAAGTGTTGGTCATCACTGAATAAACTTTTGTGCACAACAAAAACTTGAATTTAGCAGAACTTAATGGAAAACACCTAAATGAAAGCATGTGTAACCCATCAAGAATGGCACATTTAAGGTGAACAAGCTAAGCTATACCAAAGTGTGACAGTGTTGTTAATTACTAAAAAAAGCAAATTAATTAGAAAACAGTAATTTCACACATTCTGAGGTTCCTGTTACAGAAGTTTTTAACTAACAGTTCTTAAGTGTAAGAAGCCATCAGAAATATTACTGATACAGTAATATCAGCCATTTGTATGATTGATTACAAAACTTATGTTTGGGAAACATACACAGTCGTGTCCCCCAAAAAATCTCCTGAGGTATAACTAAAGAAAATACATAAAAGGGACATAATAAGAAGTCTCTTGTAAATCACGTGCAATTCTGTCTTAAATTCCTGCTGCCAGGCCACACAATCATGTGGTTCAAAAGCTGTGTCTTTTAGAGTCACTGTGTATTTCTATGCATTTCAAAATATGCTGCATTGAGAGGAGACAGTCCTTGAAGTAAGAACCAGCAGAGTCCTGTTGGAAGCCATAACAATCAAACTTACACTGCCAAACTCCGACTGTAATGTAATTATAATAATCCCTCAAATATGGGATTGCTTGTTATATAAACAGTAACAGAAAGCATAGACCAGAGGCTGGAGACCCCTTCATGGAGCTCAAAGCTCAACACCCACTGCCAAAGGAAGAATAGCTCTCACTTAAACTTACAAGCTGTAACAGCCTTTGAAAGTTCTCTACTCTGATTTTTTCCTAATCCTAACCTTCGCTCTATAACCTCTGACTGGACAGAGGATGGAGGATAGCTCTATGGAGCTCAGAGAATGAGGACATCCATGCGTAAAGGGATAGCAGCCCTCATCCTAACTTCTAGAGTACCACAGCCTATGTAGTCCCCAAAGGTCCCCATCCCTAGCTTCCAATATAGAACTGCAGCCCACTCTTACATTGTGTAGAATCAAATTATTAAGTACAGAAGTGAAAAGAGGGCAAGTGGCACCTCTCCATCTTTAAAAAGCGAATGTTTTTCTTTTCAAGACTCCCTTCCTCTAATTTAACACTCAGATCTTTGAGATAGCTGCCTACTTAACAGACACATTCAGCTGAATTTAAAGAAATACATATTCTTTTTAAAATAATTATTAGTTCCTCTTTCTAGTTGACATTTTTCTTTATCTGGAACTATATTTATTGGTTTTTAGCCTTCTGAAATTAGTCAGCTAATATTTGGCAAGAATAAGTGAAAAATCTTTAACTAGTGCAATAGATTTTAGCAATTTTGCTACTTTTATAGAAATACACATTGATTTTTCATGAAAGCAAGTACTGCTGAAGAGGAATATTAAAACAGTTCAAGTAGTACAGAAAAAATATACAACACTAGAAGAAAATGAAGGTTATACTATACTTGATCAAAACCGTGCAGAAGCTTAGATACACAGGATGCAATAACTTCGATTTAAAATGAATTGCCTAAAACAAGGCAAACACGTCATAATAGTCTAAAGGTCTTCTGAAGAAGAGATACACTGAAAGAAAGCCTTTTGCCTATCTCTATAGATATTAAGAGACCTTTCTCTTACCAAGTGGTGCTGAATATAATTATAAACACTAAACAGTGCTATAGGCATCATTACATTCTGAACTGTCCCATAGAGAAAACCCATCTCTTTCACAGCTCTAACTGTAAACTTAAATTTTGTACAAGAGCTCAACATCTATGTCGATCAAAAAGACTGACTTGTAAGATCCTCACATTTATCAGTCTAAATGAAATAGATCGTGCTCCTATTCAAAGCACTTAGTATGGCTTACCCACACGATATACCACAATTCTATCTTTGTAAATAAAGGCATGTTAAACCTGTTACATTATCTATAAGAATCTCAATAGCAAGAAATCTCTTATCTCCTTCACATGGCCATTTAGACAAATTAGAAAGAATCAAATCCAGCAAAAAGCTTAGTAAAAAAAGGAGCAATCAACTCTCTCAAAACTTATCTTTAAAATTTAATGGGCTCTGTTTAAAGTCATTTAAGTCAGAGCCACAGTTTGCCATGAAGAAGATAAAGGATTGGAGCACGTGTCTTATGAGGAGAGGCTGCGAGGGCTGGGACAGTTCAGTTTTGAGAGGTCAAGTCTCAGGGGGGATCTTATCAGTGTATATGAATACCTAGTGTGGGGATGTAAAAAAAGTTTGAGCCTGGCTCTTCTCAGTGGTATCCAGTCAGAGGACAAGAGGCAATAGGCAAAGACTGAAATACAAGAAATGCAATTTATACTTAAGAAAAAAAAAACAACAAAAAAACCCCACCTCTCAAAATCCAACACCACCACAAAAACATGCCACCACTTTTTTTTTTTTTTAAGTGAGGCTGGAACAGACTGTGGAGTCTCTGTCTTTGCAGGTATAAAAACCTGACTGAACAATGTCCTGAGCAACCAGTTTCAGTTGACCCTGCTTTGAGCAGGGGTCAGCGTAGATGGTCTTCAGAGTTCTGTTCCCACATCGGCAATTCTGTGAAATCCCTGCCCATAAACTATCAACAGGTTGATGTCACTGAGGAGCTGCTGCCTGAATTCCTCAATTTGCTGATCTTGATTAAAAATTAATGCAGAGTTTCCAGGTTCTTTCAGAAAAACAAAATAGTTTAAGTTGGGTTAGCATTCCCAGTTAATCTGATGTGGCATCTCAGTCTGAGCTACAGCCTTGATTTTTGTCCAAGAAATGATGTCAGAATCAAGGAGTCATAAGATGTATTATGTTTTTTAGCTGCTAATTTATACTTATTCTTGAAATTAGATGTTAGCCCTTTTCACTTTCAGATTTTTAAAGTTATGTATTTCTTTTAAACAGATACAAATGAGTAATCTAATTTGTAAGAACAGGAATACAAGGTCAAACCAAAGATCCATCTAGCTCAATACTCTGTCTCCCAGCAGCAGCCAACAGCAGATGACTAAGCTTGTAAGAACATGACAAGTATACAGGGATAGAGTGTACATAGTGTTCTGTGGGAATGTTCTTCTGCAATCCAAAGATTCACGGGTCAAGAATTTCTTGAAAAGAAGCAATTTCTTTGCATACAATAAGTCTTAATAATTTGAATTTTACATCTACTGTCCAATTGCTTTGGATTCCACATATTTTAGTCTCTACATACAATGCATTGGATCAACAACGTCCACAGCTTAACTTCATGCTGTATGAAGAAGTGTTTTCTTTAATCATACCAAGCCAACCACTTGCTGAGTTTTATACCCCTTAATTCTCATACTCAGAGACAACTACCTCCTGTTCTCTTTTTCCATGTCATTCAGATTTCCCGTTATCTCTTTTCCAGCCTTAAAACTCCTAGCATAACTGAGTTGTTCTTAAAAACTAAAGTTCCGTTCTGCTGATTAGCATTCTTCTCTAGATCTTCTTTAGTTCTACTACATCGCAAGACAAAAAAAAAAAATCAAACCAACAGACAATATGAGATGTGCCTGCGCAGTATGGATTTACAGAGATACATAACAATCTTCTTTATTTTCCAGTCTCTATTAATCTCCTAATAGATCTTAATGTTCTGTCTGCCTTTCTGGATTTTATAACCACTGCTCTCAATAATTTCAATAAGCCATGAGAAGTGCCAAAATCTTGTTTCAGAATCTATCATTTTATTTGTAAAGCTAGGGCTGTCCAGGATACATGGAATTAATATGGTGGAAACGGTGATGTTTTACTTAGCCACATAATTTAGCATCATTGTGTACTTTGCAGGTCCATTTGCCAGCATTTCACAGTAAATACATTCATCATACTTTTTCTTACTGGAAGAGTAATTCTGTTCTGAATGAAATACAAGGCTAACAAAAGCCATTACTCTTTACTCATGGTTTTACATCTGGGTGAAAATGGTTCCCAAGCCAATATAGCTAATACTAACATTTGCACATAATTTGAGAGGCAAACTGAAGTCAGTATGAGTTACTACCAGGGGCTGTACTACAGCATCTCCTTTATGGTATCAAATAGTTCCCTGTAATCCATGGCCCAATTCCATAAAACACATTTACTTTTTGACTGATGGCTAGTTAATTAATCTTGAAAAAAATCATTAATAAAATATTGAAAATAACCTATAAGTCTTCTAAATTCAATAGTTTGCAGTTTGAGGCAAGCACATTTTTTATAAGATTGTAAAGTCAGGAACTTTATGACAAATATGCAGAACAGGAGCATCCAGTACATATAAAGATGTATGCACCAAAAATTTGTTGGTCTTATGTGGATCTATATTTTTTTTTTTTTTTAAATCATAGAAATTATGTTTTCTACTAGAAAAATCAGCTCAGTTCAAAACTGCAATAAAGTATTTGGACTGTCTAGTCAAACTTGTTCTTTCAGAGTATTCTAGTATGCAAATTTTCTCATTTTTATTTCAAAATCTACACTCCATGCCTACTAGTAGTATGTTACAATTCACATTTCTTTACCATTTTACTTTTCTAGAGCAAGGCCTGCACCCTATCACCATCCCTGCTGGGTTTGTTTTGCTCTTAAATGATTTCACCTCTATATCATACACTTCCTTTTTTTCCTAAAAAAAAAACCTTCAAACATTTAAACCACTTGGCCAGAGTAGCTCAAGCCCTCATTACTGTCCCACAAGTCTTCATCAAAAGTGTACATTTTTGAGCCAAATTATCCCAAACTTTATATCCATTCCTTGTCATAAACATACCCAAGGGATGATACTCACTCAGAATTAACCAAAGGCAATTCAGACTGGCATTAATTCCCGTCCTGAGGACTTGCAGATCCCAAAAATAAGTCTTAAAAAATATTTTCATTTTTGAAAACCTGTTTTAACATCAACCTTAACATAACTGACACTCATCCCTACAGCTATCAGTCTATATTTCTTAGGCCTACAGAATTGCATGACCTAACAGTCAATCCAACTGTTCAGACCAACTCTGCAAAACACTGACCTTCCTCCTAACTCTAGGTTTAAACACATAGCAAGAACGCTACATTTGCTTCCAGCAGTCCCAGCCAACTTCTTAACCTTTGCTCTGTCAAAAAGAAAAGAAAAAGACAAACTGTGCTATCATGACCACAGACCTGATGACACTCTTAATAAAAGGTCCACAAAGTAAACTGAAAACTGGTATTAAGAACAGTTGCCTTTGTGGTTTGTTTGGGGTAAACAGATATCATTAGCCTAAAGTCAGAGCTTGGGATAAGATTTTACTGCTGGAACCAGGAAACACACTAAGCTCTACAGCCAGCTTTAACCTTGACAGATTATCTATGACAAGTTTAATTGTAGGGAATAACATGAACTATATTTTAAATATAGCATTAAACTGCACACTAATACTTAACATATAAAATATATGATACGACATATCAAACCCAACAGACACTGGTGCCAAATTTGATTGGCATCAGTTAATCCCCTGCTTTTTAGACAAAATGATAATCAAATGCAAATGCTTTATTTTATTTTCAGCCCATAAACAATCATTTTATAGTATCTATTAAGCATTGAAAGTGAACAAAATCACAACTCTGGAATTCCCAGAAATATGCAGAACACATTTAGGCAGCTCCTGAGTAGAAACGATCCTGTATTACTAAGCAGTTCACATTTTTATGTATTCCTTAGTGAATTTTCTGTACAGGCTTCTGTTATCAGAGTGGCAACTCCTGTCTTTTGTTTTGTCTCTAACAACCTGCCAGGATAACTAAACCCACAACTCAGCATGTCTCAGTGACTACAGAATCTTCTGGACAGACATCAGAAGACTGGCATGGCAGCAACTCATGCCTCTAATGAAGAGAAGAAAATCTCCAGCACCAGATGTCCAGTTAATCCAGCCTCAAAGGCAAAAACAACCACCCTAAAAAAAAATTTAAAAAAAAAAAATCAAACAACAAAAAACACACCACTACCAGGCACCCACCACCACCCCCCTGAAAGAAAAATCAAAAAAACCCCAGGACTGCTGAACAGACACACCTAATCTATTTGACCTGACCAACTGCCAAGCACAAATCCTCAAGAAAACAAACAAGCAAAAAGAAATAAAGTATTTCAATATTACAGCCTTCATTTCAACCCTTAGCCCTCACAGTAGGAACCCACAGCTCCTTACAAAGATGTCCATGCCGCAACATGATTCTATTGTAAATCTGTATTGTTATTTCACCACATTCACAAGCATCCCTCCCAATATAAGTTACATGCAGTCCAAACAGACCACCTGCATAAATGACAAAGTTTAACCTATGAATCAATTTAGACACTGGAACGTCCCTTTAGCAGTGTCAAGGGAGCATAAATGTCTATTGGTTGACATGCAGAAATCTCAAATCCTCTCATCTGGTCAGAGCTGTAGTCTACACCTAGGCACAAGAAAATTCTTAAACCATGGGTTCTTCCTATGAGAGGCTCATTCTGCCAAATATTCTCAGAAAATAAGAATTTGGCTGAACAAGTGGAATTTTGTATAGATAATCAGTGCAAGAGGAAAAAAAAACATTTGGGAACTGCCTAGCATGTGTCTTTGTCTGTCTACCAGCCCATTTGAAGATATTCACTCAGGAAAGAGAATATCTATTTTCACTTCCTCTGTCCAACTCATTTAAGCACTTGTTTTGACTCAGTTCTTTCATGTTTAGGTCATTCTCCAAGAATAAGTCCACTGGATTTTCAAGTCTTCCTTGAACAACCTCGCTGAAATTGTTTTGTTCTGTATAATTACCCATAGTCTTCAGTTAAGAGGTTGCCCTGCTGACCCACCAAACTTGTCCTTGGCACTTTATAGTGTCTACTTTAGGTAGCTCCCACTCAGGCTATTAGCTTCTACAAATTCCACATCTAGACTGCAACACTTAGTAAATATTTTATGGCAATACTGTTTCTTAATTCAAGACTATGTATTCTTCTAGCACTAACTAGTAACACTACAACTAGGAATCAGACAGTTTTGTCAGTTCACTGCATAAAAACAAGCACAAAGCAACTCACCTTTCCCTGTCTGAAAGAGAAACCTGCAGCTGAATTGCTAGGAGCAAGCCCTTCATTCAGTGCAAAAAGATACTGAAGATATACAGCATTAAGTAGGTACATTACAAGGTGGAGAGATTTTAAAGCCAGGAAAACTCAGCCTTGTTATAGAGTCTGAATTAGATATTGTGAGATTGAACAGAACACCAAGGAACCTTTTTTGTGCATTTGGATTTTTAAACTTTTTATTATTATTATTATTATTTTTTAAAAAAGGACAGAAACACTAAAGCTGCTAAGAAGTTTCAGTAGTTGGATATTGACCAAAGCTCTCACCCACAATAATGAGAAAGTCTGTAAGGTTATCTTATCCCTCTATATACTACTGCCCAAAGTAATCTGAAAAAGACTTAATGCATATGCTCACTAAAAGTTATGGAAGAACACATACTGGTGGAAATGGAAAGCTTATATGGGATAATCTTCTGTTTGACATTCAGTCCAGGACCCACCATCAAAAAGAAAGCCTAAATAAAGTGATTTTAAGCTCCTTTTGCATCTTAATTCTGGGATCCAAACACCCCACTACAAACTACAGGATTTAAACGACTATATGTCTATACAATGCTGTTATGGCTCACAGATTCTTTCTGAAGATAGGTATATTAGCTTGAATGGAACAGTAAATGAACAGCTCCTGGACCAAGGCTAGGTGTCTATGTAGCACTATTTCTAGGACATGCAGAGCATTGTAAGCTACTGCAGGAACTGGAGTGTTAGAACCAGGGCAGGTAACAGGTCTCCTCAATAAGCTCCTAATGACTTTCTTTGTAATGCATATGAGGAAGTTCTAGTGTCCTCGAAGACATAATGGATGTTTTCCTCAAGAGAGGAAAAAAGGATTGTAGATTTTGCACTTTGAAAGTAAGATATAATTCTTTTTTCCAAACTAGTATCATGTGGCAGTAGATATTTAGTAAAAAGTTTTCAAAGCCAACAAATACCTTATTTCAGCATTTCCAGTAAAGCATCATTATTTCTACTGTTCTCCAGGGTAAGCCTCACTTAAACTTTGCCCATTTAATATAATAGTCAGAAGAATAATCAGAAATCAAATAGATTTTCATCTATATGAATTGCTCAACAGTGTTAAAGTAACAGCAAAAAGTTTGAGTGCTTTGATGGCAAAATGCCATATTCCTGAACAGGCATGTCCTAAAGGCTCTATTAAGTGATAACTGATTTTTCAGTGTTCTGAACTTCTTTTAAAAGAAGTCTTTCATCCATTATTTCACAAACACTAGCAAAAAACAGAAAAGTATATTTGAAATAGTTGCAGTCAGATTGTCTACATATACAATACATTCCCATGATCTTCTCAATGACAACAGGACAGAAAGGAAAATACTGTAATATGAAGCAAATCTTTACTCTCAACATCATGAAAATTTAAGAACAGTAGAAAAGCAATTCTGATTTCAAGAACTATATACTAACTGCACCTAAAATAAAAGGTAAAATATAAACTAAAGTTCCATTACAGCAAGACATACCTACTAAAGTTCCATGGGTCAGCATTTATGATGCAGGCACTAATATTTTTAAAAATCTTTTAGTGCATAGTCATAAAAAAGAAATTGTATTTGCTTTCTTTCAATCTTGAAGAGGTCTTTTTGAAGATCAAATGATATATAGTTAATTTTGATAATAAGCTCCATTTAATTTTTTGCCAATTTAAACAGCACATTTTCCAAAAGAAAAAGAATTTATAGAGTTGTTTTTTTTTTTTACATACACAATTATAAGATAAGCAACAACAAATAAAATGCTTTCCTGATGGAAGATATTAAATGTTCATGGTTTCTTGGAGGGTGGAGGGGCATATGGTTTTTAAATATGGCCTTAATATGAGGGAGATAGTTGGTCTTAAATACAAAGATTCCCCTAATCTTTTAATGCAGCTATTAGACATTTTATTTGTTGAACACTTGTCAGAAATTCCTGCTGTTTTCCATTTGAAATAATGCAAGCTTCAACTGCATCCTTATATAAAGATTATTTTGAAACTCTCTAAGTAGAATAAAGACAACCTTGATTCAGGACTTAAACCACCAAATGATCATATTGGTAGATTTAACCTTTCCCATAAGATGAATCTTCCAGCTACGAAATAAAAAAATTAACAAAATTTATTATTTGATAGTCATTACTCAATCATATTGTACAATAGTTTAAGACTGTTTCTATGTTGTCAATCAAAGTGGAAAAAGTCTTTAGGAGTGCACACCTGTATGCACTATAACATTAAGGGATTAATGCCATTTGATTCAAGGATACACAACCAAACATATGAACTACTTTCATATAAAAATATTACAAACTAGTTGAGGATGACACACAGTTCATACTGCGTAACCACTATGTACGTGACTGGTATGTTTCACAGGTAAAAAAAAATCCAACCAAAAGTCGTTACACATACAATACACAGAAAGGAAGACTATTGCTCCTGCAGCCATGAAAAATTAAAATCACCCATACATAAAAACATTATTACTTTCTAAGAAATGATAATATTTTGCAAATATTTTTTAACACAATCTAAGTGCCAATTATATTTATGCCCACTTGTTTGTGGTCTCGGGGAAGAGATCTAGCTGAAAGCTAGTACAGCCAAAAATACTTTGTCTGCTACCCCTGTGTAGGGCAGTTCTTAGGAAGGGGTGAGAATGTGCAGCTGTGGGTAAGGAAGAAAGGTGGGACCACAGCATCCCATATCTCCCTCAGCTTTACTGATCATGGAAGGGCACCATAAAAAGTAGGTGTGAAAATTCTCATAATATACTGCAAAAACCCTTGTAAATCTGAAAGTGATTTTTAGTTCCCTGCTAATGTCAGACATTTAACAATCAAGGTCGGATGTGTTAATCGGGATATTTTCAAAATATTAGTAAACAGAGTTCAATCTTTCTCCAAAAAGAGATAAAAAAGAAATACACCTTTGCCAACATGGAAAAATAACCACAGAAAGATATGGGGTGGAGGGTCTGGCAATAGCTGTAAGAATATTCTTACACTGATAATGTTATAACTCAGAAAGGATGCTTTTGGTTTGGGTTGTTGGGGTTTTTTTAGCATAAAAACAACTCAAGAACATACAGTGACCAAAAAACCCTTTTAAAAAACATTAGCACCTGGCATGTATTCATTAATAAGTAAAACCACTACCAAATGCATAGGTTTATACTAGCATTGCACATTTTCAAGAGTAAAAAAAACCTAAGCAGAATTTCATTTCCACTCAAAAAGAAAAAGTCTGCAACTATGAATGTGAAAGGAGGCAAAATTCTTCCCATAGAATAGTGTTACAGTCTCAGCTAACATAAGTCCATCAACAGATGAGTTGTACCACTAAGAGAAATTAAGGGTCCAATCTAGTATCTTTGAAAACAAAAAAATAAAGTCATAGTAAAGAGGTCTTGCTGAAGCCAGTCTCAAGCAGAGAATCATATTGCTTTATAACCATTTTTTGCATTTCAGTATTATATAAATCAGGTGCATTTAATAAATATATCCATGAATGCGTTCTCATACTATCACCTAGAGTCAAATTTTTCATATGCAAGGATTGTTAACAGAAATCTTCATCTACAGACTATCCTGTAACAAACTGCTTACTGAGGAAAGTCCAGTGAGTTCACTGGTGATAAAAATAATGGAGAAATATGCCCTGTTTCTCATTTTAATCTTGATTAATTTTGAAGAGCTCCTAAATCTCTACACATTTGCAAAAAAGGATAAAATTACTATAAATCACAGTGGAAGATTAGTTTTGCTTTCTGATGCCAAAGCCTGTTGGCTTTGGCAATATATACCACATTTGCATATGCTGAACACCATTTCAGTCATCTTTTACCATCAAATACTGTAGAGTAGTGGCACCCAAAGAGTTATTTTATGATGGAATCCACAGGAACTATGCCAACCCATTTTTTTGACGAAGCAAATCTATTGATATTAAATACCCACTACTAGATTAGACCAAGACTACCACTCACATTCTGGGCCAGTTCTTAATTTGTTCTCTGCTGGAATCTTCATCTAAAGCTATTTGTCTGATATAACTGGATGCCTTTCAAATTTCTTCTTGCATCTTTTTAAACATGTGATGTTTGCCTGCATGCTTGTTCAGTAAGTATAATGACCATGTAGCTGGCTCTTGTATACTTTAAAGTCTGATTTTGCTTTCCAAAACAATTTGCTACTTTTGTCTCTATTAAAAGTTTTTAGGAAATGAACACTCCACTACACAAGATGAACTATCATTAATTTTGTTCTCTTTTGCATTTAGTTATTTTAATTTTTATTATCTTCAAAAAAACAGAAGATACAACTTCACAACACATTCCCATTCTGAAATGTCCATTTTTTTTCCTTCAGCAATGCTACTTTCTGTTAACAAGTGTAAATGAGATGAGCACATAAACAATTGAGAAAAGTTGCTGCTGTCCTCAAGATATTTAAAAGCTTTATAAAAGGCAATAAAGGTCCTGCCAAAGAAAAAGTATGCAAATCTGATAAATTCCTTTGCAGTAAGTGAGAAAACTATCATATATATTTGCACAAAGAACTTGCCTGTAGCTACTTATTTCCATTGTTAATTACAAAACTTACTGTGAAAAACAAGGAATGCTATCTGGCTCATAAAGATGCTTAGTAATTGTTAAATATTTAGCAAAGAACTCATCTCATTTTAAAATATGTATTTCTATTATAGCTGTGTTATTTTCTGCATTATATTTACTATGCAGAATTTTCTCCACAAGGTATCAGATCATATAGATCAGTTATCATTTTGCTTTGATATGTATATATGACAGAAGCCCAAGTTACTTTATGAAAAAAACATTAGACCCTTTCGGTTCCAGGGGAAAGTGATAGCAACCAATTAAAAAAAAGAGATTCAAGGAAGATGACATCTATTCAAAGAAAGCAAATTCTAGAAGAAAGTCAACAGCTGATTCAAACCCATTCACAGGTATTTTATTTTTGGTTTCTATAAACATATAATCTCAATGCACCTCAACACAGAGATAAAGCCACACAACCAGGTATTTGTCATGAGCTCATTTTTAACGTAGTCATTAATGGTTGGATGACACCTCAGCAAAGCTTGAGGCCTCTGCAAGCAGATCATATGATCTGGTATAAGAACAGAATGACTATGAACTGCAGGATTTTAGCTACATGCTCTTCAGCCACTTCTATGAACCTGCACTGAAAATTTTCAGGGTTTATGAACAAGTAAACTGCATTATAAAATTCAACAGCCGGCCCACCACTGTTAAGTAAAGGAGTAACATTCATATTCCCCCTCTGAAATTATGGTAGGTCAGCAACATAAAACAGAGTGAAGGCCACCGAAAAATATTAACTAACTATAATTCATGAAGTTAACTCACAGTTCTAAGTAGATTTATCTAAAAGAGCTAAAACATTTTTATCCTCAGCTGTCCACTGTCTCCCTCTTCAAGATTAGTGCTACTCCATCAGGGACAACTGAGGGACAAGGAATGTAAACTGTAACAACTCAGTTGTTAACCTATCCTATAATTATGAACTGAAGTTGGCAGTAGTTTGCATTAACATCTATAAACTGTGTCCAGTTCAGCTGTTCCTGCTGGCTACAGTAGCACCTGAAATTACCAGTTTCTTTTCTCATGTTGATCAACATCCAGGTTCTGGACTTTTTCTTTTTTTGGTTGTCCAACAGGTTATCCCATAGTTTAATCAAAGTGTAAAGCATACATGAGTAGTACTTCATTCCTGTGTCTTTTTGACATTAGTATTTGTCTACTGGCATTATTTTGTTGAAACAGGAATAAGTAAAATATTTGCCAAGATTCAATGTTCTGTAAGTCATGCAAGAATACGATACTAGGGAGGATTCAAAATTACTTTTTGATTTGTTAGGATACAAAAATGTTAGTGAATCCTGTGATGTTTTTGCAAACATCTTTCAAGTATTGGAGGCTGGACTTCTATAAAAAGTCAATTCATTACTTAGATATATAGATTTTGCTAGTCTTAATTTGTCCATGAACTGAAAAAAAACCATTTATCACACTTCCATCCCCATCTTTACTATTGCAGTCTGTACCCTCTAACAGCAATCCCCAATAAAGGAACAGGTGGGATTGTGATTAGACTTGAAAAGCAGCACCTGTGAATAATGAATATCTGCTGCTACAAAGAGTCCACAATTTCAATTTAAACTTAGCAATTTGGAGATAAATGCATTTTTTGTTTTGCATTGGAATCAAACTAGCAACAAAGGAATACAGCTTCTCTAAGGCAGTTCCTGGACTTCCACCAAATCTTTATAATTATGCTGACAATTTTTAATCATTCCCCTCATTCCACTGTCCTGTATGACCATCGCTCATCTTCTATGTCTACCCCAGAGAAAAACCTAACCCCCCCTCAATTATTCAACTATAAGCTATGTCACACAATGATATTAGAAAAAAAATTACAGAATCTCTCAACACTCTCCATAGTTAATATCCCAGTAGCAGCAGCAAAATTTCAAGACTTTAGAACATAATCAAAAAACGTAAAAGATATCTTGCAGCAATTCAGAAAAATATTAATCCTTTACAATTTGACCGATTTAACTGAGCTCAAGCCACAGTGTCTAAATAACTGAAACCCTCTTTTCATTAACAATTACTTATTAAATAGATTTTTGTTGTAGGATCTTTTCCTCATCCAAAAAGGCTCCTATTTTAGAACTGTGTTCAGACAACTATTCATTCATCTCGTTCTTTAAAGCAGTCCACTTATTTCTTGAGGAAGACACTTAACAGGATAGTAGACTTTTTGAGACTAAGAACTGCAGCTTTTCACTTCAATTCGGTATTATTACCTGCTCTAGCAATTTCATGAAGTCATTAGGATGGATGATAGACACTGTCCTACTTTCGTATTATTCTTTTATTTTACACCTTGCAGTGAAGTTCTGGATTCATGCGTTTTAACTAATACCTCCTTCACACAGGTGTAAGGCACAACAAAGTACACCCCAGTTAGCACTCTACCAAATAAAATCTATTTCTTTCCAAAACAGCTCTTTAGAGAAGTTTCGAACAAGGAAACAAACATTGCAGCATCTCTCAAATGCCAAGAGACAGTACAAACTGAGGAAGAAAATGCAGAACCAGAGACCACGCAAGCCTACTCAGGAACCGTACCAAAAGCGTAGCTCACCCTACCTCATTAATCTCAAGGCTCAAAGGCCAAGGTTGTGAGGGTGCAGAAGGACAGACTGCTTTCTAAGGATGGGAAGCCAAGCGCAGTAACACAGCTGGCAGCCAGGGACCTACCACACAGCCTGGGGAGAGAAGAGATGGCAGCAGGTTTAACCAAGAGATCAGATCCTCTGGCAAGTTCACGGTGAAGAGGCAGAGGCCCAGTCAAACCGGGAAATCAGTCAATGGGCCAGGGCTTGAACTTTAAACCCCCAGTGCCCACAGCTGGGCCAGGGGCCAGAATGCCCCAGCTGAGACAGGTCAGGGCAATTAGGGCCTACCAGGGCTTTCAAACCCTAACAAAGGCTCTCTTATTTCCTGAAGGCATGTGCATAGGAACACAAACCAATCTTAATTTCATTTGAAAGTGAACTGGCAATTAGTATATAATCTATATAAAGTCTCCTCATAAAATACTATCACCTAACTGGCAATCTGTTCCAGCTGAAGTTTTTCATTTGTTTCCACCTGCAGCCCACAAAGAAAATGACTGCAGTAACCCACTCTGGGAAGTTACAAGGAAGGACAAGATTAGAGATCAAAATACACAATCTTTTTCCAAAGCAGATAAAAGAAAAATAATATTCTGTGGTCATGTCACTGCACTGAAAGTCAGGTGAAGATAAGCAGTACTAAGAAATTACAAAATGAGTCAGAAAATAGAAGCTGGAAAAGGGATAGATATTAGCCCTGGTATTAAATTAATTGACTCTTCCCCCCACCCACAAATAATATCTAGCTTGCACAGAATCAATTTACTTTCCTCCAAAGACCAATCTCAGCCAAATTTCTTAATAAAAAAAAAAAAAAAAAACTGGTGGAGAAGAGGGAAATCAATAAAACCAAAATGAAGCTACTTAAAAACAAGCTGTATGAAACATTTTTTTCTTGAATAATTCAAATTTGGAACTCCCTGCCTTAAAACTTAAGTGAAACCAAGAAATAAGGACAGTTCAAAAAAATAATTAGACCTTTTAAAGAATGAGACTATCTCCCTAATTACATAATGTTTTCCTCTATCTTAAAAAAGAGTGAAGCTTGTATTACAAGGTATAGGTCAACAGCTAATGAACAAGATGAAGGATAAATGTTTTTAGAGAGACTCAGGCAGCCATTTGCAAAAGGAGCAAAAAGGAAATGGCAAGCCTCTTAACCTTTGCTGTTTTAGCTCACAATTAATCTGGTAGGAGATAAGAGGCCCATAATCCTTTTAGGGGTTTTATCAGAAATAATAAGCCAACAAATTTATAAAATTCATATGCAAAGCACTGTATACTAAGCTTATTAAAGATGAAACAATAAAATGAAAGAAGATCATAACTGAAATATCCTGTAGCAGATGCTTAGAGAAAGAATATAAGAAACAGGGCAAGAACAGCCCCTTTCCTCGTTCTTCTCTCCCAGGTACAGTCCCTAGTTTCAAAATTCCTATGCTAGATGTTGCATTTGGAAAATTATTTTCAGCTGCTACCAGCAGACATATCTTCTATAAGGGCTGCGTATAATCCCTTTTTGAACCCATTTATAATTTGGTTTCTGCAATGCCCAGTGCAAAGACTTCCATAATTTATTTACACATTGTATGAAAAAAAGATTTGTTTTTCCTTAGACTTCACATGATAAATTTATTGAGGTAGAGATTAGCTCTTAAACAGAACATTGTTTAAATGGCACAAGTGCTAAGGACAAGAATACTTAGGAATAATCAATACTACCTATGCCAAAAGAATAATTGAATTGCAGTAGTTTGCCTAAAGACAAAGACAAAAAGATGAGACAACATTATAGCAGCCATCAGGAAAATAAAAGGCTGTTGGAAAGAGGAACAGAATGATCTGTTCTTCATGTCCACAGAGAATAAGCAATAGGTTTAAGCTGTAGTAAGGAAGCTCAAAGCTGGATATTAGGGGAAAAAACCCCTCCTAATAGCAAGGCTAATCAAAAGGACTACTTAGGATAGTTGCATGGTTTCTCTAATAGAAAACTGGTTAAGGATCTCTCTGAGATGATATGGATCCGTTAATCTTGTTTTAGCAAAGAGAACTGCATTAAATGACCTCTTGATGTCCCTTCCAGTGTAGTACTATACAACTAGAAAGAGAGGAAGTCAACAGACATCTAGTTCAGTGGTTTATTTCACTCCCTCCATTCGTCTTGTGTTCAGTTTCTCAGTTTATTTATATTACTAGAGAATACTCCATTTTCTCTCCCACTCAGAAGAAAATACACAACATTGTGATTACCTGAAATATAACAAAGTAACTAGATAGTGAAGGTGCACAGAATTTATGATGTTGTTTACCCTCAGTCATGTGACCACATTCAAGTTGCTCTTGCATTGGACAATTCCCAGACACTGCACAGCGTTATGTATTCTCTAAATTCAAAATACAGGTTAGAGAACAATAATCTAGCTTTGTGACAGATATTATGCCTTGCCTTCTGGACAACATCATACTGGACATGATAAAAATTATAGTTCTCAATGCGGGGGGCAGGGAATCATTTAAAACTGAAGCCCTAGTGGCCATCTAAATCTAAATTTCTTGCTTTCTTACATTAAGTTGAAGGAGTGGAAATGACTGGAACTGTGTATGTTTAGCACAATATGCAATAAGAACGTAACTTTGGGGTTTTGGCCTTTCTAGCCACATATATTGAAGAGAATAAGATAATTCTGTATAAAAGAGAATTCATTTTAAATGGACACATATAAATAAAGCTATTTGCTGGGAAAAAAAAAGTGGGTTTAGTCCAAATAGGTTGGTTTGGTTTTCATTTCTGCCTATACTGCAGGTCAAGGTATCTCAGGGGCCAAAATTCTTTACATAGTTAGTTAACTGAAAATATATTATCTTACCCTGTTGGTATAAATCAGGGATATAATGAAACATCAGCTACTATGTAAAGTGGTTGGCAGAAGAGTTCATCTCTTATTTACATGCAAGTATCATCTTTGTGTGTGCTGGTACACAATTGCACAAACAATTCTGTTGACTTTATCACTGCAAAGCTAAAGACAGAAGTATGCAGCAAATCTCATAACTTTCATAATAAATGCTTTATATATTTTCCAAACTGTTAGTCTTTTCCCAAATCTTCCAAACTTGGAAAATACATAAAACATTTATTATGAGAATCTTGAAAGAATTGGAATACAAGCCAAATAATAATCTCATTCATAAACCTTTAAAGATACTGATTCTGAAAACAGTTTTTCTTATCTTGTCACTGAGGAAAAGAGAAAAAATAGTGGAGGAAACACAGAAAACTTTAAGTGTTCTTCTATATTTAGCCCCATATTTTGAAAATAAATGCTTTTGACTAGCTCTAATACAAAGACATTAGTCTTTATGATACTAAACTCATGTTGTATATCTGGCTGTCCATTATAAAACAAAAATTATTGCCCTCCTATTTGGAATATTTAAAGAAGACAACACAGAATGTCCATATGAGATTTGTTCTTCAAAAAAGCAACCAAGCAACCTGAGTAAGTGTGCACAAACAGAAATAAGAGTCTGTAATCCACTTTTTATTACACCATGAGCTCTAAGAACATAACATTTAATAACAAACATACTAGAATAATAACAGCTTTGGTACTTTAACTTCAGCAATCTCTTTTAAGTTAACTACCACCCATTATCCTGTTACTGAGGTAAGACATACTTCAAAGTAGATTTGAAGGCACTGAAAGGCACTGGAGTTTGGACAAATTATATTCACGGGTACATGCAGATAACAGGGACATGAATCCTGTGCTAGCGGCAGGGATTATCTGGAAGGATGAATCTAGAATGAGAAGTAATTCTGCCATAAGAGCAAACCTGTGGTCAGAGCACATGGTTTATACAGAGACCCTAGGATAATCTATCAATGAGTGCATCTAGTTTCATGTACAGGTAGTTACTGGGATCCATTCTGAAGAATACCATTATTATCAACCATTGGCTTATGTACCTTAAATTATTCTTATTTCTTCTTACATATCCTAAATTTTTCTTATTTATTCTTCAGGATCCCAAGAACTAATCACAGTATCTGGTCATGGCCATATTAATTATTATGAGGCACCAGGCACACAGCCTCAGCATTTAATCAGCTCTAAACAGTCCACCTTGCAGCAGTGTCTCACTCATCTCACTTTAGTGGGCAAGTGAATGGCTCAAAGTATGTTTGAATCTGTCTGAACTGGTCCCACAATAGGTAGTCAGTTGCCCTGGAAATACGTTACGGCTCAGTGACAAGGAACATCTGACTGGCACAGAAAGAAAAAAGAATCAGTCTTAAAAGTACACAGAGAAAGGTCTAGCTTGCAATCAGAAGAGGTAAAGTGGAACTTGAAAAGGAAGTTCAGGCCAGTTCCCAAAGCTTTTTCATATTGCCTGTGACAAAAGCGGTCCCACCTTCTCCCATAATTAGGTGCCACCTTCCTTGTGCCATCAAAAGTATTTATGGGACAACTCCCCCTCCTCCCCCCAATAACTTGCATCAGGGAACAAATCAAGTTTAAAGGTATCCCAACAAAAAGCACCCCTGGCTTTTCCTCCTCTCCCCATAAAAGCAGAGGCTGATTTAATTCAGACGAAGTCTAGACTGGTTCTTCAGCACCACAACATTTGTGCTACCACAACAGGGAGACAGAATTAGAAACAAGTGGCTCAGAGCAGGGAAGGACTGCTTCCTCCAGTGACAGCAGTGCGGCAGTACCTGGAACATCACAATCCTGTGGACAGGCTTTACTGATAAAAACCTCACAACTCCACCATCAGCAAATATACCTTATAGAATGTTAAATCATGTAAAGGGGGAATCATTATTCTGTACAGAAATAAAGCCAAAACTTTGTACTTCTGCAAAGGTTCTGCAAAAATAGCAACTGTGAGGCAATGAATATCCATTTACTTTTCCAATGGCCTTAATATCTCCTTGTCTACCACCTATATGTTTATTCATTATACATTACTTGTTTTGTTATGTTCCTTTATTCCATCTCCTATTTCAGCCTCCTCGTTAATTTTTATGCACTTTTGTTTTCATTTGTGTACTTTTCATCACTTCAATTTCCTAATATTTCAGCAGTCCAATTAACTACTTCCATATCTTAATCACACTGAGACTCCTTATTCAGCTATAAATATAATTTTATTACTGCTGTTTTAATGACTAACTGTTATAATAACTATTTTTTATAAAATAATCTCTCTTAAAACTTTCCCCATTTCCTTCACTTGTCTGTAATTCTTTCCATCTCTCATCATACTTTATATTTTGTTCAGTAGATCTTATATCATCCTAAAATGTTTCCTGTACTAAAAACTAATTACCTGGGGAGGGGGTAAACCTTCACTTTTTTTCACCATAAACATAAAGATCAAGCACTGAAACATTTCCTCTGCATTTATCAGACTGTCCTAAAGTTGCTAAATGCAACCCAAAATTGAAGATAGATACTATTGCCACATTAAAAGGCATACTCTTTCAATAAACATGAAGGTACAGCCCAGACAGACATGATGAATATAGCACACAGCTCTGTTGTGAATATGAACATCACCAATAGAAAACGTGTGTTAGTAATACATGAAACCATTACTTAGGAACCAGGAATCCAGCATTGTTCTCATCTTTAATTTCTATAAAAGCATGTGCTTGCAGTGAAACAGTTAATATCTACTTCCAGCTTCTAAAATCTCTATCATTTCAGACAGATAATTACCTTCCGTAAGACCTGAGATGCTGATGCTGCTAACCATAAAATAAGCCAGAATGAAATTCTCCAGGTCAAAATGGATTGATCTGATCCTGTTCAAACTATTAAAATTCTTTGCGTTCTCATTATTCATATACTCTGAGCTACAAGATTTGTCTGTGGTATAAAGGTACAGATCAGAGCACGATGCTTATGTCATGTTATACTGTATGTAGAACTTTGATGTGATATGAATCCAAACAGCATTTTAGGTCACTCTCATGAAGTACATTCAGATTCAACAATTGACCTTTTTTTTTAACATTTCTCTTCAACTGCTATACTTTTTAACTTTAATTTGTTTTTATGAAGGAAGAATTAAAAGGAAGTACAAAGTTATGCATTTTTAATAGTTAGTCTGTGTCTAAGTAATGAAATTTACTTATAAAGCCCCATCATACTGAACTTCTTACAAGGCGGGTTAGGACTTCTTGTGGGTTTTTTTTAACCTGCTTCATTCATTTCACAGTCCACTGGTTCTTCTGGTGAGGTGCGCTGTAGTTGTACAGTATCGCACTTTTACCAGTTTGTGCCATGCAACAGACTTAACCTAAGCTCTTCTGACTCTGCACTATTACAATGTGCTGCTAAGCTGTCTCTGCTTGTAAAAACAAATCTTCCTTTTCAAATACTTTTTTAGTTCCTCTTGTTATTTTGCTGTCTTTCACTTGAAAAATTCAGATAGTATTGATATTCAGTAAGGATGCATTAGAGGCCTATTTTTGTAGGGAGAAATATCTTTATGCTTCTTGTTAACCAAAATGGAAACCTAAATCATGTTATTATACAGTACACTGCATTAGTTTAAGACAAGCCAGGTGGACATTAGACTTACTGTTGGTTTTTAGACTCGGAAGCATAAAATCGTTATAAACCAGATTTAATTGTATTAATATCACTGTCAATTTCTACCAGCTGAACATGTGATTGTGTTTTACAGAACCTAAATTCAGTTGCTGATCCCAAAGGATACCAGAAAAATGGTTTTGTCAAGTGTATATGTTTCCTAAAACCATATCCAGTAAATCATATCACAGATTTAAGATACAAATTGATAATGCAATGTTTTATATTTGATAATTTGTATAATAGGTCACTTGCAGTTCTAGTAGCTTTGGAACAGTTACCTTTCAGTGGTAAATAAAGTAACTTTGTCAGCTGCCAAGACAGTTTGATTTAATTTCACAGAAATACACAAGCTCATGCTTGTTTACAGTATATTAATTGACATATCTAATTACTACTGATGTCTACTTTTTAAAATCCTCTTCTACTTTCTACTGAAATATACCATTAAATATTTAATTTAGAAATGAATGGTATACAGAGTTTGCTACTGATTACAAAAAAATTTCGCACTGATACCTAGATAAAATACCTAGAAGTTGCTCAAATCTGTTTTAATAATAATTTCTAAAACACTTTATTAATATTAAAAAAATGACAGTTATGCGTTATTTTACAAATTCTTTCTTCATTTTGCTTTTCTTTCCACCTGTCAGAAAGAAGTCTCCCCATCCTTTATGGGCTTCCAGCCTTAGGAAATAACTCGACATTTATTCAGTAGGAACTCCTTTTATAATCTATGTAGTAGCCCAAATTTGATTTTCTCTTGAAGTAGCAGAAGCTGAACTTCAAACACCTGTTAACCTCTTTGCAGAAAGAGAGGTGGACAACAGGTTTAACCAGTCTGACTAACTTTTACATGAGGCCCGTCCTAAGTACTAATGTCCGAAACAATAATGAAGAAAATGAATTTGTTATCCAACATAAGAATGTTTCCAGCAGAAATTCCAGAAGCAGCTACCATTTATACAGTCAACATGATACTTCTATCAAACTTGTAAATTTATCTGTCTTAAAGACCAGGATAGCAAAACAGTCAAATCTCACGTAAGTTATTATATATGTATCATTTTAAGTTCTCTTAAACCAGAGTAATCCCTACCCCCAAAAAAGACCCCAAAACCAAAATGAAACAACCCTAATGAACCAAAAATTCCAGTCATGATCTTTACACAGATTAAATTCAAGTTCTGACAAGTTTTTTTCAATGCCCTATACCTTTTCTGAAGCACTATATATCATAGTCATCAAGAAGCACCCCCCTCCCCCCAAATGAATAAATATATTGCAAAATATATTGCAAATCAGTAACTTGTCTCTCAGCTGTATTAGGAAACTTTACTGCCTTAACCTAGCCTATTATCAGTACAATAACACTTTCCTTGATTTGATACCTTCCATTACTCCTGTATGTTTGGATAGGTCTTTTTTTTTTTTAACAATACACAGTTCATTTCATTCTTACAATCATCACTCTTCCTGTATTCTCTAGAGACTCATGGACATTTTTCTTATGTCTCAAATTCAAGTAGCTGGCAAGATCCTGTCAAAACCTGGATGTTTCAGTATTGTCTCAAAACTTTTTGAGACATAAAAATATCATTTCTTCCAGCTATCTTGAACTGTGAAATATTACAAGACAAAATTTAAAATGTCTTGAGTGAAATGTTTGTTCTGTTCATCAGTGCTTCTCTGTTTCAGTATGCTCTCTTCTGTTTAAGAGTACCAAAGGCAGAATAGACGGCAGTTGAAAAGGATAGAAACCTCAAACAGGTGGCCAACAAAAGCAAAGGACAATAGAATATGTAAACATTTCACGTCAGGTCACCCAATACCATATAGGTACAGTACATGACCCAACAGTCACCCAAATCTGTGCTCCAGTCAGCATGTTTCCCTTTTATAAAGTTGGACTCACACTTTTCATACGACACTTCCAAGGTACAGCACGGACACCAATAACTACTCATCCACCTGTTTTGGTTTCCATTAGTAGACTGATATTGATATGTCAATCTCACTGCCCCTGAGCTGGCTATCTGCAGAAATTTGCATGCAGTAGGTCCACCACAGCCCAGATACAAGGGACTCCTTGTACAAGAGCCGTGCAGTAACTTTCTGGGCAGAGCAGTCATTTTTTTATGTTTCTGAAGTTCTAAAGTTCACCAGGAGCAGCAGCTTTTGCACTGACTGGAACATCATAAGAAGCATCCACATTCTAAATGCTAGGATAAAAGACTGTGTCCAGAAAAATCTGGGTTTATGAAAGACCTAAGTGCAACTGTGGAAAAAAAAAATAACAACTCCAGAATGGCTACCTAATATTTGGGGTTTGGTTTGATTTGGTTTGGTTTTCTTCCTTCTTTTCTTGTAAACTGCGAAAGTATTTATCCTCCAAACCCATCCCACTATGGAATTTCAACAGACATTCTAACAGTGCTCATGAAAAACTTACTACTGATTACTGTCTTCCCCATAAGCAATCAGTGTCTGTGCTTGCATTTGTTCCTATTTCATGATTATAACTATAAAATAATTGGCTATACTTCACATCACACAAAGGCAGAAGAATTGTAATTAGTTTAAAATGGAGTTTAAAGATATACTCCTTCACTGCTTACAGAGTACCCTTGTCTCTCTGTGCATGTTCCTCAGAGGATAATAAGATTTAGGAGTTGAAAGCATGCTTGTAATCTTAGGTCAACAGGAGTACAACATAAAACTGAAACAATGGAAATATATTAATGTTGATTTGGGAATGAAACACTGGCAATGCTGAGATATTTACTGAGAAAGGCAGTGAGATGTTAGAAAGAATGAAAAATAGATACAAGTTTGTTTCTCAACTTTCTTTATTTCTAGAGGGAATGAACTTTATCTGTATCCCAAATCTGCTCCTCTACCAAAGCCAAAGTGTTTCATACATTTAGAATAACAAAAATTATAACAAAGGTCATTCTACTCACAAAGTAGAATCTAGAAAGCTATGGGAAGACATTTGGCCTGTTCACAGAGTACTTCAAGACTCTTCCCAAATTCAACCCTTCAAGTCATATCATTAACCTTCTTTTTTATTATTCTTACCATGGATTCTCTAAACAATATCTGCCATTTTAAGACAGCAAGTTACCTGTGGCATGTTCTTCTAGGGGACTAAAGTTCTTTATCACTGGACGATACTGCTGTGGAGCCTTGGAAGAGCTGCCATGGGTTTGGATGCCAGGCTCCAGACTGTAGGAATGATGCCTATTTGCAGTAAACAATCATAACAAACGATGGCAACAGAAAATAATCACAACAAACTTGTTACAGCAGTATCTTATTTCTAACTGCAAGGAGTCATTTCCTCCACGAGATTGTCTTCCAGTGTTTACAAGATAACAAACAATAACTGTTCAGTGCTGGTTAGGTGGGAAGAAAAAAGTTATAGAAATTTCTAGGCCAAGCCTAGGTAAATATGACCCTTGTATTTCCACTACAGACATCTAGACACTTCCAGCTGTTGAAATTATTGCTAAATATATTTACAGTCTTTGTACAATAAAAAGCTTTATTACTTTTACTACAGGCAGAAGAAAAAAGCTTTAAATCTTTAGTTCTGAAGCAATATCTCCTGTCTTAAAAGCAATGAAGCCTTTCAAGGGAAAAAAACAGCACACTCTAAAAAAGGTGGTTTATGATGTTGTATCTTTGTTGCAATTTTGGTTCATATATTTTTATTAAGTGTAACCTTTATATGTAAATGAAATGATTATCTAACACAAAGCACTGTTTTCATAAAGTAAGAATAGGTTTTATGTCCTAAAAGATAAAGCAGCATAAACCAGTCAGGCAGCTCAGCATGTATTTGATGGCTGTGAAATGAACTATTTGATTTCCTATTACAGCCTTAACACTCTGCACTGTACCATAGCCACCAAACCCATGTGATTAGGCAACTAACCTTTCATTGGGGAGTCAAGTAATATAAAGCAAGTTCTGCATTTCTAATAGGTAAAATACCTCATTTAAAAATCTAAGCTTGGAAGTATCCCTTACATCGTGAAATTTAGAGAGAAATGGAGATCATATTCTGAAAACCCAGAGAGAGATGAATGTACTTAGCACAAATGAAAGGCTTCTAGATCAAATGTGCTTAGTTTATAAGTAAAATAATTTTTTGTTCTCTCCCTCACCTTCAAGTGCAGCCAGCCACATCTAGGAATAGAAAGGAAACTTTACACCTTCTGCTTCCCACATCACTGGACTGTGAGGTGGAACACAGAACTCTGTTCCCTGGCTGACAGACAGATCTAAGGATGCATCACACTCTTTCATGAATCAGGACATGAGATTTCGGCAATGGCAATCTGTCTGAGAATGCTAGCACTGATTCAGAAGGGCTTTACAGAATCAAGGGAAATAAAGGGAGTCAAATTTTACATTTTAATTTTGTGTATGGCTCTTACACTATGAAGACGACAACTAAAGCCATCAGTTCAATCAACAGGTAGCATGAAAGTATTTTGAAGGAGAGGAGTGGATGATTTTTAAGATTCATTTTTCTAATCATTATCATAACAGAACAAAGCATGGCAAGCATGGCATAAGCCTTCCTCACTTAAATTTGAATGCAGGTTAGAAGCCACCAAATAATGCTGTATGTCTAGCCTCCTCTGGACAAAAAACTGATCAATACTGGATTTACTGACATGTATATAAAAAATTATAAAATTACCTGACAAATCTAAAAAGCTTGTATATCTCTATTTTTCTCTAAAACTCCTCTTCGGTTCAGGCACATACAGAAGGATAAAGTCTAATTCACTATGGGATCACCTGGAAAGCCCATGAAAGTGTCTCATTTTAACAGGGGTGAAAGTGGCTAAGAGCCAAAGAATTCAGTCTACTCCAATCCCAGCTGGCAAATTAAAACCGACACTGAACAGCTTTTTGGGTAAGCAGCTGTCGTAACAATTTTTATTAATAAATTGATGAATAAAATTGTTTTGCTCCTAAGCAAGGTTTTTTACTCCTGAATCAACAACTCTCCAAAAGAAGTGTTTGGGGTTTTTTTTTCCACAGAAAGTCTAGCTACTTGATATATAAATCCAAATCCTCACAGTCCATCTATTTGTGATCTCTTTATTGTCTTGTTAAGCAGGTGTACAGTACTGAGCACAATGACTCCTCATTAGATCCTGTAAATGCTACAACCAAAAAAAAAAACCTGCCACAGTTTAAAAACAATCTACTGCTTCAGTCCTTGTATTTTTTCTGTTTTTACATTTTGTGGTCTTGGGCATTCCTTTAATTTATCATCATGAGAGAATCTGTCAATAGAGAAAGTTATGAAAACAAGATAGGACTGGAGAAAAAAAAAATATGGATTTTCACCTTGGGTGATTAAATTCTCACTGACATTAACATATGACAACCTGTTAGAATGATTTGTAAGTCTTTACAGTTTTATAAATAGCTTTATCTCTTCATTCCACATGAGGAAAAAGCAAAGTATTATTTATTGTACCTTTCTACCACCACAGCATGGAATATTTCAAAGAGTTATTTTACGTTTTGTGGAAGTCTCTTGATATTAAAGGACTGCAGATACAAGATGATGAAACCTTCTTTATATCTTCCGGCCCCCTGCTGTACATGTTGTTACACACTATTTTGTAAAAGAACTAGCTCTAATCCACACAAAGGAATGCTTTCCTTTTATTGTCATGCAGTTGTAAAGCTAAAGCAAGCCATCATAATTTCATTAAATCATGCTGAATTACTTAGAAATGCTGAGAATGATTTGTAATATGTAATGTTTGCTCTACAAACGGACTGAATATTTATAATATTTAGTTTATATCATGTTATTTATTCTTTTAAAAATGACATATTTGGTTTTGTTTTCTTAGCAGAGCATAAGGCAAATTATATTAATTAGGCTATTTACATGATTTCCTAACTTGGAGCAGTGAAAGTTGCCTTTAGCTAGCAAATAATTGGAATTACAATTGCTGGTGATATCACAAGTTTTTTAATTATATCAAGCTCCATCAAGCTCTGATAGGACATTAATAGTTACTTCCCTTCACTGCCAGTGTTTTTTCTCCCCACTAAACCATTCCAGTATACTCAAAGCCATAAAACAGAAAAACATGACAAGAAACAGTAATCTTCCAATTTTATTCCCCAGACTTCAGGTTTACTGGTATATCCCTTAGGGACCATAATGACAGAGCTTGTCTTTCATAAAGACATTGGAAATAGATTATAGTCTAAAAGTTACCATAAGATTTTGGATAAGCAACCAGCTTTGTTAGAAATAAAAGTGAAGTATGAAAAATACAGAAAAGCTAATGTAGCACAAATGTACTTTAGTACTGTAGAAAATTCCTGCCAACATGAATATTGTTTTTTCTCTGCTTTGGAAATCAGAGGGGAGGAAGAAGCTCATTAATTCAACATTTCATTTCTAAAACACAGGGAAAGCTCAATCAAACACAACAGTTTCAATGACAAGAAAAGAATTGTAAACCATCTCTGATAAGGTGAGTGCACTCTAGGCTTGTATCAGGCTTGATTTTAATTCAATAATAGGCACTACATACTTTTAATAAGGGTGTGAATAACGTTTCTTTTTTCCAGTCTGCAGTGTTACTCCAAGAACTTTAGACAAAAGACTTGAGAGCACAATAAAGTGCTTCAGAGGCAGAAAACAAACCTGGTTCTAAATGACCACCATAATGAAAAAAATTACTCTTTCAAGCAAAATGCTCCGTGATCTGAAAAGATTCTCCTTTGTCTACCTACTTTAAGTATTTAGCTATTTCTACAGCAGATAGCAAGTGCATACAAGATTTAAGTGAAAATAGGTATCTTACCCCGCTGGACAGAAAAGGCAGAGCAGCAAGTCAGTGTCACCATCCTTTCACTTACCATAAAGTGAAAGTCATAGGCTTAACACCTGTAGACTGATGAACTGTTTAGCCATGTAGGCAGTTTTTAGGATTTTTTTCCTGTTTCTCATTGTTGGATTTTTTTCAGGTAATTCCAGCCCCTGAAGTGATACAAATATGTAAGAGTTTCAGTTTGGTTGGAGGTGTGTTCTGCTGAATTTTTTAGATTAAGTTTCTAGCCAGCTCTAATAGCTGGGACAAAAATTGTAAAATGTAGGCGTTAAACACTATTCTGTAAGAGTTAAACACTAGTGATCAAATGCTAACACTTGAAGTTATTCCTTGCCTTAGAAATCATAATTATGATTCCTTTAAAGGAGTTGCAAATAGAAATGCCCCTTCCTAAAGCATTATCTGGTAATTATCTGCTAATACATCTTCATCTTCAAAAAATCCACAGCTCATGACCTTCAGTGTTCACCATCTCCAATTTATATTCCCACCATCTATATATCCCATCAGAACCTTTTTTTCACTTAAAACATGACACAATGCCCTACCTAGCCCCTATGCTTTGCACTGATCATAGACGAGGACACAGCATAGAAGAAATAGTTGTGTTTTTTTAAAAAAAAGAGCAGGAGGGGCAGAATTGTGGGTTAGGTTTTGGTCAAAATGTTGTCTCTAGCAATGTCAGAAAACAAGATCCACTGTTGGACCTGAATGTCTATGAACAATCTTTTAAAACCACTAGATTATGATGAATACAGAGAAACGCATTTATGCAGTTAGTACTGAATGTTCAAAAGTTTTTTTATTTCACAGATGCCAGGAAGCTGTTAAAAGCTTGGCAGTGGGCTGGACTAACTATTTCAGAAAATCTATCAAACATGAGAAAAATCGAGCAAAACTCCACTAAACGTTTTAAAGACTTCTGTTTGGTGAACTGAAAATTCAGTTAACCTTTCAGGAGTTACTGTGCCAAATTTGGAGATTAAATTCAATTATAGGGTGAAATGGGCATTTTTATTTCTGCTTCAAGTGCAAGTTGCAACACATTGTTGAAGATGAAGCTGTTTCCAAAGTCTCTGTTACAGTTCTAAGGAGAAAAATAACTGCTGAAGTTTTCAGTATTTGTTGCCCATTAATTAAGTGAGTTGCTCAGAAGGAGTTAACAAAACAGGGACCTGTCTCACCAATTAAGATGAGATACAAACCCAAGCAAGTGAGCATTCACTCATTTTAGCCCTCCTAGCCCACAGTAAATCCCTATCTGTCAATTTAAATACAATAAATCCCTTCTAAAGAGCAAACTCAATTTTGAAAAATATACTATAGAAATCCAAATGTTCCAAATAGACACTGTTCATAACTTTTCTTCCTTTTGCTGCAGCAACATAGATGTTCTTTTTTTATCTTCATCCTCTGACTAGCCTATTCTGTATCTTTGTCACTAACACCGTGTTAAGGAAAAGCTCTGCAAAGCAGTACAGAAACTAAAAGGGAGTTGTGGAAGACAAATGACAACATAATTTTAAACTAGAAAAAAAACACTGCTAAGGATGAGTGTAAATGGGCAATTCAAATTCTACTGCCCGAACAGTATAATGTGACAGACCTTTGAGATGGGTGACTTAGAGACACTGGTGTTTAAATGAGATACAGTTAAACATATATGCATGTGTATCTTTATGGCTGTATCTCCAGGTAGCAGGATGAAGTCCATGACAGACTCCAGACCCCAGCCACTGCTACTATAACACCATCCCTGGTGTGCTGTGAGTCTCTTCTCAACTTCTTAACTGATTACCCAAAATGCTAGGGAGGCAAAGCTGGTGAATGTATTTGCACTCATCAAGCCTCTCAAGTTTAACGCCTTTCACAGCACTTTGGGAGGTGAAATCATTTGCCACAGGAGATCTGTCAAACCTCAGCCTTTGACCAAAAATTAAAAAAGTAAAATTAAAAAAAATTACCCTGAGGAAGGTGTTAAAAAAGAAAAAAAAAAAAAAAAAAGAAAAGAAAAAAACCCACTCAACCTGGCACTATAACCAGAATCATTAAAATCTGTTTCACCCAGTGGTGGACTGAAGTTAAGGCACCTGACATCCTCCTTCTGCCAGTATTCAGTCTGAACAGGTAGTTCACGGTTGCTCCTCTCATTATCACCCCCACAACATTCTCTGGTGCTCAGACAAGGCCCTCGCTTCAAAGATTATTTAAGGCACGCCGGCAACACATGCAAGACGAGAAGTTATTTTTTCTAGCTTGCAAATGGGGAAGCTTACATACAAAAAGGCTGTAGCTTACCGTTTTAAAACACCTGTAAATTGCCCGATCAGGGTGCTTTTCAGGCAGACCCCATGGAAGCGCGCCCGGACGACCAGGCGCCATGTCAGCAGGCACCGCGCCGCCTGGGCCTTGCTCAGCGCGGCCTGCATCCAGGCAGCGCCCACCGCAGGCATCCAGGGGCTTCGAGCCTCACAGGCTGTGTTTTATCGGTACGGACATTCGGGCAGGGTGGCCCAATAATAAAGCAAAGACATACCAGATGAAATAAATGTAAAAGAGCTGGGTGGACACTGACCTCTGCCCCTCTGCCTGCGCCAGGGCCTCCACCTCGCCTCTCCCCCAGCAGCCTTGAGCGGTTGCCGTGCCACAAAAACTGCCGGCCATCCTCCCCCAGAGGCCCGGGGAACCCTTCTCCTTCCCGCTAGCCCTGAGGACAGGCCCTGGCTGCCAGCAAGTCCTTCTTCTACAGGGCAGCATCCCCTGCCCTGCCCCTGCCTCCAGGAATCATCTCCCAGAAGCTTCCAGCGGCCTGCGGCAGGGAGCCGGGCCACCGCTGCCTCGGCCCTCGGGGCTCCAACAGTCGAGGGAGCTGGCCCGCAGAAAGAAGCCATCCCCGCAGAAAGAAGCCATCCCTCGTGGCCATGGCAGCTTCCTCACTGAGGGTAGGAGTGCTTCTCGCAGCTTTCGATGTAGGGGTTTGTGTTTAACCACGGAGCAGAAGTCAGGGGTAGGAGTCACACAGAGGTGGGGTCAGCGAGGTCTCAGTTATCCTCATTTTGCCCTCAAAGTGATGGATATCAAAGGGAAGTCTTCGCTTTCCGGTGGCAATTTGAAGATTTGTGCCCTTAGTCTGAGCTTGAAGGAGGAGAAATGGGAATAAACACCTGACCGTTTGACTCCAGAAGGTCAATCAGCAGAGAGAAGAGACTTTTAACTCCAGGCAATTTGCTGTAGACACCAGCCATTTCTTATCATATTGAGTTAATCAGAAATTTCTTTGTTTTTAAGGATTACAGACACTGATTAAAACAAAGCTTTGCTCTTTTCCTAACAGTCTCACTGCACAGCCATGAAAGCATTACCACAGAAGTATTTCTGTGAAACAGCATCTTCCCACAAGTGCAACCTCATTTAAATATCAAGGCAAGAGCCCAAAATGTATGCCCAGCTTTTCACAACATGCATGGAAGCATCTAATGCAGGATATTTTAAAAAGGCTGAGCAGAGAAAAATGAGGCCCGCTTTCCTTATTTCCAGCTCAAAACAGGATTATACAATACTGCTTATGTCTTAATCAGAGAATTTTTTTTAACAGATATTTTAAATTATTGTATTAAATTATTATATTCTTTCCACTGTGAAATCAAAACTGACAATGATACACTTGTTCACCCGTCTACACGTTTCATCCTCATTAAGTGAACTATTCTATGCATTAGTCTTGCTGAAAATAGACTTTTGGGGAGCTATGACTTTTGTTTTTCTTATCATTGGGAAGAAAACCAATGTATTTTCTGCCTTCATGCATGCATGCATACGTGCAAAGAAGTTAAGCACTGGGTATTCTGATGCAATCATTCTACTATGAGATGAGACTTAAATTTGAGATACTACTAATTTTGTTAAATAAAGTAAATAAATAATAATAATAAAAATCAATAAACAATACACCTATTGTAGGATCCCAGTGACCTAAACTCATAAAAGTTACCAAAAAAAATCAGGATTTTTGTTAAGTGTGACATTGCAGTTTGAAAGTTTTATCCTCAACAAGCTGACTTTTACAGTATAAAAATTTTGAGAAACATAGCAGTAAATTTTTTGGACCCATTTCACTAAAAACATCAAAGACAAACTAGAGGCAGAACTGAGCCCCAGGTAAGGAGATCACCAGGAACTATATTTGAATAAACCTAGCCAGAATAAGAAAGTGTTTTAGTAGGGGTGTCTGTAAAAGAGCAACTTAGTAGCCAGTATATTGGCTAGGCTTTACGAGGAAAAAAAAAATCAGTGTACCTGAAACCTTCCCATTTTACTAAAGAGTCTATACGCAACATGAAATAAGTCAGCAAGTTTCTCTGTGCTCCAGACCACATCTGGAAAACAAACACATTACTTCACTACCACAACAAGAGGTTTTTAGGAAGGGCAGGGGTATTAAACCAATGGGGCCGGATTTAGGGAGACAGAAGAATAAGGAATGAACATGCCAAAAGAGAAAAAGCTAAACTCTGACTAGAAATCTTAAGTACAACAATTTATAACATGAGTAAGCAATAAAACATAGGGAGAAGGAATATATTAAATAGGGAAAGTTTATTTAGACTGGCATGTTCCTCTGGCTGTGAGAAGAAATAAATCTGATTTGGCTAGAATTAGTCCTGCTATACTGTATGTTTTGCCCCTACTGCCAGTCTGATGTTTCTTCACTCACATAATTAAAGAGGTGTCATAGGACTTACTTGCTTTCACACAGAGAGTAAGGAATAACTGCTGATACAAGCTAACAGCTGGAAATATGTAAAATAACCATAAACTATGCTACTGAATTCACAGATCCTTTTAAAGAAAAAGATCCATCTGTCAATCAAAATATAAATCCACATGCCATGGAGCCCTAAACTAAAAGTTAGGAGGAATAATCAGGGCTGTATGTTATTTTGGGAAGCTAATGGATTAGACAGATACATTGTTTTAAATCAGTCATCAGCTAAAGGAGTGGCAATTTTTAATAGTGCCGGGATTGGTTTTGTGAGTGAATAGACCAGCAAAAAGCTAGCTGGGTGCACTAGTAATCTTCAAAGCTTGATTGCTTTTTCTGATAGCTTTAGAAAATTAGTGGATGAAAGCATGTGTAATATATCTGGTCTGAGTAAAACACTTGATGTAGTGTCTTACAAAATCTTTACTTGCAAAATTAATTCAAATTGGCTTGGACACGGAGTACTGTCGCTTGGATTTAAAAATGGCTGGCTGAGTGCAAATAAAGGGTAATGAAAAATGGCAATGTATCAAGTTGGTGGGAGGTGTCTGGTGGAGTTCTGCAGGGATCACTGTTTGGTCCTGTTTATTTAACATCTTCATTAACAATCTGGAAAAGGGAGTGAAACAGCATGTTAATTAAACTGACACATAATAATAAATCAGGAATTGCTTCTAATGCCAGCAGTAATACTTCACAAAAACGCAGCATACTACCAAGGTTTCAAGAAAGGTTAAAAGTGTCAATAACAAAGACTTAGCAGAGATTTTACGATTGCATTCTACCTTTTAAATAAAATAGTCCAAAATACACTAAGTGGGAGTCAGAAGCCTACTAGCAATCTACTAATTTAGAGCATGATTGCACAGTGTATATAAACTAACGTAACTGGACACTTCTGAAAGAATTGGTTTATTTTTCCCCTAACATTTGTAGTGCATTAGATTCAGTGGTAAAGTCTGAGTCAGTTCAGTTCACTAATCCGATGGAAAACTAGTGTTTGGGGATATGGTTGTTAAATCAGTTTTCAGTTGTTTCTACATGTGATTGCTAAATATAATATAAAGAGGGAAACAGAGGGACAAGAGGAATCAGTGATAGGACTGGATCTCTTAGTATTACTCACAGTTAAATTGGATTAGATATAACATAAACCAGCCCCTTAAGCATGGTTTTATGGTTTTATATGACAGCCAAAATTAAGCATTTTAGAGTACTGTTTCCACAATGGCAAGACAGTAGTCTACTGTTACAACATGCTGGATTTACTTTAATTACAAGTACTTCTAAAAAAACTCAAATAAATAAGTAAACATGAAGTTGTTCACTGAACAGTGGTGAAAATTGATCAAAGACTACAGTGAGTCACATAATAGAGTTCTCAAAATAGGCTGGAATGCTAGTACTCAAAGACACCTATTTCTGTTTTACAAACATACGTAAAATAACAACAGATCTTAAATAACGGTATTCTCTCCCTGCTTTGAATGATTTACAGCAGCTTCTCTAGGCTGGCCCTTGGGCTGCAGTACTGCACTGAATCATAAATGTAGACTCATTTTTAAAGGACAGTTTGATGCTACTTCCTAAAAGGTAAGAAAAAGGAAAAGAACTTTTAAGGTCTCCTTTACCATACCCAGTTTAAATTGTGCTGGGAACTTGTGAAATCCCCAGAAAATGCAAGAGTAGTTTAAAGCTATGAAAGTCTCACGGTCAGAAAGAGACTTCCTACATTAGTGGGAGAGGATTGTAAAACCATTAAAGAAAGGAAAGGAAAGCTTTGCCGTTCTTACACTACGTGCTTGGTCTTGTTAGCTTGTTGTTGCAGCTTCTGGCAGGCAAAGCCCTATAGTCAGACAGGAATAGATAGACAAGCCACTCCATCTGTCCAATGGAACTCTGCTCCAAAATGGAGCTCTGGGAGATTCCTTGTCTTCATTGAATTGAATCTGTCATGCTTTCTGTTTAAAATGAACACAAACCTATTAGGGGAATGAGATAATAGGACACACAGTTTTGATGTCACATTCATTAGGTAGGTAACTTTCTATTCATGAACTAGACACTGACCCATCATTCAGAAGTGTACAACATGAATCGTCTGAAGCCATTAGTTACACTAATGTAAATGAGAACAGAGAAACCCAAACTCATTTGCCAATATATAACAAAATATGATGTATATGTTCTATGTGCTTTAGCTGCAGTGGAGAGAAATTCTCTTGGCAGCTGTTATGTAATACCCCTAAACCTCTCTTGTAAGGGTATAGAGAAAAAAACAAAAACATTAAATGTTGATTAGGTGTCAGCTACTGTATTACACTTTTCTCAACTAATTTATTCTCCGTGGTCTTGACCTAAATGCTACTATCCATTAACGGCACTAGGTTTTTTTAGTTTAATTTTTAATCCTCTCTTTTTAAGGATTTCTTTTCTCTTGTTGTTTAGTTGTTTTGTTTTGCTTTTTTTTTTTAAATCCAGTAATTTGTGAAGCAGCTGCATTGGTCATGAACTACTTGCATTTTATTATACCTACAATGATTTTTAAACAGAAAGAATCTGCTCATGGGAACGCTAATCCTTCCATTATAGAAATAATTAAGCTCCTTTATTTGCAAGATGAAAATCTTTAGGGAACATATGAAAACTAGCAAAGAGCAATTTTTTTTTTTTAAAGAGGAAAAATGATGATATAAACAGACCTGCTAGTGTCTATTAAACTGTGGCATATGGAAAGGCATACAAACACTTACATAAATCTTTCTCAGTAGTTCTTCCATTTGGCTCAGGAAAAAAGGATATTCTACAGAACTTTCTTTACAAAAATACAGTGGCACGTTCTCACAAGATCTTTTCTAAGTCTTTTCAATACTAATACGCTTCCATTCTTTTATGGTAAATGCTAACCTAAATATTGTTATTCTGTCTTTCTGTTCTGTAATTATCTATAGACTGTGCTTGTTTGCAAAACACACCCTTCTCCAGTTAAAGAAAGATGCTTGTATTAGATTTTTACATACTTTCTTTAGGTTCTGTGCATTTTATATGTAGCAACTTCTGTTCCTAACCATCCTATATTATTTGGTTCTATACACTGCGCTATATTTACACACACAGGATGTAGCACATTACCACTCAAATATTTTTGAAAACTTACTGACATAAAAGTGCTGTCTAATCAGCAGATTTTGGCTCATAAGAGATAGAGGAATACAAGAATATTCCCTGACGGGTCATGCCTGGTCAGCATGCCATAGGGGGAAGGGAAGACCTGAGGTTACTGAGTTGTGAGGGAGGACTGTTTAGAGGACAAAAACTAGGAAACCATGAGAAAGCAGACTTCATTTTTTTCTTCTGCTCACCAGACAAGTTGCTTTATATGTGTCTGATCTGAGGCAGGTGGCAGTGTGCTGGTTTTATGTTACACCTGATGGAGCCCTGCATTCCTGGGGATGGCTGAACACTTGCCTGCCGATGGGAAGTAGTGAATGAATTCCTTGGTTTGCTTTGCTTGCCCGCACAGCTCTTGCTTTACCCATTAAACTGTCTTTATCTTGACCCACAAGTTTTCTCACTTTTACTCTTCCAATTCTCTCCCCCATCCCATTCTGAGAGAGTGAGCGAGCGGCTGTGTGGTGCTTAGCTGCCTGCTGAGGATAAACAGCGACAGGCAGGCAGGGAAGGGAAGGAAGGGCTGGTCACTTACAATAGGATTACCTAAATGGAGAGAAAAAATGAAGCAAGTCCAGGTAAGAGGAATGGGGAGGAGGAGAAGATGTCATTGATTAATAACACCATGACAAAAGGCCTTAACAAGATCCCTCACTAAAGGCTTCTAAAGAAAGTAAGCTGCTTGGGGATCTAGGTCAGTTTTTGCAGTGGAGGAGGGTTGTTCAAAGGGATCTGTACTGGATCCTATATCCAGAAATTAACTGGAAATAAAACTTTACTAAGTTACAAGGTTTTCTGTTGCTTCTAATCTATTGATGTTAATAAAAAAATATGAGATTTTATTGCAAGTTTGAGGAAGTGGCAATAAAATGGCAGATAAAATATGATGCTGATAGACATAAAACAAATGTACAATGAGAAAAAATTCTCAATTTGCATTTACAGTGTTGGGGTCTGACCAAGCTGTTACCACTTGGAAATATGTTGCTGGAATTATGATAGGCAATTCTATGAAAACATCAGCTCAGAGGCAAACACAAAGCAATTGAATGTTGACTATTGTTGGGAAATGAATAGAGAACAAAACTGACATGATCACTGTTTCAGCACAGAAATCCATTATAGGGTTTTGAATCCTTTGTGCATTACAGGTCACTCAGATAGTAAAAGTAAAATATAGTAAAACAGTAAAAGTAGTAGTAGTATACAAAAGTAAAAACACGTGGAATGATTTCTGTACAGCTAAACTGACTGGTGGTTTTTTTGGTAAGCAAAAAGATCACTAGGTTTATATCAAGACCTATGAAAGTCATGAGTGGCATTGAGTCAGTGAATAGGGAGTTATATTTCACCATCTTTTGGAATACAAGAACTAAAGGGCATCAAACAAAACTACCAACTAACAGGTTTAAAACAAGCTAAAAGAGGAAATTCCTAATATAGCACATAGCTCTTAATATAACATGTATTTAAACAATTAAACTTGTTGCTTCTGGATTCAGTGAATGCTAAGACAATGGAAGTTATACTACTGATTAGAAGAGCATGTCAAACAAAAATCTACCAGCACTGTGAAATAGAGATGTTCCTTCGATACAGATTGCTAGAAGATGGTAGAGTACCACAGTATACTACGTTACTAGCAAATATATTTCTCTTCATACTTGCTGTTGGCCACTGCTTGGGGCCAAACAGACCATTGTTCTCAGCTAGATACTGGGTTAGACAGCCCTTGTTCTTTTATTTCTGTTGTTTCTATTCTTACAGAAGATGGAGAGAGAATTTGCATCCTTTGTTTTTGGATTTTTTTTTTAAATAGAAAATGATGTAATAAAATTCTTGTAATGAAATATTAATATTATATAGGGTTTTTTTATGTTTCCTTGTTTTGTGCATACTTCACCAGTGATATATTTTAAACTGTTAAAAGTTTAAAATGCAAAAAGAAAAATCTATTCAGTAAACATGTACAACAGCACTGGAAACTTTATGACAGTATTTTCTGGCAGCACAGCTGATATTTTTTTTCTTGTCCTGGTTAAAAACTAGAGAGGAGCAAAGATTAATTAAAATAATATAAGCTTTTAAAAAAAGCCTTACTTAATTTTGAGTTTACCTTTTTTCTGAATTAGAGCAACGGCAGAGTTCCAAATGTGAGGTTGCTGATCATGGCACTTAAAACACAATTCTGCTATTATTCTCTTAAGAGATTGTTTGTATTCTAACCTACAGAGCATCCAACATCTCATTTAACACATGCTTATTAAATATAATTATTTTCTCTCTGCATAAGTCAGACTTGTATTCAAATGTTGATTTGGTTGTTGGAAATCAAGTTAAACTTCAGCTTCCAGCTGAGTTATGAACTGGGAAAAAATAGGATATGATTCTACAAATTCTGACCTAACAGCTTTTAATCCTTCCACAGGAAGGATTCACCAGTCCTGCTAAGCATGTATAAGCTGCTGCAGTCTGCTTTTGCAGTTCCATTTATAATCTATTTAAGGCTGAAAAGATAAAAAGGAATGAGAAAAAGTATTTCTGAAACCACATTTTGAGAATATCATTTAGACTGATATTCAAACAGCTGTAGGTGATTATAATAGACTAATTTGAGAAAGTTACCATCTTGTCAGGTAGACTAAGTGATTGCTTCTCTACTCCCCTTTACTTTTTATGTGTCAGAGTTCCACAGAAATAATCAGATGATGGCAAATTATCCAGCTAGAAAAAATTAAAAGGTTATTACCTCATGGGTCAAATTAGTCCTTTGGTGACCCATTGCAGAGAACCAAAGCCTGCAGTCAGCCTTAGGGATATGGGAATCTCAGTCCCTCACCCAATGCATGCAGAACAAGAATAAACTGTTTTTAATAAAGGCTAAGAGCCTAGCAGAAACCTGAGGAGCACCATATGCAAGAGAATAGGGCCAGAAGTACTAAGATTCTGAAGTCACAGGTCCACTATCCTGTCTAAGGCAGGTGTGCCTTCATCTGTGTAACAATAGAGCTAGTGTGGCTTTTGAGGATTCCCCCTCCTTAGAGGTGTTTTTGTGTTTGGTTTGGTTTTTTTTAAGCACCATCATATGGATGATGTCATGGTTTAACCCCAGCTGGCAACTAAGTACCACACAGCCACTCACTCACTCCTCCTCCCTCCCCCCACTGGTGGGATGGGGAAGAGGATCAAAACCAAGTAAAACTCATGGGTTTAGATAGGAACAGTTTAATAATTGAAATAAAAAGTAAAATATAATAATAAATAATAATAATGAAAAGGAAGATAACAAAAAGAGAGTGATATATAACCCAAGAAAGACAAGTGATGCACAATGCAATTGCTTACCACTCATTGACTGATGCCCAGTTAGTTCCTGAGCAGTGCCCCCCCCCCCCCCCCCGGTCCAACTCCCCCCACTTTATATACTGGGCATGACATCACATGGTATGGAATACCCTTTTGGCCAGTTTGGGTCAGCTGCCCTGGTTGTGTCCCTTCCCAACTTCTTGTGCCCCTCCAGCCTTCTTGCTGGCTGGGCATGAGAAGCTGAATAGTCCCTGACTTAGTATAAACACTACTTAGCAACAACTGAACACATCAGTGTGTTATCAACATTCTTCTCATACTAAATTCAAAACAACATCATACCAGCTACTAGGAAGAAAATTAACTCTATCCCAGCTGAAACCAGGACAGATGATAAGCATCCTGACGAGCATATGGATGATCTACAGCAAACCTGAAGTTATATCTAAAATGAATCTGTAGCACGAAACTTTAGAGGTGATGTGTCTTATAGCATACAACTATTTGTGATACTTGTCAGTTTGGGGAGAAGAGTTTTCTACAGTAAATGATAAGTAATCAGACAAGACCAGTGCTTTTGTCAAGGAGTGACTTGCAGCAAGCTTTTCTGTGCTTTCACTGACTTCCAAGACACAAAGATGATTGTATCAGACTTAAAATGCAGATGAGACTTTCAAAGGGATAGCCGTAGAAATGATAGCAGCTACTCTGTTGATTTCCATCATGAGCTAAACACTGTCTCGACTGTTATACAGAGAACTTCCTCAACCTTGACATAACAGAAGAAGAAGAAATAAAAAATCCTAGAATTCTTTCTATTCCTTTAATATTCAATGATAGCCCTGTAGACATCCTATGCAGTTCTTGGGAAGTATACGCTAAGGAAATGACTGAAATCTAATGCAGTCAGCATGAGACAGGCTTTTACAAAACATCATTATCTTACCAGCCAGAATATTTAAACAATTCACAGCAAACTAATGCAATTTGTGTGCCTATATTCAGTGTTATGGTATGTCAATCTGTAAAAGCAGCCACCAGTGATAACCTGCAATGCCCTGGAGCAAATGTGCCCAAATGTCGAGTTTCCAAGATACCATAAG
Organism: Haliaeetus albicilla; assembly: GCF_947461875.1. Lineage (NCBI taxonomy): Eukaryota > Metazoa > Chordata > Aves > Accipitriformes > Accipitridae > Haliaeetus > Haliaeetus albicilla. Next base: position 19,452,354 of record NC_091505.1, read on the forward strand.
AAGAAACTTCTATGTTTAATCTAATTAAAATATGTTCTAATAAACAGTAAATTGGAAGAAACTGACATAAAAAGACAGTCTAGTGTAAAACCAAAACCCATGAGCTTTAGGCAATATTCAATATCAAGTAGTACCCAACAGGCAAGGGGTTGGCAATCTTAAATTAGCTGGAATAGCCTTTTTCTTGTAGTACCTCACTTCCCTTGGATACTCAGCCAAATACATAAGTGACAGGAAAGACACCTCTTCCAAATCCTTGTGGACAGTACCTACTTCAAAGCTCTGTAGTTTTGCATTCTCCCGAAAAGACAATCTTTGTTTCTCTGTAGGGTGGTTGGTTTTTTTTTGTGGAGTGCAGATTCCTGAAGAAAAGCTGACTGTATCCTTCCTTCGCTACATCTAAAGAAGGATGGATTGACTGAGAGATTCAGCTGCTCAATTTATAGTGTCTATATATGCTACTCGGATATACTAATGTCTGGCTTGTTAAAATAATTGCTAAAAACCGTCAAAGCTTTATATAGCCAAAACCTATTTTAAAAAAGCCTATAAAAAAAAAAAGTGTAAAGCTGAATAGAATTTTTCTCTGAATATTTACCTTTCCTTCCTTTCAGTCTCTGAAGCTGGACTTGAGATGTAGCAAACAGTCATCTTGTATTCCTGCTGCTGAGGTCAGGCAGATTCCTCACAAAATTCAACATGATGGAAAACAAATTAGTAAGAGTGGCATATTATTTTTGTAATCACTAATACAGACTACAACTGACTGTCAGATATGAAAAAGGATAGTAATTTGTAGAGATAAATATATACAGTGGCTAAACAGGAGATAATGTAGTTGTATAAGAATTGAATTTGGTATCTAGACTTTCTGGAATCACAGGCTCTAAAGCAGATATAATCCACTCAGCCTTTTATCTGCCTGAATTTAACAGGCTAAGTTTAGTATTATGCAGTTTACTGCGATGTAAAATCATACCAGGGAGCTTTAAAAAACCCCACATGTATATCACAAGATCCTATTTGCTGTCATACCCATTGGGTATTGAATATTTTACCATAATTTTGTCTGCATTTCAAGGAACACTGCATATTGTACCTGTTGCCAGTGTTGTGATGCTCGTTTTTCCCTTAATTTCCAGTGTGTGTGGCATGAACAAGTTGCTGCCATCCTTGCTATCCCATGTCATTCTTCTCATACAGTCAACAAGAAGTTTCATATGTCTTTCCTTTATATATTCTTAAAAATTCATTTCTCAGCGAGCACCCTTTCAATCTTCCATCTTCATCTCCAATAGCATGTTACTGGGTCCATTCTTAATATGAACCAAGTAATTTTTGGTAATTTGATCATGGATGCTACTTGATTTGAGAACAATTTTATCCAAAGACGGGGGGGGGTGTGTGGAAATCACTGTAATTGTGTCCAAATACTGTGATAAAATCAGGTGCACATGCACACAATAATGAAAAGATTAGAAAAGTCTGCACTATTGTGACTTTCTATATCAGGATCATTGTGTGTCTCACATGAATGCATCTTCAAGTTTTTCTCCTGATTCTTAAAGCAGTCTTGAGTTCTAAAGATTTTATAGGTATCTGCAGTTTTTAAAAACATGCTAACATTTTCTGTCTGTTAGATAGCATTACACAAAGAAAAAGTAACTAATATTTAACCAGAAAAAGAGGTGAAATTTTTCAGTTGGACATAATATTGTGACAAGCATGTATTTCACCCTATTATGCACCCTTCTTGATGAGCATTAACGAAATGTTAATCAACAGAAATTAAATACATTTTCGTCATATCATGAATTGAAGTAAGATCTTTGTCAGGTAAACGGGTCATCACTGCATCTATTCTGCTTGGAGTGCTTTGCAGGGAAAAGTCTAAATACAAGATTTGGAAATGTCATAATTACAGGAGGAAGAGGTAGCTAGAATGAAGCTCAAGGAGACCTTGCATGTCTGTTAAATGACTGCTGTTTATTTCTTTATCTGTGTTACTGGTTAAGTAGCATCTGCTAAATGTGAAATTGAGAATTTGGGGCATAGTAATTAAAATTCTGAACGAAATGTGCATGCACAAAGCAGTAGTTTTTATTGTGCTGCCTGCAGGCATGAAAGAAAAAGGTGAGTCAATTCGGAATTCCCTATCAGTATGAAAAAACCTAGTTCATTCCTACATAGCTGTTGCCCAAATGGGATTTTGCTAACTTCTTGGTTTTCTACAAAGTTTTGAAGTTCCGGTCATGAACTAACATCCAGATGAGCCATTATACTTCTGTACTGAGAATCAGCATTCTCACTTAACTAGTCTTACCACACCCATGTAAAAAAAAAGACATAACAAATCTTCGATTTGAGGGAAAGAATAGGCATAAATCATTCTGGTTTAAGTGAATCAACTTGGGGGGGGTGTTGTTAAAAAAGAAAGCATAACTGTTACATAGTTGCCAGAATTCTGCTGGCAATGTGGGACTTTGCCTTAGTAAATAAACTTTGAGAAGTACACCTGCCATTAGATTTATTTATTTTACGTCTTTGGGTTTTGGTTTTTTTGTGTGGCAGCAGTGTAATATTTCTTGTCAGTTAAGCAGCTTCCCTCAGGAGAAGTCCACAGTCAGCAAAGCAGTGAAGCATTTGCATGCAGCTCTAAGTCAGACAGCTAAGACCCAGACAGTAGGCACAAACACACACTACTGCTTGGTATCAGACAGTTCTATGCATTCCCAATGCCGATGCTTCCACCCACCGTGAATCAGCTGTTAGAAGTCCCTGTTTCCCTAATGACCAAGGTATTTTGGCACTTCAGTAGGTCTCTGAATCACAAGGGCCCAGATTTTAACCACTGTGCTGCCCCAAGTTGGAGATGCCGCAAGTGTCTCCACTACTGGGCTTTGTCATCATTTATGACATAAGATATCTTAAGCATTGTGAAAATCTGCAATGTCCTTAGAATTCACAGGAGAAAATGAATGTGGAGTCCAGCTCTTCCCATGTGCAGGGTCTAAATGGAAAGAAAACAGAACTTTGATACAAAGAGCACACCAAGCATTACTGTGGTCACTGTAGACTTTGTTATTCTCTGTACTTAATGTGGTTTCAATGAAGAAAATGTCCCTGCCTAGATAGAAAGAATATGCTGACTCCCATACCGAATCCATCTAGCGCAGTGAAGTCAACAATATATACTCCATGAATGTTAATACTGAAAACACCCATACACGACAAGAATAGAGTAGTAGAGTGCTTCTCTACATAATCAGACCTCAGTATAGACCTTTAGGCAACAAAGGCATCATAGAACTAAGTATTTACCCTAGGACTGTTGTTTTTGTTATAATTTTACATGTTAGGTTTATTTTTTTCACTTGTACGTCTCCTGTGCCTTTATGTAATGGATAATTACTTAAAAGCACCTTATATTCTCAATTCTGAATTAATAAGCAGTATTAAAGTATACTATTGCCTCAAGTTTTCAGTTCTCTTATAATTCATTTGAATTGCCCCTGTGCTTTCCCGCTTTTCAGAATTTATGGACTTGGCCTCACTGACTAGCTTTAAAGAATTTAGTACTTTATAAGTTAATGTCCCTACATAAAAGAGATATGAAACAAAATGATCTGCCAAAAAATCAATATACATTCCATATATTAAATATCTAGAAAGATATTGAAAGTGGTATCAAATGGGGAAGTTACTTAAAAATGAAAAAACTTCTATAGTAGCCAAGTACTAAATGACTAAAGAGAAACTTAAACCTACATTAAAGCTCACAGAAAAAAGACAATGGGAGAGAAGCTTGGACTGTACTTGGTCAGATTATATATGTTGGATAAAAAAACCCTTTTATGACTACCTTTGAGGACAGAAAATATCAGTAATACTAAAATACAATAAAATACTGCTAATTGCCCCCAAATTTTTTCTGAAGATGTCATCCCTGAAACTCAGATCCTGCTGTAATATCTGAACATTTAATTAGAAATTGTACTCTTAACATGAAATAAGGTACTATACTGTCGGTTGGACCATTTAATAGGTAAAATGGGAGCATAATACCGTTTATACTTATGAATCAGGTGTATGAACAATGACAAAAATTAAAGTAAATAGAATTTTCATTAGAAGGCAGCTGAGTAATGAGCAGTATAAAGAGTAGTTCCAACTAGCCTGAAGCCACCCAGTGTACAACAGTGTCTTTCCGACTCCAGAAAGTTTTTCTTACATTCCTTCCTTATAAATCTCAGATTAGCAGGTATATCCTAACATTTAGATGAGCAACACAATTTATCTTCTAACTTCTGTGCCCTGAAAACTCCCAAGATAATCTTTTTAAATTATTTGCCAGTATGAGAGGTTATTTCAGGGAACACAGAGAAGACAGTATTTCCACACCACTTCGTGAGAGAAAGGTATTAAAACACTTTCACAGTTCTAATCCATTGGTAAAATATTTAACAAGAATTAAGCTTCAGGTTCCTGCTACAATGGTCTTCTAAAGAAAACCAGAAACTGAGTGGAATTCCTCTGTAAGACAGCTGCTGTGAGAATTTGTGGAATCTGTCTGTGCAACCCTAAAAATCTTTATCTTGCCATAAAAAGGTCTAAAGTAATATCAGTGTTACAATTTTAAGGATTACACATTGCTATCATGGACTTGTCTGAAAATTCTGGAATTGCTTCTTTTAGCTAAATATCTGTGTTGGAGGTACAATAGAAGTTCAGCCCAACTATTGAGTTTTTAAATGGTTGAGAGGTACTCTTACAAAAATGCATCTCCAGGTGCCTTGCCTCCTCAGTAATCTGTGAACTTCAGTTATTATTTTGGACTAAGAAATATTGTAGTCTACTTGAAAAAAAAATTAATAATTTGATAAATAAAGAAGAGACAAGTACACTTTCTAACCTTGATGAACATATTTAGTAAGAAAAGTATTAGCAAATGAGAGCACAAGATTTCCCCTCCCCCACCCTCTTGAAATTAGAAATTCAAATCTTTTTCTAGAAAAATTGTGCATTTTGATTGATGATAATACTTTTCCCAACATAATTATGGTAAACCCTCTTAAATAGCAATTAAACAATAAAAATCAGATTTAAAAGCAGATTCAAAATGTGATTTAAATTGTTTTTAAGGGGAATTGCTAAGCTATTCAATTTCTGAGTCTGAATAAATTGTTGGTTTGTAATTCCAATCTCATTTGCTTTTTGCTTATCTGAATGATAGACTGAAATATCTTTTAAATGTATTGAGCTGCCTTTTTGTCAAAGTATGTGGAAAGTCACTATATTTTTTCTCTGATATAATTCATAACATGAAGCTAAATTTTCAAAAATGATAGGTTTAATTCTTATTTTCTTTTTCCCCTCAAGCTTATTTTAATCAGTTTTAATCTATTTGATTGATAGTATAACTGAGAAGATATAAATAATATTGTTTTAAGAAGGAATTCAGCCTTTCAGTCTTTTTTAATGAGAAAATTTATCTTCTGTAGAAATAGCAAATACTTTAAGTCTTATCAAGGAAGTGACTTGGAGTGAAAAAAAGCCAGGTAACTAAAAGCCTGAGATTCAACAAAATTACTATGTTTGAAACACCCCCAAAATCAGAAAGTGTTAATGCTATGATTATGGATTTAATTAAAATAACATAATTAAACTTATAGGTGAATGTAATGTAGGAGTGACACAGAGTTTCTGACTTACCATTCCAGAGAACCAGAGAGATGCAAAGACTAGAAATAATACACTTATTTATTCTGAAAATCTTTGGCAGTGAAAAAGGGCCACTATTCTGTTTTCAACTATGGACTAGAAGGTTGGTTCATTTTGTATGAGGGGATAAAGTTAAGGAGCTGAGAACGTGAAAATGTAGCATTCACAAAACTTTAAATTTATAAACTCCTTAGTTTATCTTTCTATGGCAGAATGATAAGAAAAATTAACATAGTCCAGCAGAGTGCAGGTCAATGAATTCGTTCTTGCAATGGGAAAATGAAAGAGAGTTTGTTCATAAAGTATATGCCTTCCCCAAGGCAAGTGGTAAGAATAATAATAATAAATTCTTTGGTCTGAGAATTTCATTAGAAAAAAGAAGGTTGCATTTATCTGAAGAGTACATAGGGAAAGAAAAAGCACAAAAACTTTTATATTCATAGCAAAATGAACAGGAGGGCATCATGGCCAGAAGAATAATATGCAAGAATAACTTGGATTTAAGATTAAGAACTTCCAGAAAGAAAGTTAATATTTGTATTAATATTGGAACAGTAAATTAAATTTCAGGGATTCTGAAGTAGCAACGAACTTCATGTTAAGTTTAATATTAATAAAAGTAATATACAAGAAAGAGGAAAAATATAACTACAAATGGAAATATTAGAAATATTTTAGCCACACAGTTCAAATTGGCGGATGTCACAGAGAAAAAGGAAGAGTCTATCCAATGAAAACATGTCTGAAGAAGTATGGCAATTCAGGTTATTGTGACTTTCCAAACAGAAATACCTGTAGAGATATTCCCAACCGGAATACTTTCCTGTCCTTCTATAGGAAGCTGTATTTGTAAATGCTGATTTTGAACGACTGGTTTGAATTGATCTTATTAAAATATCCAGTTTTTTTAAATAAAAATTTATATTGGACATGAACAAATTTTTTGATAATTCAAAAAACTATTTATTAATATGCATTTAAAATATTACTACTGATACAGTGAACAGTATGGATGTTCCATGACACGTAATCTTTATCAGTGCACTATATATGATACTTGTCGCTCAGAATGCCGAGTACCACCCTATCAAACATAACAGTTGCCCATTCTAAAGATGCATGTGAACTAACTTAGCTGCCCTGTGTAGCTGACATAGTATCACCCCAAAGCATCAGTGGACTGCATTATCCACAGTGGAAGTTTTGAGGATATGATAAGTGGAGGATGAAAATTAAGCGTTCTAAATTTTGCCTAATGTCTGCAGGTGATCAATAATTTGTCTTGAAACTTTTTATGTACTAGGCAAGTTTGAGCTCAGTTACAGGCTCATATACAAAGGTCCTGTGATATCTGTTCTATACTGTGTCTAAGTGTAGCTTGGCTATACAAGCAATGGAGAGGTTTTTGTCCTAGATAGTTTCAGTTGTAAGGTTCCCAACATGCAACAGTAAAATGTTCAATAGAAGTTGCTTTGGTCCTAAACATAGCAATGAAAGTTTATTATGTCTTGTTTATAAAAAAGAAGGCACCAGAGTTTCATAAAAATGAGAAATTAGTAAACATAATGTACACTAAATAACATTGTTGCAACGTTACCAGAATGATAACATTTTTGCGTTTAACAGCTGAGGAAAGCTGGTGACTGACACCTTAAAAGCTTGGAGAAGGTCCATTCACTTGTAGAAAATGGATTCATTTATATGATGGATAAGTTAAAAAAATTATTGCTCTAACAACGATCTTATAATATCATCCTATAACACTTATCACTACTAAGTCAGTGTCATGCTTATATATATAATTTTAAAAGGCTTACAGTAATTCAATAAATTAAACCATAATATTAATGTAATTTATCAAGTGATTGAATTATATCCTAACAATTGTTTGTAAATCAAATATATTTTTTTTCCTTGCACTAAAACACATTTTACAGACTCTTGTTTAGAACATCCATATTCTAACCTGGTCTCAGGCCCGTACTCAATCAAGAAGTACAAATATAATCAAGGCGATTCTATTCAGCTACCAAAATCTCATGGGAAATAAAAAAACAAATAAAAGAATGAAGGAAACTGTCTGGGAAAACCTGGAAACTAGTCTCTGAAAATACCGTTGCAGAAATTGTAGATGCCAGTTATTTCTCCATAGTGAAACTTGAAAAATATTGACAAACACTATTTGAATTTGCATCCAGATATTCAGTTCTAAGAAGTATTAGAAGAGTTTGGTCAAGGAACATAAATAGTATTATACTATTTACATAACCAAAGAACAATAGGCAACACCTCAATTCTATAATTGAATCTCAATTCTACAGTAGAATGTATCTGTTTTGTATTCTATTTTTATCACAATGGATCTGATTATTTACAAAGGATTATATAATTCCAATTTAATTTTCTAATTTTTTCCCTTACCATAAAATCCTCTAACATTACCTCAACAAATAAGCAGGAAGAAGAAGGGTAAGTAAATTCTGGTTTTGTTACCAGAAGCTTTCTGGAAGAGCCTGATTTCAACAAACCAGTCTTTAGAGTTTTGGACTGCATGTTCCCTCAGCAGCACACCAGTAATGGAAGACATTTGCATTCCACCTGAAGCAATATGTTAGCACTGGAACTATCTTCAAAATATTATCTCTGAAATGCTGGATATCCAAGAGCAAGCTATTTTCTAGGGTATGCGGTGACATCTCTGGATCTAAAGTAATAGGGAAAAAAAGAGCCAAAACGATTTTTTTTTTTCTCATTTCCCTTGTTACCTTCATTACTCCATAGGCAGAAATTCTGATTATTCTCTGACTCTGCGCAGTCTTACTGACCCGCAAAACTTCATAGCTTATTAGTAGATTCAGTGTTACTCAAGCAGCTAAACTTTTACATATGTCAAATGCTGTGGAAAGACAAATGTGAAGATGTTTTTCTCTCACTAAGGCAAGCTTTGACATAACTTTTAAAGTAAATTGAAGCTGCCACCATCTTTCTACTACTTAGTCCATATAGCCATATAAAGCAAACCAAGCTTGTCTTTAAACCACTTACTAGAAGAAAGGCAGTCTTAGATATTATTTTAGCTGTAAACACGTTATAAAAGAAAAAACAAAAGGGAACTTCTGGTTTGGCTTTACAGCTGTGATGTTTTAAAAGGATCTAGTTGTCATGTGTGTAAGGCACTTTCTTTTGCTTTATTTGTGTTCATGCTATTACAAGCTGATTGTATCCAGGTCTTCATTTTCCAGCTGGCCTCTCTTTTGACTGTGTTTGTCTTAGGGGCAGGAGGAAGCAAGGAGGTTATACTAAACTTCTTTAAACTTCCTTGTTATACTAGTGATTACTGTATCTTGCTCGATGAGTCCATTTTAAATGCAGCTTTCTAGCTAGGAGATTTATAGTACACAGTTTGGTACAGCAAACAATTTAACTGAAGTTGAATGAACAAAACACAAAGAAGGGTCAGAATCATTCAATTTCCAGTACAGCAATCCTTTCTTGCTGTTTGAGAAATAAAACAATTCCAAGCCACAGCCTTCACAATAAAAACAATCCAAATCCTCAAAACAAAAGACAATGACAGAAAACATCAGGACTACAATGTAATCCTTGTCCATGTGAACACCAGGCTTCCTCTGTAAATATATGAAGTTGTGATGTAAAATCCCAGAAAATTATATAGCTTGCAAAAAATAAATCCATTCTGTGAGATGTTTTTGTACATGTCAGTCAATTATGTTTTGTCAGTACCAAAAAGATCAACATAAAAATAGAACTTCTGAAGCTGGAGAAATTTCAGAGCAGTATGTGTTGACTTACCAACTGCTTCTTTTATACAGCCAAACTTGACTAGGATGCACATTCTCTAAAGGAAGCTCTGAAAAAAATAGCGTAAGTTTAATTGCTTTCCTGCTTTTTTTCCCCTCTTCTTCCACACAGAGGAGGAAGATCAAATAGTATATTTTAATGAGGACTGGAGTATTTCTTGGTATGCGTTTACGACCTACAGGAATCGAAACAGTTCTGAGTAAAGGTATACTGTGTTGCCTGATTGAAAATAGTGACCAGATTCCACTGGCTGGTGGAATTCCACTGGTCGGTTGACCTTTGTACTTCAGAAGATCTTATCTAGATTTTCTTGTCTAGAAGATAAATCTAAATTGGTAGAATTGGAAGGACTTCTCATATCTAATGTTTTGACCCGACCTTGCAAAGCAGTTCAAAAAGCTACCACATATCTCTTCTTCAACTTTTGTACCATTAAGAAAAAACCAAACCAAAACAAATCAAAAAAGCCCTGAAGTCAGTATTTGATACTTGCAACTGTGTTATGCTGGGGAATTTCTGAAGATGATGCAAACATAAGATTAAAAAAAATTCAGTTAATGACATGAAGGTGCACTACCATTTCAGCTGACATTTTCCTACATGATTTACACTTTGCCCACTAGTCAGATGATGGATCAGTCAAGCTATCTTAGCCTGAAGCACAAAAAAGTGGAAAAGTTACACGTCCTCTGGCTTAGACCTTTCCCTGAGGTGACTTTGAAAGTGTTTTCTACACTCTTAACAAAAAATAAAGGGCGGGGGGGGGGGGGAGTAGCTTATATAAAGGGAGAATTAAAAAAAAAAAACAGTTGAAAGAGAAACTTTTTAATTTTTGTAAATGTTTTGTAAATTTAGTGAAAGAATCATATTTAAAATAAAGGCACTAGAACTCAGAACAGAGGTAAACAGTAGGTTTACCTCTAAACATGAACACTAGTTATTTATGGTAGGATTGGTTAAATGCTATGTTTCTAATCTAGTTTGGTTATTTTTCAGGCTGTAAGGTATTGATTTGAAAATAGAAGAAAAACTAGCTTGTATCTGGCAGGGAAATAAAGTGATTGAAGTCTGGCACCAACAAACTTCAGCATGACCTGTTGAAATTACCAAAAAGAAAAAGGACTTGGGGGGGGGGGGAGGATGTAGAGAGAAAGATGGAAAAAGTCATATTAGCACAAAACTTTCTTCTATTCCCTCTGGAAATAAAGGCTTCTAAACTTACATACTGAAAAACAGGTATCATGCCAAGTAAGGTCATTTACTTAGGTTAGAGGAGACAAATAGTTTTCATCCTAACAAGCACGCACATGTACTCCTATTTGCTGAATATCAAAGAACCCAGCAGAGAATGTCAGCAAGGGACAAAGATGATTGTCTCCCATAAGAGTACCTATAGTGAAAAGCCGTGCAAATTTCATGTAAAAAGAAAAACTCTTTTGACATGGTGAGGCTTCTAACAACACACATCCAAACCAAAACTCAGACTTATTAAATCAAAAGAGTGGAAAATATTCACATCTTTTGCTGGAAGGAATACTGTGAAGACCTGTTCTGCGCATCCAATGACTATCAAAGTCTCATGGAGAAGAATTGATTGAACCAGAAACTTTTTCCCATTTAGATCAAAGCTAAAAACAGCAGTAAAGTAAATAAATAAATAAATAAATAAAACTAATGCAATGGACAACATTCCAACAGACCTGCTAAAAGCATCAAATAAAAATCAATCCATGTTTTCCACACCATCTCTAAGAGTCTGGTTCCATAAAGCAAAGCATTAATATCGTGCAAGTTTTGGTGCAAAGATATGTTGTGCTCTTTTGCTATAAAAGGCTTCTATGACATCTACTACAGTAAAAAAATGCATAGGGAAGAATTCTGCAGTTCTGTCAAAAACATGCATTGAAGTTAGAATTTGTGTCTTATGAGCAAACAGGGAAAAAATCTTCATTACCAGATGGGTTCATTTAGATTCATTTTTTTTTATGTGATGTAACTTTAATTAGAAAGAGTTTCCTTTAATGAATTTAAAGATCGACTATGCAGGAGCGAGATTGTTTTGGACTTATATCAAATGAAGATTTAGCTGCTTCCTCATATCTTTGGGGATTATGAAATTTTAAACTAGTCTGAAATTTCTTTAGAAGTCTTTAAGTGTATTTTGGTAACATTATTAATAGAGTGTCTCTAATTACTGGGTGCTTTCAGTGTAATTATGGAAATGTTCCTGGTACACAGTATTAATTTCTTCCAGTACTTACAAGTTTGTGCACTGATGTATAACACATTCTAATGCTATCCACAAATGCAGCCAGAAGCAGGCTGAAAACACGTATGTTTTACAGAGAAAGAAGAACAGTGAAGAGGTTTAACTGCATGCTGTCTCTAGCTTGAAAAAAAAAAATCCAGTCTATGCAATTGCTGTATTTATTTGCACAGTAGTCTCCATTAAACTTTCCTAACCTTCCCAGTATCTGCTGTTGGAAGATGCGGCAAAGGTTCATCTATGTTTAATGAAAAGTAGAATCTAGCAATAATACAATACTGTACTGGTTCCTGTAGAGATTTGGGAATTATGTTACAAATTATGAATTTGATACAAATATAAATACCTCGGTTTAGGGTAGCCTTTCCCCCTAGCTCTTACCTAAAGCTTTATTATTTCTTATTCCCAGAGGCAAAATAACATAGCTGTGAGGCTTGGCATGTTTCTGAAAAAGCCACCATCAAACCACCTAGAGAAGTTGTTTACTTACATCCTGAGTTTCTGCACTGAAAGAATTGTCAAGCTTGTGATTGTTTATTCTGTTTTAGGAAGAGAAGATTGAGTGGAAATGCACACCAGCCTTAATGAATAACTCAAATAAGACTTCTGTCGTAATCATCATGGGAGTGTTTACCCTTTCCATGCATAAAAGGAAAAAAAATTTTTTTCATTTCAGATTAGAAAGAAAATAGAGAGGAGTAAACACATTTCTATCAAAGGAAGCCATGTATTAGTCTCTACTACAACCATCAGAAATAAACCCTTAACCCTTATTTCTAGAGAAATTAGGGGAAAAAAAAGAAAGAAAAAAAGGCAAAACATTTACTTTATATTTCTCTGTATTTATATAGATAGATATGTCACCAGTGAAGATTTTTAAATTCACAGTAGGCAAATGGGTAGAAAACAATGATCACTGGAATATCAACCATTCACTTGGATTGTACAGATCCTAATATTCCAAACCAGTTGAGCAATTTCGCGCATGCACTCATACTTGTTTACGTTTGAGCAAATATGTAAGACAGTTACTCCCAAGTCATGTACTAAATGTGAGACAGTGACAGAATGATGGAGTGTTTTACGGAAGAACCTGACTTCTCAGTAAGTTGTGCGACTACATTATTGCTCTCAAGAGATATAAATAAATATGACAAAAGAAGTTCTGCAATCAGTTCTCTCCAGGAGTATTTACGTAATTTTAAGGCTCAGTTTTCTTAAACATTTGGCTGAGCAACTTTTATGGAACAGTCACACACTTGGAAATGACTGCATTACCATGGCTTCAGAAGTCATTGCCTATCAAACTGCATTAATAAAGTATATAGATACTGAATAACAATTTCAAATCAAAATCAATTGATTTGAACCATCTTCATGGTGACTTAAACTAAGCATTTTACTTTGCAACCATAGGCAGTGTGGTCTATTACAGTTACTATGGATAATCATTCATAAAGTACAGGAACATGGTAGCTTTACATTGCATGCTGATATGCCTGCTAGAATGATATCATGTTGGAATATTAACATTGGGGGGTTTATATAAAAGCTGCAGGTATTGCACAAAATACAGCTAGAGAAATCATATGAAAAGGAATGAAGAAAAATCATATGAAAAGGAATGACAGGGCCCTGAGTCTGATAGACTCTTTTTTCACCGTGTATACTGATCGATATAATTGCTAAATAAAGTATTCAGCTGGCACCGAGAACCTCTGCCCCATCAAAAAGCGCTATGAAGCTTTTGTGCACTCGGTTAATGTACCTTTCTGATCAGGAGGGAGGTGGGGAGATAAATCAGACCGTTACAACTATTACTCCTTAGGTCGAATCTATACTACAGGGCAAAGCAGCTCCACTGTGCACTGCAGAGCCTTAGTTCCTCAGGGCTCCCTGTGCGAATGAAAGCTCTAGGTCAGGAAAAGACACATGTCCACCCTTCTGGCACGCAAGCAGGAGGGAGCAGGGAATTGCTCCAGCAGGTCCTCTGATGGGAATAACCAAAGGGCTGGGCATTGGGCATGTTCGCTGCCAGTGGGCACTGGTAGAATAAAGACCCTGGAACCAGAACAGAGTCGCAATGCAGGCTGCCATAGTGACAGCTGAGAATTTTGAAAATAATAATAATTGTTCATAAAACTCCAGAAAAGTAATTGATTTAGTAAAAAATTATATTTTGAACATTTTTGTCAGCTCTGCTTAACATTTGTATTGGTTTCAATGCTGATTTGCAGAGCTGACGGTTTTTTGTCCGTACGTAGAGGCACAGCACTACAGATTCCCCTCTGTTCTGAAGACAATCTGATTATTTTACAGAACCACTTTTAGCCCAACCCCCAAATCAATTATTATGATCTATAAAAACAAGAATACCTCCTTATCTTTGGGAGAGTTTAATTAGCAGGAAATGTTAAATTTTGAAAAGATAATATATAATTAATAACTCCAGCAAAGATGGACAAAGAAGAAACAGTAGTCTTTGTACATCCTTAAAAGCATTTAACACGCTATTTATCTAAAATTAACGATCAAATTGTGTAGTAATAAGTTGGAGAAAAGCTCAAATGATATCGCTGACTGTATTTTTATTCTCTCATTGTCTTGATGAAAGATTTTTTCACTGGCTGTCTATGGCTTCTTGCTGTGTCTGAATTTTTTTTTTTTTTTAATTAAGAACTACACTGTCATGCCTAAGAAACATGTTTGTCAAGGATTCTTTTCTTGCCATTCCTAAGTATGTTGACAAAGAACAAATTAATAATATATAAAAGATTTATACATTTGAGATATCTTGTCCAGGTAAAGTATTTTAGAGGGAAAAAGCATGGAAGATGGATTGTTTTCCTTTTAATGAACATTCCAAAAGTCTGGAGATTCCAGATTTAGAAAAGATTCTGTAGAACTACGAGATGTCTTTTGGGCTACCAAAAAAAGACAGAGACATATTTAGTGAGGACAAAACTCCAAACATTATGTTGACTTCTCAGCCTTACTGTGTCACATCCCTTGTATATAATGTGAGAATACTTCAGCAACAGTTCTGTAATTTTTGAAGCAATTTGCTACTGGAATAAATACGCAAGCAGAGTTTCTTCAGACCGTTTTGAACAAAGACCTTGAAGGTGTTTGTTCTTGGTATGGATTGACAGAACATAACCCAGAAAAGAAACCAAACAGAAAAATCATGGTTAAGTGGCATTTAAAGTGGCGTATTGGTTGTGCAGGCTTGAAAAGAGCAGGTCTCCTTATTTTACTTGTGATCTAAGGATGATATAATATATGGCTAGATATAAGATACATATCATCTGGAAAAGAAGCCAAGTTGTACCTATATTTATTGCTTACAACTGAGTGAGGAATTTATGGAATTCCCCAAGCGTCCAATGGTTTTGGGTTTTTTTCATTGTAAGACACCTGTGGACAGTTCTGTATTGGGTATAGTGAAGATGTCAGCTAAGGAGTAGTATTCTGACTCCTAAAGACTGTCAATAGATAGGAGCTGATGACTATTCCAAAGACATTATTTGTTGGCAAGAGGCAAATGGGACATTCTGATACAGATTTCAGAGTTTTCAGTGATAGGTTGAAAAACTGTAGCAATTTTTTTTGTATTTTTGTTTCCTTGTTTTAAATAGAAGGTTTCATTGCCTTAGCCTGTCAACAAGGCAAGAAAAGTCATTTAAAAAAACCTAGGGGGAATATTTAGAAAATTTTCACCACAGCCAGTCTGAAATCATGCAATTAATTTGCTTCTGGCTCTTTATGCATGCAAAGTTGAAGAAAAACTTATCAAAAATTTGCAATTTGATGGGGTAAAAAAAAGTTATTTGGATAATTTATTGCCAACTCTGAGTAAGTCTGACTATTGAACTTTCAGGATGAAGACTAAAGATTTAAGAGAGGCATAAACACAGAACTCTCACAACTCCATTACAAGCAAACAAAAACAATCAAATACAAAGAAAACAAAAAATTCCAACCACCATCTTTCACTTCACTCATGAAATTAACTATTATCGATAATGTGAGCCTTTACACTCGATTAGTATACTGCTTAGACAGATTTATTTATTGTATGTAATGTTTAATATTTTGATCTTGACTTAGCAATTAAAGTTTCTCTCTAGTTTTTACAGACCATGTCATAGCAAACGGACATGTATGAAGACCCTGGCACTCTCTCCAAGCACCTCTCTGCAATGATGAGGATGAAATCAGTGCCAAAGACTGGGATCAAATGAAGCAGTAGTTTCTTGGTTAAGACTTCATCTCTGCTCGTCTCAGCACAAGGATGGTGACACTGGCTGCAGTTCCCTATCGTATAACTAGAAGGAGGTAATGGCAATCTACTTTAGGCATCACAATATTTTCCCACACCTTTTACAGACATTTGGGTCACTTGAAATCGTGTTCTTGGAAAATTCTGATTTTCTACTTTGGGAAACAAATAAAGCCACCACTTGAATTTAAATCACAAATAATATGAATTCAACATTGTACCCTGAATTTTTTACTGAAATGGCATTTTCAGATGTGGAAGTTGTTCATGTTCTATTTAAATACTGTGTTAATGGAGAGTTTGCTTTACATACAGTGAACTTAACACGTTTTAAGATAGAAGAATATTAACTCCCGGATTTTATTACTGAGAAAAGTTTAAAGTAAAATCTACTTTGAAATAATTAATGTAATAATTTAATGGCTAAATCCTACTGGTTTAGCCAGAATAATTATTAGACCTTTAGTTTCTGTACATTTCTATGAAGGCATTTCATAATAAGAGAATTATAGAGAGAAAAGCTAGAGGAGCTGGAAAGAGTTCATTCTCTTTATGAAATGTAACTTTTTGTGCACATCTGGTTTTGTTTTGCTGTCTCCACTTTTCCATTTCTTTCATTTTATTTACACCCTACCTTTCACATTCCTTTTTTTCTTAAGTTTCCTGGGGTTTGCCCCAGCCCTTCCTTCACTGGTATCGTAAGGGTTCAACTGCACGGCATAGTGATACCATTCCTTAGTGCCCCCATTAACAGCAACATGCCAGAGGGAAAAGAAGAGAGCAAAAAGTAGTTTCTTCAGGCTAAGCCAATCATTGTCAGAAACATTTTGGCCTAAAGATCTATCATAATTTATCCACATTCTAATTCTAACCTATCATGAATAAATTATATTAGTTTTTACAGCACCATTGTTTTCACAGAATTATTTCTCAAGTCACATGAAACATGGCACTATGATTCTCAGTCCATCCACTATCTCTACACATATGAATTGTTGAATAAATCTCTTGGATTTTGGAAAGCTGCTTCGTCCCCTCAAGCACAAACAAAGAAAATACTTTCAATACAGAAAAAACAAGACAATGAAATAAAAAACCCAAACCACCACCCTCCAAGGATCTGATCAAGAACAAAGTGAAGTTAAGAGGATTTAAACTATTACCATTTTCTTTCTGAAAGATTAATTTTAGAACTTGCTTTCTGAAAAGAGCCAGAATCACTGGTATTCCTGAGGCCTCAAATACAAGTATTTGGTGAGGCAAAGTGTAAATACCATGATATATGTAAAAAAAAAATTTTTAAAAGTTGTTTTGTGGTTTGTTTTTTTTTAAATATATATATATAAAAATCTAATTGGGGGTGGAAGCAGGGAACTTGAGGGGAAAAAGCTGTGGGGAGAGAGAGAGAGAGACAGAGAGAAAGCACAAGCATGTGCGCAGGTAAAGTAATGAATTGTCCAAAATCAGATTAAGCAAACAACATTATTTTCCTTTTTCCCCCCATCTTCATAATTTTATTTAGTCCTTTATTTTAGTTTCATTTATTAGTCTACAACTTCAGCAACACACCACTGCATATAAGACAGAGGTCTGCTGCTTTGGCCAATACTGGATACCACAAGGACATTTAAACTGCCAGTTCCAAAACCACATAAGCTTCATTTGAGCCATGATTGACTCTACCTGACATTCTTATGTCGATAAACTGTTGATGCAACCCACAAAACAATCCTAAATTTCAGGGGTTTGGGTCTGTTTCTTCTGGTCAGTTTGTGAACAACTTACTGTATCCATGTAAGATTTAGGGGCAGAGTGGGGAGACACTTTTGTTTTTCAGGAAATAATATCAAAGTTTGCTGTGCTATGAATAAAAGATGGAAGACGAGAACATTAACTAGAGTTGCAAATTCCTTCTCAATACATCACTCAAGACAGTTTATTTTACTTTGTCATCAAGTTAAATGAGTTTAAAACCTTAATCTAATAGTTAAAAAGGCAGAATTCTAAAAATGGATTTAGAATTCCAATTCAGTAACAAGATGTACACAGACCCAAACAAAAAGTTCAGCTAAAAGTCTTCTGTTTGTCTGCTTAGTCTTTTTTTCCTAGTTTTTCTTATTTCTAACCTTACTACAGCATCAGTAACTATTAAGCCGTTAATATCGATTTGAAAATTTCCTCAAAGTTGCAACAAACTTTAATTGATTATTTAAAAGCAGATTCAGATACTTGGAAGAAAGGTGTCATAGAAGACAATAGCACCCGAGAAATCCAACTTCCTTATGGTTTCATCAAACCAGTCAGGAAATGCACGTCTGATACTTTCTTTAATTTACTTCAGTGAATTCAGTGGAGGTAAAGAAGCAGAGATTTTCATCCCTCTTTACTTATTTTATACTAATGGATTACACTCACTTTTTAAACCTGGTAACCTAAGTAAAATCCTTCACCAAAACTAAAAATTCCTAAAAAACAAAAATAAGTTCCTGTTGTTAGTGGGACCTGCACTTTTTCCCTTCATGTATGTCCTCTGAACTGAAACCTTTAATAGAAACACATATTACTGAAATGAAACAGCCTTAGAATATAATTTTATAGATTTTATCTTTCCCATTACCACCTTACTCCTTATAAGACTATCTGCAAATTCCGTCAGTAGGTTTTTTCTCCTCAAATATTCTATTCCCTTTTGAATGGCAACTGGGCCAAAAGCAGATCTGTTCAAGGTCTCAGTTGAACCTCTCCTCCCAGACTTAGTGTGAACCATAACTTGCATATGATGTAAGTCAGAGGAATGTTACAGAATGCTTCTATACACACACAAAAGTATTTATGAGATCAGAACATTTACTGCTCTCCTTTTTGATGGATTTATGAGAACTGCGTTCAGCAGGAATCCTATTGTTAAGGGCACGGTTGTACAAAAACACCTTGACAGTTCTCTTATTGCAAAACAACTTTCAAAATACATTGCTAAAAATAGCCCCGTTGGGAACACTGTTCTGATGGAGGATTGGCCAAACAATATAACATTACGTTTCCCTTCCCCTCCCTCCACAATCTTCCTTAACATGACTATGGGAATCTGCCTGATACACACTACAGGAACAGTGACATTAAAGCTTGCCTATCTTGCCCAGCATTCCTTGTTATAAGATCCTTTGCATTAGTTTATTTTTTTTACCCACTTAAACTGAAATATTCTGTGTCAGTTTTCTACTTCGAGTTTCTAGTCGAAGCAGTTAATCTGTTAGACAATGAGTCTATTACAAGATTTTTCCTGAATTAAAACAACAACAACAAAAAAAAACCAAAAAACCCCCCCCAACAACCAAAACCCACCAAAAAACCAAAACCCAAACAAAACAACAAAAATACCCTAAAAACTCCCAAACTTCCGGCAGGCCTCTTTTTAAGAATTTGTAGTTTGCTCATGCTTTGACAAGAGATTTGGCTGGTACTGTCACCACATCAATCCTGTCCTTTACATCATGTAGTGGAAATAATGGAAATCAACCAAAAAAAGTGACCAAGTTATAAATCTTGTGAAAATGATTGGTTGTATTCATTCAGGAGAGTTTTGACAGACTTTGCAATTAACAAGGATCAACAATGAAATGTAATTTCATTGAAGATGCTATTTTTGCCAAGCATCGTAGAGCCCAGAACTGCACGGTAACCTCCCCTGTATGCTAAAGGCTTGTCCAGCTTGATGGTGCAACTCATGACAGTAAACTTTCTCACCTGTGTTCTCATCATTGCCCCACTGTTTGTCAGGGGTCATAAATGAGGAAGCTGCCTAATTTGAATGCTAAGTGAATGGAAAACAGACTAAGTAGAAAGGAACAAGGTTCCTGGGGAGCCGGTAGGGTCTCTAAGATGAAAAGAACACTTGGAAGAAAGAAGCTAGGAGATGCAAGTTCAGAGAACGCATTATTTCTCAACTGCAATATTAGTCCATTCTCAGAAATGTATGCTATTCTCCATTAAAAAACATATTCTTTTAGGATTGATATAAATTGGGAATCACCACTTGCTATTGTTGATGATTTGCTCTAAGTGACTGATGTGGTTTATCCATTTTCATACTTGCTCATAACTTACATAATGCCGATCTGACCCCACACACACACATACACATAGGTGGTATTAAAAACATTAAGTTTGCAAAACACATCTGTGGAACTGGAAAGTATAATATTACACCACCACATGCCTTCCCCTCTCCCTCTCCATGCGAGTACTGTTCCCTTCGGTCATTTATTGCATAAGGGAGATCTGCTCTGGGCTTGAATTACTTGTTCATTTTGTCTCTAAGATTTCCCTTTCATTTACAGAGCAAGTTGGAGGACATGAAGTAAATTATGTAGGGTATTGTGGGGGAAAAAGCAGTCCCATGGTTATAGCACTTGAGAATGGTTCTGGGAAACTGGATTCTGTAAGACTTTAAGTAAACTTCTTCATAGGAAATCAGTAGCTCTGGAGTGATGGTTTTTATCCCCCCAGGCTCTTGAGTTTGTATTTTTTGTTTCTGTAAAAAACTCAGAGCGTTGATTTAAATATATAAAATCCAAGTTTTCTGAAATAAGCAAAAGCTTTTGACGTCAATGTCTTTGTTTTTTACTTTCCTACCCGTGAAATGGAAATAGTACCCTCCCATCTCACAGGAGCATCATGAAAGCCCATAAATCAAATTAGTGTTTGAAAAACATTGTATTGATGAGAACTACGCAACAGACAATGAAGTGATTAACAGTTCCTTCCTCAGATCAAAGCCCTAGTCGTATCCAGTAAGCCAGTCAGGCGAACAACAATTAACGATAAGGATTAAATGAAATATTGAACCTCTGTTCAATGGGTGAATTAAATTATCTTGGTGTACAAGACAAAGCACGGAGTTTATGTTAAAAATAGCATATGTTTGTGTAATTGCACTGTATCAGAGTCCACTCACACAAGGAAGCCCAAACAAGGTTGTACTGGCAACATTAATTTTGCTACGTAATAACTTTTACGTCCTTGCCTTTGCCACTTTCAATTATATATTGCAATTTTTTTCTGGGCATATTTAATCCAAAATTACAATTACCTTTAGTAATCACACACCGTTTTTTCTGGAATTTAGGCAGTACCCAGTTGCTATTCAACAGCTGTGATCATCTCAAATTTGTTTCATTTGTATTCCCTCTCAGAACAAAACCAGCAGTATACAATCCTAGCTTAATTACCTAAAAGGTGTTTGCACTGCCAATAGTTTCCTCTCTCCTCACATTTTTCTTCTGGTGGCACTGGACATGTGCACAGAGCAGTAGAAACAATTGATTAACGTGGTGATAGTTTCTAACAAGATGTAATCAGGAAGAGATACTGTAAGAATGAGATACTGCCTTCCACCCAACAAGTGCAATTTCATGCTGCCCAGGAACAGGCAGCGTGAAATAAAGCTGGGAATTTCTTTGGAAAATATGTAGTCCAGTATATTGCTGATAGAACAAGAGCGCTCTGTATCTGAACAGTAACGTTCTCATGAGCATGCACGTAACATTCTCACACAAAAGAACAGCACATGTTTCTAAATAGGCAAATCAAGTTCATGATGCATAACACCACTTAAATAATCACTATGCCCTAGTTGTCCAGAATTTATTTGGGAAACTCAGATCATCTGTCACCTCACACTTACAGACTGCAATTTATTTTCCACAAAATTAAAGAAGCAAGGGAAAGAAAATGCGTCATTATGTTTCCAGTCCTTTAGTACCAGAACTACCTCAGTCTACTTCAGTTGTTCTGACCTATTGAATAGCTTTTAGCAGCAGTACATGATGATGGCTTCCTATAGATCCAGTTTTCTATACACTGCTCTGTAAAAATGCAGTATACATCAATCATATTGCCTTTAACCCTCAGCCCGCCTGCATCCTGTGCTAAGGAAGGGCAGATTTATAGCAATAATGTAGAAGAGACTCTGAGCCAGCTGAGCATTTGGGGATTTTGCAGTGTTGGAGAGATTGAGGTAGGTTTGTGTGCCTATTTATTTTCTTTAACATTTCAGTTAATATGTTTATTCTTAGATAAAATAAAATACAGATATAATTTTATTTTCTCTGAAAAGCATAAAGATTTTAATCATAACATTATATAACTTTATGAAAGCATAGGAGTTATCATTTTAATTCATGCCCTAAAGTGCAGTTCATTCTTTTTTAGCACATCAAGGGGAAAGCTTGCCGCCTACATAGTACGTAACTTGTTAATGAATAAAACCTTCCTTGGTGTTACCACACCTATTCTATGCAGTGTTCCGAAAACATCTTTCCTCTAGTCCATACAAATTAAACCATCCACGTTAAGTGAAACTGTATTTCACAATACCATAAATAAACAGAAAGAGCAGTGGATGGCTTGATTAAGAAGCATTCAGATAGCCGTAGCTGTGATACCCAAGAAGATGGTTAGATGCACAGATGATGGGTACCAACAACATCAAATGTAGTAGGAGGTATGCTCTAGAGGGAAAACTTAAGCTGTTAGGTAGGAGACATTTCTGTTACCGTTAGCACGTCCAATCAGAGAAGCAGAGGGGTAGATTCTATGTGACCAAAAAGAAAGTATAGATAGGATAGGGCACCACTGTGGAAACTTGGAATATACGGGATCTGTATAGGAGAAACTGGCTTCATACAAACCCAATTAGAGCAAAGCTTCTGGCACTTTAAACTGCAGACCAAGATGGAGGTAATAATTGCATAAAGACCAGAAGATGCATGAAAATGGGCTGTTGCATGTACCAGGCCCCTAGAAAATTTTCGTCTAAGAGTTCATGAGGAACTTCTGGTGTAAATATGGAACAATTCCAATATAGCAACAAGTTGGATTTTGATCCTGCTTAGTCAGTAAAGCAATTTAAATATCCACCAATAAAGCAACAGGAGTATAAATAAAATAGGTTATAAAACTAGAAAGAAATTTCACATTAAAGAAAAATCCAAATAGTATCCTTGGGAGGGGTGCTATTTAAATTACACGGAACAGATGCATCCATAAAGGGGCTTTGTTTTGGTTTTGTTTTTTAATTATAAAGCATATAATGGCATGTTTCAGAAACTCCAAGAATAATTATTGCCATTTCATATCTTTGATACTTGCTGTTTTTTCAGTAGCTGAAATTTACTTATGTGCAAATTTTGATTCACAGTAATCCTTATATCAACTCACCAATTTACTAATCTACTGTTGACCAAGAACCAGATGTTCCCAATTATTCTGGACCCAACTCTCTCTGCTCCACCAAAGAATTTAGTGGTTTATGCTCTGATGTATTTTGTTCTTCAGTTAACATTAGGGCTTGGGGTATAGCTATAGCCAAAGAGTATAACAGTGAGACAGATCAGAGCTTAGCTGCAAAACCGAGAAATGCTAAAGACAGTTCTATAATCTCACAGAAAGATTTCTAAAATTTGACTTTCCTCATATGCTATGACAAGAGACACTGAGTCAACAGATATTGGCCCCTCCCTCTGGAACAGCAACTGTTTACCGTGAATAAGCCTGGTGTAAAAGTCTTTTCTCACCAGCAATTATATGCCATGCTTTTATTGGTGCCTCCTCCCCATCCTGGAATTGGGGTGGAGCGAGTCAGACTTCTTAGGGCTTTTGAATAGATAACAGGGGCCAAATTAGATATACACAGTACTATAGGTTATGGTTTAATCCATCCATGGATAATTTTTGGACTTTCTATGAAAGGGAAGAGCCAGAGCTTGACAGCAGAAGGTGAGCTCTCATACATACATGAAAGGGACTAAATAAAGGTGGAGCTAACAGCAAACAAAATAGTGATTCATAGTCATAATATGGATGAAGAAAAGAAGATTAAGTTTTGCAGAACAAAATTGATGGATCTTAGATCTACAAAATGAAGAAATCCATATATAAAATTTGAAGATGGCTTGCTGTCACATATTTTAAGTAGTGTGGCTTGATGGTGTAAATTAGTTAAAATCCGTGTCCTGAAAATGTCAGATTATATACACTATATACTCAGCAAACCTTGTCACTGTCTACTTTTCCTCCATCTGATGCAAAGCCTTAAAAATACGTATATGCTGAAACGCACAGACATATTTTAAAACCTACACAGAATTTGCTACCAAACAAGGGTCATAGAGTCTGGAAGGAAAACCTTGGCAGCTTTTCTTAATCTGTTTTAATGTTTCTGTATCTACCAAATTCATTCACAAAGGAAGGACTAACATAGTATGTCTGAGTAACCCTTACTCTAAACATCTCCCCCAGAAAGAGACGCCTCAGAACTCCTTTTGAAGTAGCAGTTTTAAGACACTGCATTTGGTTCTTTTTACAAATGATATAAGAACACAAGACAATAAAGAATATCTAGTAAATATTATTCTGAAGAGATACATTAAATATACTGAGCTCCTTACGAATTATTTTTTTATCTCCCATCGGAGTTGAAATGTAGCAATTCTTTTTTACTTCTACTTTCTTATGAACAGCAGCAAAGAAAAGGAAAGACCTGCAACTAATACTCTGAGCAGGAAAACTAACAAAACTCAGCCTTTTGTGAGCTTATGTATCACACTTGAATTATTCAGCTCCCTCACATCTCTACAACCCATCCCTTTGCAATTCCTCAATCTCCAGCTGCCTCATTTTCTCTGTCTGCTTTTTCCTAAACTCTCATCCCATTCCATCTATACTAACAATTTCTTTTTAGCCCGCCAAGTGGCATATGCTTTGTTTTACTTTGCAGCTTGACGTACATTGACTGGTTAGCTGGCTGCTGCTTCTTGATTCCTGCAGAAGCATTACCTCCAAATTAACGGCAAGCAAAACAAATAGCTTTGGAGTCCGAACATGTCTGAACCAACATCATGCAGACTTTCACAGGACCCCATGCCTCAGATCTATGCCTTCTTGTCAAACATGGCTGAAATTGGCCAACACACATAAAAGTTAATGGTGGGCAGGAGGATAGAAAGGGACGAGGAACAAATAAGAGTGATTAGGAAGCTAAGGAAAAGATTGCATAAGATATAGAAAATCAAGCCAAAAAATAACAGTTCTTTTTCAGAAAACACACATACAGTATCTTTCTGATTCCCCAGTAATGTAAATCTACTCAGGCACATATTAAAATAGAATTAAAAGGAAAGCAATTCTTGGTATTTTTTTTCCTGTATTCACTTTTTTTCATGATTCTCCACACTTCATAATTGCTAAATGGAAAGTAACCTTCCCCCCTCCTCCTCCAACTTCCATCTAAAGACTTTTCAGGCAAGTATTTGAATTTAACTTCAAATCCCTTCCACTCTGATACTCACTTGAGTCACACAAGTAGGACTCAAGTATATGCTGAAAGCTATGTTTCCAAGTAGAATGTGTCATTCTCTAAGTTAGGATAACATTGTCAGTGCTTCCCTGAGTTGATACTTTGTTCAGATAGTAGAAATCTTTCTAGTAAAAGAAAAAATTAGTCCTGAAATAAAAATAGCAAGAGGTATTTGAAGTCCGCTGAAAATTTGCCATTGACTTCTATGTAGTTCAATGTTTACAAATTCACATTGAGATGTTTCTTCAGAGAGAATTACAGAGATAGTACATTTTTCTTCATGCTTGTATTCTGGATAAGGGTTTTCAATTGAAGGTACAATCAAATCCAATAGACTAGCTAGTTTATAAAAGGCACTTATTTTATACATTTTCAGAACCATAAATTCTGACCAAATACAGATGCTAAATCAGTAAAAATGCCTCTTTAATGATTGCCCGTTGAACAAGAGATCTGTTCAAAGTGGCTTGAATCTCTCATCTGCAGACTGGCTGCTCATTCTATTTGATGCTAGCACTGTATTACTAAAACCTACAGCAGTTTTCTATTTACTAAAATTCTAGCAGCATTATATTGCTAGCTCCTGAACTCTATCAGAATTAACACCCACTTGTGCTATTAAACTTTAAGGATAGAAATATTATCTTGCCCTAAAGTCAGTGCAAATTAAATAACACGCAAACAAACATGTCATTTGAATACTGAGATAACATTTTAATATTTTCTTTCCAATGTGCAGAGCTAGAAGGACTGTGTTTTGGTTAAAAGCATTTTGGTATATTCAGGGAGCACTGAAGATGACAAGAATTAATCATCTTACTAGTGCTGTGGCATTGACTGAGGGCAACTGAAAAGTCTGGCAGGACAGAGAGGTGGAAATTTAATTTTTTCCCAAATCTGAGATACACAAACTTTCCCATTCTACACAAGGGTGGTAAGCAGCCCAACAATCAGACGCAAGGCAGTCCCACCAGATTTGTGAGGCAAATCCACTACTCAGTCTTACCACTGGATTCCTACTATATGACCATTAGTGCCTAACCTGAACTAAGAAGCCAGCAACAGGCAGGAAATCTCACAGGCAGTCAGTATCAGAAGATGTCTCTTTCTTCCTTTTTTGTTTCCCATGCCTACCTCATCTGCCCAGAGATATTACGGCAGAAGTAATTGCACATGTGTACTTCAAAACTAATTTTTGAAAGAGGCTTACTGCAGATAAACCAAATAAGTAACAAGGCCTCCTGTGCATTACATCTGTTATCTATAATTGTGAGAAAGATTCATCTAAAGATTAATAAATGCTTTAAAAACAATAATGTTCCAAAATACTTATATGAAGACAGTTTTATCACACATTTTATAAATGGGAAAACTGTAAGACGTCATCTAAAACCAGACTGTATAAAATATATGCAATCATTGTTGAACATTTACCCTAAAGTGACTTTTTTAAGGCCGTACAGCAAGTGAGAACTAAGAATAAAAAGAAGCAGGAAACCATCAGTCCAAAATAACCACATCAAAGAAAAATTTTAGTGTTACCACCCAAAAATTGTAAGTTCTGGCAAAAATACTTGGGAAGCATAAAACTAAAATAATTAATTTTGGTTCAAACAAGAATTTTACTGGAAGGAAAAGTGAAAAAAAAATGGTTTAGAAATGCTCAAGCATCCAAATTATCTTCTTTTTTTTTTTCCCCCATTAGAAATTCTAAGAAGTACTCTTCATTTCCTCTAATTGGTAGTGTCCACCAAAATAGCTAGTAATTGATATTCTAAACTTGTATAAACTAAATCCCAAAATTTGTGGTAGGAAGGCATATAGAGCATATTATTGTGGAATTTAACTGGGAACTCATGCTCTGTGAACAAACATTCAGCAAGTAATTTTAAATTATTTCCATCTACACTGGAAGACTATTTCATAATCTATCATTACCCATTTTATTACACTTAAGTGATAATGCCACAGTTCTCCATTTCCGAAACTCAGTTTCAAACTACTCACTTCAAAGCAACAGAAGAGGAAAAAAAGCAGTGTATTTTCTTTACTTGAACTGGCCAGAAGCACAGGGGGAAGTAGGCTTCATTCCCTCACAAGAGTAGGTGCAGCTTTTTCAATGTGGCTTACACAAAGAACTCTGATATTCTGAGACAGTAAGCATGTGAAGTTTTTTGTCCATGTACTACAAAACATTACCTGTGTATCAATAGTTCAACATTAGCAATGGAAAAAATTGCTTAATCTTACCTTGAAAACAGTCCGTTTCTTCAAAGTTAATAATGAGAAAATGAGGATATTTGCTTTTGGAGTTTCTGTAACTTGTTAAAGTCTTTATACTCAGCATTTTAAGTAAAAATTTAGAAAATAAAGATACAGTAACAGAAAAAAAAGCCCTGAAAATATATTTCAGTGCTTTAGTAATAACTGGTCTACAGTGAATTAACTGAATTTCTTCTATGTATTCAACAGCTTCTAATTCAATCTATTTCAGTTTTCTCTGTTCTCTAAATGCAGATTGCTGGGTAAAAGGGAGTTAATTAGCTATAAATACCAAACAGCACCCAAATAAAAAGGATCATTATTAACATACAGTGAGCAGCAGTGCCATTTGATAAATTGGTTTTGTTTCTAACGGTGCTTTTATCCAAACATTTTCTAGACTGGAGAAGACTTTTCTTTTTACATGACTGTCTTCCATGAAAACCAAATCTGTCCTATGCATGAAGGGCCACGAAAGGCCAAAGAGGAAATTAGCTATGTTTTTCTAAGGCAAAAATAAAGTTTGTATTAGATTGCATTAATAATTATTTATTCACTAACAACAACAGAAGTAGTACTATAATTGAGAGAATTAGTGTAAGAAGTGATCATTAGATTGTGAAAGGGACTAAAAATGTTGTTGGATGACTTTTTACTTATTATTATCACAATTTTAAAAATATGAGTTTATTTACCTCACTCACTAAACTTAGAGCTATTGAAAAATATTAGATGGATGACTGCAGAGTGTAAGACTGTCATACTTCCTCTGGTGAAACGTTGTAATCTTGAATTAGAAGAGACTGTACGAAAAAGCAAATCTTGAGAATTAAATTTTTCAGGCATATCACATCATACCAGTTTATCTTCTATTTTCAGAAGTGATTGATCATGTAGAAATCTGATGCTAACCTGAAATTAATAAAATACCAACTGTCCCAATAATAGAAAGTGGAAGCTTAAAGCGACATAAAAGAAGCTATCAGAGCTTTAATTTCCTATGCTCACTGATATCCTTCACTCCTAAAAGTTTCCTCATGGATGTCTTACTAATGAGATCTAGCTTACGCTACTGAAATTGCACCTTAAATCCAGACATTATATAAGAAATCACATAAACAGATTTCAAAATACACTGGAGTCATAGATCCAATTAACTGCCAGATGTTCTGAGTCATAATCACTCTGCCCATTTCAAATCCACCGCCAATATCAAAACTTACTGAAGATTAGTTTCAATCCTATTTGATAAACTGCTTGAAGACTGGCTTTTTGTGGTTTAGGCATAAAACTATCTGGAATTGAATGGAACATTGCAGATTGTGTCACCAAATAGGGACCAGACTTTCACGTCTTCCAGCTACAGCTACTGGCCTGAACTATGAAACTGAGGTGTAGAAACCTCCTGTTGTATAGCCAAGTTTCTATGACATCCAGTCATAATATTTTCTGTCTTGGTGCCAAATTGACTTTGTGCATCAGCAGAGTGAATTCTTGAATAAAGGGGTGTTAACTTAATTTAAAGCTACAATGTCAGCACAGAATATAGTGATTTACCTGTATTATTCTGTTAATATGAGCAATTTGTTCACATTCACAGTGCAATCGACACATACCCATAATCATTGATATGCTAGGCAATGCTTATCTAATTTACAGAAAAAAAAAAGATCCTGCAAGACTGTGATAGAAAATTAAAACAAAATAAAAAGTCATCATATTCACTTGGACTTCAGTTATCATAACAGATCCTAAATTTGGGACTTATTCATATGGAAGTTTTCTGTTTCTTTTGTACCAGACTGAGCATTTTCAAGTTATGGGAATTATTTTCAGATGAGGAAAGCCCTTGTTGCTGGATTTTTCTTAGCAAAATTTGGTATCTGACTTTTTAAAGTATCCTTAAGTTATATAATCACAAATATACAAAGTAGAACCTCTTATACATTATCTCCCTCTGGTATTTGTAGTAAGCATACATGTGAATATAAGGACAGGATTTCAATGTAACAGAGATCTCACTTATTATTAAAAAGCGTAAAGTATAAAGGAACTCTTGTATGCCTGTTTTAATGGACATTTTTGACAATTTCTTCATTGACAGAGAAAAGATTTCATCATTCCATTAGTATTCACGGGATTACTCACACAGCTCTCCGAGGTGAGACTGAAGGAATTTACCCTTGAGAAAAGATGTGGTAAAGGCTAATATCACCCATATGTGGGATTTTACTGTAATGCCCTTACAAAAACAAACTGTGGAGGTCAAACCAACCAACCAGGAACTGGAAAAACAATACCTAAATTTTCTCTTCTAGCTATTTTCTTTCCAGCAAAAAATCGCCATTCAGGTACTGGAGACACACACACCCCCCACACCCCCCTCCCCCCCCGCCCAGTTTTAAGGAAGCATGTCAAACTTCAAAACCCCTAAACTGTAATACCGTAAAGGAAGACAAATGCAGTACAGCAATCCAGAGGATACAATATTTTTAAGATGCTCTTTTGCCAACGGTACCCTCAAGAGTCTCAAAATGAAGATGCATTTTTTTCATTTTTTTTTGTCCCATATTTCTCCAGTTGTTACATTGTATCTGTATGAAACATTACACTTTTAAGACTGGTTCATGGCATTCATTTCCCTTCATTGACATTAACACTTTTCTAGAGGCCCCAACATGTACCGAATGCCTATGGAACTGAATAAGCTGCGATCACACTTATTACTGAAATAATTTCAGATACAACTGAAAATGTTAGTTATGGTTTTAGAAGTGCGCTATGAAGTTATCCCTTTCTTAGGCTGGCATTTGATTTTTGAAACCTAGCAGAGGAAAAAAGAGATGTCTAATAAATGACCTTTCTCTTTCAAATGATCTACAAAGCTTGAACCTGAAAATATTCAGGACACAGTATGAGGTTCACCTTTTAATTCAGATGCTTAATTACTCATTATATTATTACTTAACTTTCAGAACTGTAGACCTGAAACAGAATCCTAAAGATTTTTAATCAAGCTGTAGCTCTTTGATTGATTTATGTATTATTATTTATGTATTATTATTATTATGTATATGGGAAAGAGAATAGAATTTCAGCCCTTGAACCAAGCTGCGTTGTATGTGCAGTTTTGACAGAGAAACATATGTAGATAGGACATAAGGAGTCACGAGGAACAACTGCCAAGCATGTGGATATGTTTTGCTTCCTTGACCCCCAACTGCACTTTTTTCGTTGGTATTTTGATAGCACAGTAGGTTATGCAGAAACTAAGCAGGAGAAAGTTTTGTCCAGGGCAACAGCAATTCGAAAGCTCAGAACACAAAAAGAAAACCAAAATTTTTCTGCCTTCCTAATCGTAATTATTACAGGACAGAGATGGACAACAAAGGGAAAAAGAAAATTTGTCTGCTGATGAGGCACAGCATAAAAAAGCATAAAGTTTTCTACATGACACTGATAGCATCAGAATTTACAGCAAGTTTTCAGTCCAACCCACCCTCCTGCAAATAGTATTATATCAAAAGTAATCCTTCATCTACTGGCATTTCAGTAGAAACATAAAACTACATATTTTTAAGTGTAAAACTTAACTAGTACCAGCCATTTAGAATGGTCATCTTTAGTTAATTCTGAAAGAAAAATAGCACAGCCCCCGGTACCTTACATATCTATCCCCTTTTTAAAATAGGACTAAGACTTTGTTGCTTAAAACAGTGGCTGGTTCGGGGATGAAGTGGGCTTCTAAATGTCATGACGACATGGCTTCATGGGAAAATGAGCTTGTAAATTAGTCTTAGCTTTAGAAGTTAATTCCTCTTTCTTCATCTTCTAGATCCAAGACTATTAAACCACAACATGCTACATTTGCTACTTGTTATTTCAGTTACTTGAGCATGACATGAAATAAAAAGTTGTAAAGGAGCAGCATTACTACCTCACAGAGTATTTTTTATTGAAATATGTACTTCTCAAGGCACTGTATTTCAGAATGTGTTTTGAAATTAAATTAAGATATTCAGTGTCTGGGAAAATGCTGGGGTTTGTATTTACAAATAAAACCACAGTAAAACTAATAAAGTGTGTGTTTGAAATAATGACAAAAAATTTACTGTTATGCTATCATCTGAAACATCTTAACTCTGACCAAACAGGGAAACCAGTGAAAAACTTATGCAGGAAGAACAAAGTCCTCAAAGAGAAACATAAAGAATATCAACATCTGAAAATTCACACTCATTCTTCCACAGCCTTTTCAGCACAAAAAAGTAAGACAGAGTTTTACGACATTGCTTACTATCCTTTCTTCTTCCTGGTCTCTTTGCCTTTTTTTTTTTCTGGCTAGTTCCATGATTAATTTGAATCCATTAGCTCATTATATGTTTTATGTTGCACCAACCACTTACAAACTCCACACAGCCGTGTTATGTTCTGTATCTTTATGAAAATGTCTATACAATTATCAGTAAATTAACAGCAAATTATGGATAAAGTATATAATAGATAAAGATGCATTTAGAAGATATAGCAAGTGCAAAAAGTAGATTAAATGTATTTGCTTGCCGATTCCACCCTGAAGAAGCAGCTCCATCTTTCTATGAAAGTAAAGTTATATATTACCTGAAAATGTGTGCATGTTCAGACATTACAGTAGTAAATGGATCAAGAAAAAAATAAGGAAAATAATCTGATGTTGCTGCTATTTGTTCTCCACTTTGTATGGTGGGAGAATTTGGAGAATAATTTTTAAAAGTCTACTCCATTTCCATTATTGTTCATTATTCACAACTAAGAATGTTACATACAGTCTTTTAATTGACACAGATTAATGTTTTATTTAGTATTTCCTTGTCATAATCATGTACTACTTGCCTCATTTTCCAACCCTAAATTTAGTAATATGTCTAAATTTATTTCAACTAATAACTATTTTCAAGTCTCCAGGCAGCATT
This sequence comes from Haliaeetus albicilla, assembly GCF_947461875.1. Classification (NCBI taxonomy): domain Eukaryota; kingdom Metazoa; phylum Chordata; class Aves; order Accipitriformes; family Accipitridae; genus Haliaeetus; species Haliaeetus albicilla. Next base: position 19,485,014 of record NC_091505.1, read on the forward strand.
GCAATTACAAAATTAATGCAATCAAATTAAATTTCACTGTTATTAAAATAATCATTTCCACAAGAAACAAAAGATCTTGTCATTTGTCTTCATGGACTCTGCAGCACATGCTTAGGATATACTGGTTCCAAATATATTAAACTCACGCAGCTTCTTTCGAAGTCACTGGACCACTGTACAGGCCAGGTACGCAGATTCCATTCCTGGGCTGGGACTGTGCCAAATATGCATATATCGGATGAAATGCAAATAGATAGCTATTTTCAACAAGATATCTGCAAAGTCACAGCCAACGAGTTGTTGCCACTTGCAGACTACGCGCTGTTATCGAGCTCTGAAGCAGTGAAACAAGAGTGTTCCTGCCTCAACAGAAGGAAAAACTGAGCATGAAGAAGCGGAGCGCTGGATGGGGTTGCAGCGCAGTCCCCTTCCTGGCAGTTTTTTTCAGTATGTGGCTCAGTAAAGCCCTAAGCGACCTTGTCTGATCTCATAGCTGATGCTGCTTGGAGCAGGAGGCGGGTCGCTTTGACTAGACACCTCCTGAGATTTCTTCCTACCCAAATGATCCTATGATTTTATGATAAATGTGATAAAGATAGGTATCCTGGAAAATTATGCATACATTAAATTCTTGCATTCGGCAAATAAAAGTGACGTCTAAAGTTGAAAAGAGAAATGGGAAAACCAACAGGATTGAAATATAGACCATTTTTAAGTAGGAAAAACCCAAGACTGAAGTATGTAAGAATTATTAGATATAACAAACTTAAATCTTTCACATCTCTGTATAAACCTCTGTATACATTTTATAAATCTGACATTTACAAAGTGATAAAAACTGGAAGCAGTCTAAACTAAATTTATTCCTGGTTGGGGATTACATAAAGAAATGACAGATATTTAAAAAAAAAAATACCAAACCCACAACTTAGATCTACTGTATATGTATTTTTTCTGCAGAAGAACTGAGGAAGGGTTACATTGGCAATACAGGATTAAGCTACAAAAATGAATGAATGAGTAAGTTCTTTTCTATTACTGGATGGATATAAAATTTACAACATGATAGAAATTTCCCTATTGATGGCAACTTGTGTTCCTTTCTTTGGGGACTGTCACAAAAACGAGAGAATTCAGATGCATTTCAAAAGCCATTTAAGAGAAAATTTTCAAGTCCAAATGCAATGTAATCTATCAGAAATACACCTCATGATAAAACAAATAAGTGGAAAACACAGGTTATCACATGAAGAGATGCTTTTGTAGCCCTCTGAGCATATGAGTTTTTCTACTGCAAATAGTTCCATTACCTTAATACATATGGATTACTAACAAATGAATAGTGCTGTGCAAAATTAGATCTTATGTAGCTTAAGAACTGCGTTTGGATAATGATGTATCAAGTGGGATGAACTGATCCCATTATAAAATAGCTGCCTATTTAATTAGCTATGTTCTGAACATTTGGTGTACTTGTATTTTAGTTAAGATAATATACTCTGTAGAATCAAAATCACCTTTGTTTTAAATAACGCACATGGACTAGAACATTCCTGTGAAGTAAATGTGAGGATTGGTATTATTTCTTTCTTCCTTACCAATCTAATGCAAGAAAATACCCAAAATAATTCAGCACGCTGGGAAGAATCAGTGCAAATGTTAGAGGATTCAGCACAAATAAGGTTGTCTACATAGAACTGACATCCTTATAGCCCTCTAGGATTATTATTTAAGACAAGGCTGTTGTCCTGTATCTCCGTGAAATATAATTTTCCTCTACTGCTAACACCATTTCTAAAATATTTCCAATTCAATTTATACTGTACAAACTCCATGCACAATGTGTGACAATTATATGTCTATCTAACTTTTAAAGAACCAAAATTTCTTTTTGGGAATTACAAGATGTTCAAACTTCTATTCTTTCAAGGGTTTCCTTCTGGATTATTTTTTTTTTTCAATATTAGTGTTATTTTTACTAAAATAATTCTTCTTTGACATTTTAATAAAAACCTTAAAGCTGGTGCTTGAGTAGTTTTGTGTTCCATGCAGAATATTCTGCAGTTCTTTAAAAGAATTTTACAGTTTAAGAGAGTGATGGTATATATGTCAATGGTTCATAAAATAATGTTTTTAAGAAAAACTAGAAACCCACAGAACAAAAAGATCATCCTCAAGTGAAATGAAAAAGCAATAAATTAAAACCTTTTTACAAGTAATTCTTTTCATATTTTATTTCTTATTCAGTAAATCGGCAATCCATGGATTTTCACCTGTAAAATACTGCTGCAGGAAATTGCTCAATATGAATTATAAAGAGAACAGTTTAGTTAATTAAAAGTTTGACTAAGTAACAAGTTACTTAGACAACTAAATCCCAAATGCAAAATAATTTATCCACTTAGGCTGACTCATGAAAAATTAATGGGAAAAGACTCATGTAGACTTTAAATCACTCTTGCAGATAAGGTATGGTTGGTTTTAAATGTGTTTTACCAAAATTAATTTGATTTTTTAAACTAAATAATACTGTATCCAAAGGCTTTTTAAGATTATGTCACCATATTCTGAACTGTTCCATGGCTATGGTCAAAGACAAAATGTGGAAAGAGACAGTCTAATGACAGCCTCTAATTAATATTGCTGTATCCAGAATCTTGTTAAACAACAACAGTACAGTCCTCCAATTCTTGAATTATCTATGTCATATAAAGCCTGAAAAACAGTTTTACTCCACTACGAAAAGTCAGTTTTATTAATGCAATGCTTATATAAAGCCTACTTATCAGAAAAATGGAAAAGTGTAACAACTCCTTGCATTCAGATTTAAATGTACAGTATGATAAAAAATAAATATTTTATTTCACCTCTTCCCCTCTGGCAGAAATTTTATATTGTGTATAGTAAACTTTTGTACAGATTTTATGCTTATTAGTTTTGTAATATATGGACAGTCAACTTTTAGAAGAAAAAAGTGTTGGGAAATCAAAACTTTTTATGATTATAGACAGCAACTTAAACTGTCCAGTAAACCAGAAAATCAGTGAACAACAATGGTCAAAGTTCACCTCAGAACCAAACTGTTTGTCTGAGAAATTGTAATGCTGGGGGTTTGATCAGTCCATGAATCTGTATATGCTCTACTGTTCCATTGTAAGAAAGGCATTCTAAAAGTAGCCTAGAAATACAGATAATTCTTTGCATTTAAGCAAAAAATTATCTAAAAAATTGATAACCAAACTTTGGTAAATAGAAAAGTAACTAGCTTTGCAATTTTTAAGGAAAGTGAAATGTAACTTCTCGTAGAAATGTCTATCTAATCTATAATTAATATCTTAGTTATAAATATCTAGCCTATGAAATAGAAAAGTGACCCACAAAAAAAGACATCTCCTCCCAAAAGCTTGTCTCTTTTGTATCTCTCTCAGATGATCAAATAAGACATATTACCTCTCCTTACAAATCTTGCCTCATTTATTTTTTAAAGCTCTAGCCTGACTTCTATTTAGAGCTTCCATATGCTTCAGGAGATGTCATCAAATACTCATTTTAGTTCTCTACCATATCAGTCAATTTACTGTTTTGGTTAAAGCAACATTTGATGCATTTATGCTAATGACAAACTCTTTTTTTCCCCAGACACTACTTACTGCTGCCAGCCAGGAGAAGGGAAGGAGGATCATAGTTGGTAGCTCTGGGGAAGAGCTTGGGAAGGGAGAGGTCTAGTGAAGCTGGCTACCTGGCAGAGTAGGTGCAAGCCAGGATGGCTAGGGTGGCTCAGAGCATGACACAAATCCATTACAATACCATGAGAAGGTAAGCATGTCCATATCTAGTGAGTTTGCTATCACATGTGTTTAGCTACATGATGCTACTGTGGAATTAAAATAGTGCCATCCTTTCTTTAAGTGGACTTTTTGTTGCTGTTGTTACTGTCTACATTAGCTTCAGACTGGACAGATTTATTTGTTTTGCTTGGTAAATTCTGTTAACTCTAGGACTTCCACTTGCATCTTGTAAGGAGTCAGTCCCGGTGTGACAGAAATGTCACAGAATTCTCTGAGCCCTCCATCAGCCCTCTCCCCTCTAGCTGTTTCAGTCTTAGGCTCATCAGCTAAGGTCTCCCTATCTGTTTGTATGCTAAGGGAGAATATGTATCTTCCAGTTCATTTTTATGCAGTATAGAACACTCTCAATTCTTTGTAAAAGAAACATAATTGGCTTGCTTCCCTTGATTTAACTGAAAACTGCAAAACAGTGCTCGGAGACAGCATTTTACTTCTGGAAGACATCCACTACTTAGAATGAAATGCTGTGCAAGCCTTCTCCAGTTGTTCTTCACACTTTCTGAAGGCTTCACTGTTCTATTTCTCACTCAAAGTAGTTCTTAGTTTGTTATTCTTCTGGCAATGTGTGAAGTTTCAGTTGGATTGCAGAATTACTCTCAAATAAAAAAGGTCCCAAACAGAAAGGGTCCCTATTTCAGACTTACTATGTAGCAGGAACAGGGGCAAAGAGAGTAAATATTATTTGAAAACTCTAAGTGCTTATATTTGTATATGTATATTTGTAAAATAGATATGAAGCCAAGGAAATTGTCATCTATACATAACTGATTGAAACAAACTGGTTTTCTAAAATTAACTTTTAAAGACTTTTCTTTATGACCCTACTGAGTAAGTGTAGGGATTTTCTGAAACGTTAATAGGAAGGGTACTTGAAATTTTAATTACAGTATTACAAAGACACAAGGCAAAAGCAGAAGCCAGAAAAATAGGAAAGAAAGATGAAAAAGACATAAAATTAAGTCAGAGGAAATAGCAAAATACTGCACAATCTGTAGAAATATGCAATGTATGTGTTTAATTCCTCCAGTCAGAAAAAGATATTTTTTTTTTTGTGACATTCAGTGAAATCTAGCATTTTGTTATTAAAAAAAAAAAAAAAAAGGCTTAAACAGTTGAGTCATTCCATAACTGGGCAATGGTCCCATAAAATAAAAATTATGATGTCTCTGTTTAACTCATTTGTACCAACCTGGGTTCTACCAGGATTCATAAGGAAGAGCTGACAAATCAGGAAAAACGCAGAACAAATTACAACAGAAAAACAGAATTTACAGTAATATGCATGACCTAGGGGCTGTGGCGTGAACGTGAATGTATGGCTTACAAAACAGAGCCAACCTCAGAGAGATTTGCACGCACCCAAAATTGAAATACAAAGGAGCAAATATCCATAAAATTTCCATGGAAATTTTAGGGTTTGTTTCTTTTTTTTTTCTTAAAAATGTAAAAAAAAGTATAAAGAAAATACTTCAGCACAGGAAATCTTTCAAAGCAGGAAACACATCTCATTTTGCAACCTTAAAAACAAGACGACTTCAATCATACTCAAACAGAACAGGAAAAACGATCACAGTAGATCCGCATTAACATCAAACAATACAAGATAAAATTAAAAAAAACTCATACTCTTTCTCAAAACAGTAACTTGCTCCACCCTTTATGGTATTCGCTATGCCATGGCCACAATAAGACTCATATTCCATCCTTTGATTGTCTTCTGATCATTTAAAAGCTTGTTAATCTCATTGTCTGTGAGAAAACAAACATCTACGGTAGGTGGGTCTTTGCTTAAAAGCCTTTTGATTTTCTTTGACCTAAGCTTAAGTTAATGAAGGCCTGCAAGGAATCATCAAAACAAATTTCTGTGAATACTGGCATAAATTGAAATGAACTCTCTTTGTTTCAGGAATGTCCTAGATATAATAAAAGCATTTGTGCTACAATTACATTACACAAGAACATACGTAATATCTCAGCCATATCTAACCAGTTAATCTTTATTTTTAACAGAGGAAAGGCATTGGCATAAAAGCAGACTTTCTGCCACAGTTTTGTCTTTTAAAACATTCTGAAACTAGAGGAAAGCAGAGCTGAAAGTCCCTATCATCTCTCAGACCCTATAGGTTACCGTTGAGAAGAACAGCATTCTACACTCTACGTTAGTCTTTCACTGTATTCATTGATACTACTAGAACTAAAACATGCTGATTAAAATAGATGATTACAAACAAGGCGTATTCTTCTTTGCCAAATTAGTCTCCAAACATAAAAGTTAAAAAATATAGAGTCAGAAATAACTGAATATCCATTTGTACTACTGAAGTGATATGATTAATTAATATTACTTGTACAAAGTTATTTATTTAAATGTATTTATTTAAAATATTTAACCAGGAAATTACCATCAAGATTAAAAGAATTACACTTAGCCTACAGCAACAACATGCTAACATTTCCAGTATCTAAAGGCTAATAATTTACATTAGGGATAAAACTAAACACAGTGGATATTAGCGAGCAAGGAGCAGCACGGATGTCACTGAAAAGGAAGTGTTTATTACGGATGTTAGGAGCAGAACTTCCTCACATGTGAAGAAAATAAGGCAAAGAGTATAATTCATAAGAGGGAGCAAAGGCACTAGCAGGAAATGTCTCCAAAGCAATAGTTAAATACATGAAGATACAATGCAAAGCCTTCTGGCCAGTGCCAAATGGCACGGATGAGGAAGGTGACACAGAATGCAGTATTTTAACTAGGCATCCTGAACTTAATTAAAACTGCTATCTTGAAAGAAAGATCATTTCATCAATGAAGCCTTTTTCCTCATGGCATGTTTGTGCCCCCTCTGTGACACCCTACTGGTTAATCTCAGCATGCAAAGAAACACAGCAAGTCATCGGAAAGGCAATAGAAAGGTTGGCAAGAGCTAGCAAGCCCTCCTAAAAGGTAAGTAATGTTCAGCCTGGTGTTTGCCTCAGTGCTCGAAGATTAAAGGCATGAGGTTCTGGCTCTTTTTCTGCAGTCTGGAGAAAGACTTCATATTCACGCCGGTTAAAATATAAGTACATCATGATTGTTACGTTCCTGAATAACATAACTTTTTGTTGTAATGCCTTGCTTACTTATCAGTTTTGAGGAGACGAGAAAAAATTTAATATTGGTATTCTTATATTAAGAGAAAAAAAAACAAAATCAATATCCTTTTGCTGAGGCCCCAAATTTTTTCTTTTCAGACAAATCTTGTTTGCCGTTGTCTGTACCTAGCCTTACAGACACATCCTGTATTACCTGGGAATTCCCTTCTAAGCTTTTTCATATATTGTTCAAGAACACTCTCACTGCTTACTCTGTAAATGACATTCTTCCCTTTCAAGTCACTATTAGGCCATTAAGAGTGGGTATATAGAGTACATACTGTGCTATTAGACAAAACATATTTTAAGTGAAAACATAGATAGGTTCTTATCAATATCCAAATGTTGACCTAGTGGTTTTTAGCTGATACCCTGTTGAAAAATAACATTCTGCAATTTCAGCTGTGTAGAATAGACTATGTCCTCTGGAAGTATAAATGAGTGTATTGTCATTGAATGCTGTTTTACATCATCTGGAATATCATTCAGTGACAATTCCTTCATATTAATATGAAAACAGTTTCCATGGGCTACCCATGCTGGGAAATAAATATATAAATGTAAACATAATTTTTTTTCAGGAATTTATGAAATATCAGCTTTGGCTGAGGAAATGCCTGAATAACGGATTACTGGATGCTTGGAGAGTATTTACAGGGACCCCCACTGGCTGTGGTCTTGCCCGGTGTTCCCCATGTATCCACCACTGTCCGCTGCAGCCTGCGGTCAGAGGGGGAGTCCTTGGGTAGGTGGTGTGACACAGGACAGCTACTTTTCTGTTCAAAGGTTAACAAACCCACTAATGAGCAGTGGGATGAAAGTGGCAAGGACAGTGAAGTAATGCTGAAACGCCGTTTGAAAGTGATGATAACTGGAATTGCTATGCAGGAACTCAGATGATTATGTTTTATACAATAATATAAAACTGTAAAACCATAACACATTTTTAAGTCTTTGATAAGAAGTATCTCAGATTCAATTGCATCTTCATACAATTCATATTTTGAAATATTTTTTCAGACTGGAAGTTTTAGACAATGAGGAGAGGGTGAAAGTCATACACAGTGGAAGAGAGAAAGGAATTCACTTAATATGTGTTACCAAATGCAAGAATGTGATTTGTAGATAACTGGTAATGAAGGACTCTGGAGTCCTGTGAACAAGATATTACTGTAAAAGGTCCATCAATAAATCTGGACACATATAAATAAAGCTTGAAGCTGTTTCTGTTCATTTGGGTACAGTCTCTTAGAACTGCAAGTATATTGAAAATATGGCAAATTCAGAGCTCTCGCTGAAGTCAGTAGGAGTTTTACAGCAGCTTAGAAACAAAGGATCAGCCTCCCTCTTCTCCAAACGGTTTTGCAAAACATACAAAATACAATTCAATTAGAATATTCATTATAACTACTTTCATTTTCATACAAGCCAACAAATGTTTCTGATCCAAGTATATTATGATGCCAGTCTCTAAGGTTTGCACTTTTCAACTAGCATCCAAGTTTACAGTTTTCTGAATACAGTTTACAATCGCAGTTTATGAAAGAGTTCACCTCTTGAGGTTAATTCAATTGCAAATTCAAGTACACTGTGTTCAGTAACTTTTCCACTGCATTTCACGTACTTCGTGTATAGTAATAGTAAGATTCACAATGTACTTTTTTACTTCTTTCATTGTTGCCATATATAAAATAATATACTTTCTCACAGATTGCTCATGTAGAATTCACAGAATAACAAGGATAGAAACCTGGACTCTCTTGCTTTTCTTTAACAAGTAATTTCAAAATAAGATAATAAATTTTACTTCTCTCTCTGTTGAGAAGATATCTTCTTCATTAAAGTTAAACTATGTAACTATTTGGCACAGTTTTTCATAACCTAAATAATGACCCAACTCATTTCACCACTGCCACCCTAGGGGATGATGAACACACAACACTTCTTTTTTAAACACAGCAGAAAAATCCCAATTTAAACATAGATATAAATTATTAAGTAGCACTTGTATAGGATATAATTTTCTGAGAGTGGTCCCAATAATATAAATCACTTATTTTAAGAGTTTGGGGTTTTTTTTCTGCCAATTCTGTTTCCCCTGCCTGTGTTCATATAATCATAACACAATATTGTATTCAGATAGCTTAAAAATTCCATATTTCAGCTCTACAACAGGTAACACTAATTATGAAAAGAATAGCTTTAGCATCTGTTTTTAACACATCCCTAAGCATAAAACTTAATTATCCTATATGGGGATACTTGGCATTTATTAATAAAAGCAATACAATTTATAGACATCATTCTGGACATGTTTCGGTCTAGCTTTCAGAAAATTTTACCTATTTCAATCCTGTAAATTCTGCTTTATCTCACAATGTCACCCAGAAGAATTGAGAGAGTAGTAAGAAATGGAGTAAGGAGCTCATAAGAACAAATTGGATTTCTAATTTAAAACTGGAATCAAAACCATTATTCAGTGCTATATTATTTTATTCTTTTGGAGAAGGGCAAAACCTTTCAGCTTCTAAGTTATATATAGTTTTCTACTTCCCCTCCCTACTGACAAATAGATTAGTTGAGGCAATTTCTCTCCATTAAAGGTTTTGCACTTGACACTGTAATGTAGCCACTGTTCAAATTACCCTTTAGGGGAGCACTTTTTAATTCAAGGTAACAGAAGGATTTGCATTTGTCACTTCGGTTGAACATAGTTCTTCTTCCTCCCTTCCTATGTCCCACATAACTCTCCCTATCTGATTCCACCTCACGTTATGCATTTTTTTTTGTTAGTAAACTAAGCTACAAATTTGTGCAAAATTTTTACAAGAGCTTTGTAGGTAGAAATAAAAACTAACCACAATTTTTTTTTTTTTTTTTTTGAGGTCTGATTAAGGAAGCATCAATTATATCAGCTGTAATGACAGACTAGGGGGCATGAAACGTACAGAGCATGAAACGGACATGGACAGGAGACTAACCAATAACGTGATAAGAAAGTTGTTTTTTCTTAAGAGCTGCCCAACTGCAGATTGGCATCTGTAAAAGCTAGACCCATAATATATTATATAATATACAGTGAGGTTGAAAACAGTTACCCTTAGAATATTTTTTTTTAAAATGGGTTTAAAATAAAAACATAAAGAAGACAGAATTATTGTCATTAATATAGAAAGATATTCTAAAAATACATATATTCTTCATCTAAGTATTAACACCAGAACTGATATTTTCCCTCATGGCATATTGGATGACCTAACCATGCCAACCGCAGGCAACTGACCCAGTTGTTTGTCTCTAAAAAAAGGTTCTTATTAAGACTTGACTATGAAGGCATGACTTAGCCTCTAGAGATTAGCTGCCAAAACCTTATTTCTCTGAACTTGTTTTCTCTCAGTTCTGACTCAGAGTAGTCATTTCCTTTCTGTTTGCTAACAGCCACAGAAAGCCAAATTTTAGCTATTAGCAGCTGGAGAGAGGTGGTTAGTACTTCTTGCTGGGAGCAAATAGTGGATTGACCATGCTGAAAAATGTTGTGGTTTTTCTTTAAGATACACTTTTCAAGGTTTCTTTAAAAACAAACAAACAGAAATAAAACATATGATACTCTCGCTAAAACTACATGCCACAAAGTAGAAACTAAATAATTATTTTATCGGTAATTAATGCCATTATTAGTTGTTAGATACATGGAAATGAGCATTTTCCTACAGAAATCTTGTTTTAGTAGAGAATTCAAAAAGAAGTATCATCCTAGGCCAATGAAATTAAATACACATAATGATTCTACATTATATGTAAATCTACGTATAGAAAAACGTACCTGCTATATGATAGCTAGTTTAGCAATCAGGCTGCTAATCTAGAATTTGAGATACTTTGGATACTCCATAGATTTCCTTCCCTTGCTCAGCAACTAACTTAGGTTCAGATGCTGAACATATATGGATAATTAATTCTCAATGATTTCAATATATATTTGGCATTAACAATCTAGATCTTCATCTTTTTATGAGTCACATTCTCTGTGAAGTAGGGATAACATCTTTTTCTTGCTTCCTATGTATGACATAATTATACATAATAATATGTATGAATTAATGCATTTATGACTATAAATAACACCATCCTTGGAAACAGAGGTCACAGAAGTACCTAGGATCAGCAGTTTTTCACTATAGACCACAGTACAGCTATGTGGATATGATTTCTTGATTACAATTCAGAAGACGTACCTCATCCCAAAAGATCTGACTAAATATTTTCCAGTTTCTCCATAAAAAGAGATATCCAAAGATGAGATCAGAGATGCTCTCCAGTTTCTTTCAAAAGGCAGTCCAAGTTAAGAAAATGAATAATGCTTTTGTGTATCAACCTGAAATACTAAGCTCAAATACACATTCTCCACAAAGCTGGTTCCTATTTCCTTCTCCACCAGAAGAATGTTATTCCACTTGACTTAGGGGTATATATTCAATAACAATGTCAAGGTTGAATTCTACCTTTGCATTAAATTAGGTTTTTGAGATTTTTGTTAAAATAAATCACTGGATAAATTCACTGCATAGTACAATCAGCAGGATTATGTCTTTTGTCTCTCATACAAAATTGATTACAGTGTTGATTTGTAAGAAATAATAAAGAAAACAAGTTTTGCACACCCTAAAATTACTTGTGTGGGAGTGCAATTATTATATGAGATATCACACATATCTCACACCGCTCTGTTGTTTACCAGTGCTATTTTGAGACTAGTAAGAACAGGTATAGAGGGAACTGTAGAATTCTAAAAAATGCAAATAACATTACAGTAATTTAATCTATATGCCAGAAAGAAAACACAATGTTTAAAACACTTGACGTTTTTCTGGTGTGTACAAGAAACTGCCATGTGAACAAGAAAATATCTCAGAAAAAAAGTTGCATACTCAATTATTACAGGTACTTTTTGTAATTTCATTTAAAGGTCAAATGTAAGGTATGAAATGTACACCAGCTTATTGGGTAAGTGCTTTCTACACCATACCTCTTTTTTCCTTTCCTAGCCCTCTTACTTATTTCATAACTATATCAACAGTTGGGAAAATACATTTCTGCCAAAAAAACCCCAATTAATATCAGATTTTTAAGCAAAATTAATTTTTCTTTTATAAAATGTCAAGAGAGAAAATTAAATTCTGGTATCATAGCTAAAAGAGTAGCACTCATTTCTCATAAAACATAGCAATCAGCATCTACAGTGAGCATTTAACTACTAATTATTAAAATCAGAAACCAATGGCAAATTGTTGAATCTTAAGTGCAATTAGATTCCTAACTTTCAATTAATTTTAAAATTATACAAAACATTATTATGTGAGTAAAGCATAGGCAGCTTGTGAGGAAGGTTCTGGAACAAACACATTGTAGTATCCCTTTGCAAAATAATGTAAATTAAACTTGGCCTAGAAGCAAGAATAATGAAAATTTCAGCTGAAAAATATTAGATAATTTAATTATTTACTTGCTATTTAATTAGATTTTGGAACAAACAGGTTCATTACACTATTAACTCTCATGGATTTTGATGATACAGAAGTACAAAGAATGTTAGCAACCAAGAGACATCAGAGAAGAGATATTAGAAATTCATAGGATATCAGAATGTAATTGGTGTTTACTCTTTGCTAGTCAACTGCTTAGGATAAAATTTCGTAATATTCTATCTTAAAAGTCATGTTAGGTGCTTGCCTTCATTTTAAAACTGTTTTGGAACCCCAGCTTTTGATAACTATATACCTTCATAATTATCTCAGCCTTCATTTTACTAGAGCCGGTAGATCAAGTTTTTCTAAATGTTTGTCATGTATTACATCCCATCTTCTAATCATATTACTAGCTCTTCTTTGCACCTACTCTAGCTTGAAGTAATTTCTTCTAAAAGCTCATGATCAGAATGGTGAATAGAAGTTCAGTTGAGTTCATCCCAATGTATATATAAATAAAAAATTTGTAGTGTCAGTATTATCCTAATACCCAGACACATCATAATATTTAATGCTGAGTTGGAAAATATTAAGTCTATTTTACAACAAAGGCACAGCAAGGTCAAATGGCAGATCACATAAAGGGCACGAGCACTGAAATTATTCAGTACAGTACATCACAAATGTTCAGTGCAATGCCTACTCTTTGGAGTGGAGTCTGAACACTGGCTGAAATATGTATGTTCCCTTTACAGGGCACAAACAACACCTCATAGGAGGATTAAAAAAATCCCACAATATGGTACTATCTAGACCTACCCATTGGGTGAGCCCTGAGGACAGGATAAGTCTGAGGTCCTGCCCCTGGGCATCTGTTATGACTGCAGAATTCTACTCGGAAGCCTCCTTAAAGACAGAGTATAGCTTTGGAGACAGATTCAAGAAAAGACAAGGGAAAATGGTGGTAGTACCAGGGTAGTTATGGGGGTTAGAGACAGTTTTAAAGACTCAAAGGCCTAATTTTGAGCTCTGCCTTACTGAAAAAGGTCCAAACCTTTACTTCCCACCTCCCAAGAGAGGCCACCCTCTTCCGCTCACTGACGTAGGGCAAATGTAAGATACATTTAGACAAAAAAATAACAGCGGAGGAATTTAAAGCCTGTACCCTAAGAACCCTGTATTTAATTCTTTGCTACGAAAACCTGGATCTCTGAAATCCCTAAGTACAGTCTAAACACTGTATTCTCATTCTCTTCTGTTGGGAATTTCAACCACAAAATATCTAGAACTTGGTTGGAGTCTTGAGCCAGGAAGGCTGGGTTGGATTCTCACCTGTAACAAATTGGACAGCATCAGAAATAAGTAAGAAATTTAGGGGATTTTGGACTGCTTTGAGCCAATGTAGTTCACTATAGTCAATGAAACTCTAAATGTTTAACACCAATAGAGGAAGTAGCCTTTTTTTTTCTTAATAATTTAAATGTAAAGTGTAAAGTTACAGGTGCCTTGGTCTTCGGAAATAAGACTTTCATCTTCAAGAAGAAGGGCAAGAGAGGAGAGTTCCAGTAAGCTATTAGTGATTACATCTTTCATAAAAAGGCACTTCTAGCAAGAAACAATTCATTGTCCTTTTCACAAAAATAGTGGCATGTGTAGCCACTGAAAATAGTCCAGTCAAAGGTCAGCTAGATCCTCAACATTAAGAGACACCCATGCTTTTAAGGGATAACTGTGATCTTTCAGTATGGAACATTCATTCACCTTTGGTCCTGAATCTCTTTCAGTTTAATTTATTCCATTGTGAAAATGAAACTGTTATATCAATAGCAATAAGCCACAAGTCTTGTTAATGATGACAGCCAAAAAGACATCAAGCCATAAATACACAAACCAGTAAAACATTTTAGAAACAATAGAGAAAAAAAAAAACCAAACCAGAAGCCCAGGTTTTTCCCAGAATTGACTGAGAATCTCAAGGCAATAGACAGTAGTGCAACGCACTAGATGGTATTGCTTTTGAGCTGATAGTTTTAAGATAACATTTTATTTTTTCCCAACACGCTGCAGTCACTATTTTTTCCCCATTTGTCTCATTAACTTTTCAGGGTCATCTTTGATTTTTATGCAGGTAGAATGAAGTCCTTGCATGGAGTTCAGGTAGGAGCTGATAGAGCAGTATCAATGAAAAAAAAAGTGGCCTTTAAAGGTACTGTCCCTCATACAACTGTATGCATAGAGAATTGCAGAAGGTATGAAAGCTGTTTTCAGCAAGCTGTCCATTGCTTGCAGCTTTCACAGACTGTATTTGCAATACATGGATCTGACCACACAACACAAAAGGCTAAAATCTGTGCTACCTTATTTTAAGCAAATTCAATAAAGTGGAATATTACCATTAAACACTAACAGATAACTCTATGAGTCAATTACAAAAGAAACACCTCCAATGAAATTTAATTTGTAAAGATGTCTGGGAAACAAATAAGATAATTTCCAAATGGTAAATTTCACTATTGTTATATTCTTTTGCTAATTGCTTTTGCTTTATTTTAAATTGTTTTGTGTTTTCAATTTCAATTAATATCCTCAGCAAGGTGTGAACTCAGACAGCCTTGTTATTCTGTTTCTCTGCTCCAACAAGAACATTTCTACATTTTTATTTAGAGAATGCTATTTGAATAAATTACTGGATTATTTAACTGAAAGGCTGCTGACGAGAGTGATATTCTTTCCTCCAAGCAGCAACACATTGACATTATGAAGTGGTGTAAGTCCATTGAAATTGAAGGAGTTACGCTTAGTTATACCAACTGAGAATCTGTATTCCTGTAAAGCAAAGCAAAATTTTCCCTCTGGGCTCTGTCTTTATCAATAACTCAAAGTTATATGTAAAATCTATAATATAAGAGAAACATTTCCTAGGACTTTTTCCTTGAAAAGACCTCTGTGTTCCAAATAGTCATTCCTTCTAGTCAAAGAGTCTTTACCTTAGGCACATTCAGGTTAAAGCCAACAAACCACACTTAGCACTATCAGTCTCAGAAAATAAATCTAGCTTATCTGTGCATTAATGGTATGGATCAATAGAAGCAGCATATTATAAATCCAAGAAGAAATAGAAATAAAGCTTAAATACCATTAAAATCCATAATGTCTTTGATTTACAAGCCATTTATCAGAAACAGTGAATGTTATAACCCACGTGTGAAATTCTATATGGGAAATTTTACAACACTGTGTACACAGCTTTAGGAAAGTAAAGAAAAAAATAATAAATTAAATTTAAGCTTCAACTACATTTTAAACCGGCTTCGTAATGATTTCCTAAATTATTTTCCAGCACTGGCAGTAATATCCCTCCCTTTAACAAAAGAAAAACAGAGGGTTTAGAATGGTCTGGAAACAGCAGCTAAAGAAAATAACACTGTCAACATCATTCTTACTCACAGTTTGGAATCAGACCATGGCAAAAGAAGCCCATTTCTGCAATGACTAACACCTATTTGCCTCTTCTCCAAATATAGATGCAGCTCTGTCTTTCTTGAGGTGAGAACTGAAAGGGCTGCAGCACTAGAAGGTACAGCCAACAGCCAACATAAAGAAGTAGGTCATAAGCTGTAGTGGAATCCTTTTCCAATAGATATTCCACATAGCACCCCTTAGAAGTCAAATAATCAGCATATGTCTTATGGCATAGAGATGCACATGCAGTAGATGACCTTTGTTTTAAAGTCTGTGTTTGTTAGCTAGGCATGCAAAATATTTTAGGTGTCAAGAAAGAGAGGAGAAATACCAATAAATACTTTGTTTTATAGTCATTCTTTAGGCTCTTAGTTATGAAATTCATTATCACTGTTTAATCTGAGAAGCTTTACTGCTCCATATTTGTAAGCAAGTTAAATGACTTTGGACATGCAGAAAGATTATTAGCAACAACTGAATTCTCCTATTTAAAAGCATAGCATCTATAAGAGAAAAATTTCAACCTTTATATGCAATAAACAGTCTCTAGTGGTAACAGGTAATTCCGACTTTGATCAAAAAACTCAAAACCCTGCGCTGACAAGAACCATTTTTAGATGTAATAGTGATGATGGGAAACCACAGCTCATGGTTTTAAGATGTGTTAAACCGTAATCTAACACAAGCCTTGCAGCAATCCAGCAGCAACCGTGTTCTACTAGCCTTCCAGTTTTACCACATCAAATCCATTCAGCCTCCAAATGAACAAGTATTCCTTCAACCTTACTTTATAAATACAGTACACGACACTGTACTTCAATGATCTCTGAAAAAAACCCCACTGTTTGATGACACACTAATTTGTATTCTAATACCTACTGTCAGATGGTGTTGATCTTAGGTATTGAGTAGTGACTTCTGAAACATGCATTCAGGAGTAACACCTCAAAGAATTAAACAATCCATTCTTTCATATCCAGACATTTTATCATGTAAATAAGAGATATGTTCACCAAAATAATCTGCAGTTCACATTCAGAACACATGACAACAAACGTGTATTGATACGATATTTTGCTGAGGCCAAGGCAAGAGAGAATGAGTTCCTCCAGTCACACTACAATTCTTGATTTATCTAGAAACCTTTGGCCTAAAAGTTGAGAAGATAGAGCAATTTTGCTTCTGATAATATTCTTCCTGTAACCTATGTTTTCTGCTAAGTAATTACAACAGCCTTGACAAATGAGAGTTAAGCAGTGTTGCCATGCCAACATATGTCCTTCTCTTTTCAAATATGCTACTGATACCAGAGACATCGAGCTTGGAATATAGTTCCCACCAGTCAAACTACTGTAGGGTTTCTTTTGACCTCAAAATTATGTTAAATGCTATGAATTTCACTTCACTTGGATGACCAAGTATAAGCATTAATAATAAATGTATTTCCACTTCTCATACAATTTTTTATGAGGCAGAATAGCATGAAGTAGCAAATTATGTGACTAACATGGCTGATACTCAGTAATAAAACAACCATTCATGTTTACTGATATTCCCATGGGAAAAAAAGGTCATTCATTTTTCTGGTCAAAACATATCAATACTAAATAAGTGGTATACCAGGAGTTTGTATTCAGATGATCTTTTTCCAGACGAAAAATGAGCAAAAAATGAAAAACGCATGTGAAGCTTAGAATAGTTGCTTTAAATTTCTGGATTAAATCTTGCCAGTATAGCCTTGTAGCCCAGCGAATATGGTATTGCCATTCCTTGTGACATGCCACTAGCTCTGTATTAAGCTAACAACTCAGGCCTTGGGAATTGTCAGACTTTTTCTGGACTTGTCTGGACCTGCATGGAGCCTTGTTTTAGCATGTTTATGTGTGGAAAAGCAACTATGAAAAAAGTCTCTTTTACCTACTGTGTTTTAGCTTTAGTTTAGTGTTATATTATTGCAAGGTTTAATGCTTATTGTCACGTATATATATTTCTGAAACAAATATCTAGTAATAATGAACAGTTAGTCTGTGCAGACTAAACTATTTACAACTCCAGAACAATATGCCACAAACAGGAGAACAGGCATGGGATGACAGCAGTAGCCTTGGAAGTACAATCACAGGATGGTTCTAGAGACTTCAGGGTACAAGCAACTCAATTCACTCAATGATCATCAGTTAATGGTCAATTAATGATCATCAAAAATGCAACTGGACAAAACCAGTTTTAGGAATAAGAAAGAGGAAAAAAGCAAGTGTGCAATATATGCAAAACAAACCATATGTGGTAAATTTGGATGTGGTGAGGAATTCCCTTCCAATGCAGAAATAACAAAGACATAGAGCTTATTAGTAAGTTGTCGTGGTTGAACCGCAGCCAGCAACTAAGCACCACGCAGCCACTCACTCACTTCCCCCCGCACCCAGTGGGATGGGGGAGAAAATCGGGAAAAGAAGTAAAACTCATGGGTTGAGATAAGAACGGTTTAATAGAACAGAAAAGAAGAAACTAATAATGATAATGATAACACTAATAAAATGACAGCAGTAATAATAAAAGGATTGGAATGTACAAATGATGCACAATGCAATTGCTCACCACCTGCCGATCGACACCCAGTTAGTCCCTGAGCAGCGATCCCCCCACCCCCACTCCACCAGTTTATATACTGGGCATGACATCACATGGTATGGAATACCCCTTTGGCCAGTTTGGGTCAGCTGCCCTGGCTGTGTCCTGTGCCAGCTTCTTGTGCCCCTCCAGCCTTCTTGCTGGCTGGGCATGGGAAGCTGAAAAATCCTTGACTTTAAACCAAACATTACTTAGCAACAACTGAAAACATCAGTGTGTTATCAACATTCTTCTCATACCTAACTCAAAAACATAGCACTATAGCAGCTACTAGGAAGACAATTAACTCTATCCCAGCTGAAACCAGGACATAAGTTTAGTAAAATGACCCTGTGCAGAACCTACAGTAACAAGGAAGAAAGCATCAACATCACAGTTCTCCCAGCGAAGGTCACAGGATGCCAATGATTTTCTCTACCCTGTGCCCGTAAGTGAAGAAGTTGACCTTAGGACCTAGAGGTAAAGTGGTAGGTACTGGAATGTCTGTGTGTATTAATTTTAACTGTATATAATTTGAACAATTAGTATCATCATAACTCAATTAATGATATTTTTAGAGTGTTAAGACTTCAATTAGGCTAATAATAAAATTTTGGCTTTGCACATAAAGTGTATTTCCTTTTTCCCATTACAAGATTCTGCATGTGAAATTGATGGAGACATCATGCAGCATATTCCATAACCTGGATCCAATAAACAGATAACATTAGCAAAGGCTATTGATTCTTTAAAAAACCTCTTAGATAGGCAGAATCTTCAAACACATGTTTTATACAGTATGTAGTATAATGCAGGCCTAATCCTCATTTCTAGTTCTTCCCTCTTTTTTAAAAAAATATTAACACCGTAAAATTAATTACTGTGGAATTACAGTAGGATAACCTGCATGAGCTGTTGTTTTGGGAAAACATCACTTCCTGCAGGTGCATTAGCAGTGCTCTAACCAGCATTACCAATAATAAAAAGATACAGGAGAAATTTGAAAAGAGTGTTTCTACAGTCTAAAAATAGATCACTCTGGATTAGGTATTCACCTCCACATGTAAATAAATCAGTCTGATTTTCAGGCAGGCTTTAAAAGAAATGAGATTAAACCATTGCAAAAATAATTCATTTATTTACAAGGAGACACAATTATCATACAATCAGCATTCAAGAATCCAAATAAATCAGCATCTTCATATTTATATTTAAACAAATAAATCCATTTGCCAATGATAGAAGATTCAAATACAATTAATTTATTATAGAAAAAAGATATCATTCTGACGATTTGAAAATCAGGTACAAGGAAAGCAACAGAACTAATAATGACTCCAATGTATGCTTTGATTGCTTTAGATAGAAACTGCATTACATAAACCAAACAAAATTAAATGACAGGTCATTCTACACACTGCGGACCCACAGGAAGCCTGCTTTCATATAGATTCCTGTCTCGTGACAAAGATTTTTTTGATCTCTAATAAGTTCTAAATAAAGCTTTTCTACATTGTTGTAGCATAGCAGTGCAGGAGTTGGAGCACTTTTAGTTCATAACAGCCCTCTCCCATGTAGATTCTCTGGTGCTGTACAAACCTAGCTGATACTACAGACTTTCTGTAACCTACACGACTAATAGGATCTCTCATCTCTGGTACCTAATTGCCGATTTTCACTAAAGCTGTAGCAATCTAATGTATTTAAGAATGTAGACACTCTTGTGATATTCATCGGTGGACTAAAATGTAAGGGGTGGTTGCAGAAACACACACTTGTACAAATAAAATGATCAATCAAACCTAATTTCCTTAGAATAACAAGGCTAAAATATATGTAAAATATATATATAAAAATATATATAAAACAGTTACAGGTTTTGGCTGCTTTGGATACATTTGGTAAAAGTGAGTATGTGTGAAAAATATTTGGTAAAATTTTCTTTCATTGCAGAGAAAAACAACTGGACAAAGACTACAGAGACTCTAACGAAATCTCTGTGAATGAGAATAGAAAAATGAGCTAGAAAATAACCAAGGCAATCTGCAAACAGAACTCAGCACTATGTTCAGGAAAGAAACCTGTTTGGTTCCTAAAGAACTTTGACATGGATGGAGCTGGATCATATGTGTCCTATAACTTGGGAAAAAATTGTGATTTTCATAAAGGCAAATAATTGTATTAATCCCATTACTTAGCTGCTGGGAAATTTAAGTGTGTACTTAGCTGAAATTGAGTCAATTTACAACCGACAGGCTGAGTAGAGCCCATTAAAGCAATTTACATGGGTCATCATCTTTTTTCCCTGACAGTCCTTCAGACAAGGCCACGTACGTGCTGTCATGTGATTGTGCCATACCGAGGTCGTTCACGTTTAGGCGCTGTCCTATGAGATGATGGAGGAACCATTCCCCCTGCCCTGCCCGTAAGGCTTCAGGTGACTCTATAGTAGGTAATGCCTTGCTGTGACCAGAAGCTTTGGGACTTGTATCACGGGTAGCATTTTGTGTTCAGAACAAACTGACAACTTACGTACACAAAAACCCTCTACCGTTTTTAATTGCTTTTCAAGAAAGTACAAATCTACCTCTCCCCTACAGCAGGGATGCAGTTGCACTGGTGTTTTATACTGAAATAACTGTAGGATGTACTCACATAAACATCTACAACAATGCAATTAACTTCAGCATAAGAAAGCACTGAGAAGCATTGGCTTTGTTATTGTTCTGTAGCAATGTTACAAAAAATAATATTTGAAAGGGAAGGAACTGGGGAGGAAGAGGGAGTCTGAAGATTTAATACAACAGTTTCATCGTGAAATAAAATGGCATATAAACTGATACAGTAATACTGAAACCTGTCTGAAGAAGTAATCACAGCTGAATCTCCAATGGTCTGTTTTAAAGTGGTAATAATATTCTCTGGGAATGAATACACTAGACAAATATTTCCAGACCGAATGTCAGAATGTTTAACCATATATTCCCACCAATAAGCTTGTGTTTGTTAATGTAGAAAACATTCAAATATATTCCCATATATCATAGCAGATATGACTGCAGTGAGATGTATATATTCCTAGGTATCTCCCAGTATTACTCCATTTCAATAAAAGGCTACATCCTGATATGTTCCATAAAACTGGAGTTCTCAGAGGAATAAGCACATTAAACTAAGAAAGTTCAGTTTAGGACGTAGATATTTTACATATTTTCTTTAAGGCCCTGGGAGGGTTTGAAAAGCCTAGTTCATGCCTGGTGTATTTTCATGATGAGTTTGATTCAAATTGTTCATGTTTCCATAATGTAGAATACCTCCGGTTTCCATAATGTAAAATACCAGCTAAACTCAATGAGAGAGTCTATTATAATTTCTGCTTTGCTAGATAATACCAAAGACGTGGTCTACAGGATAAAATCCTTTGCAGCTTCATCATATGACTGGGGTAAGTAAAAGAAAAGGTAAGCTTCAGGCTTCAATAAAAAATTGAATGGCTTTTCTGAGGAAAAAAAAAACTAATGAAAGATGAAAAATTATTAATATAGTTTCTAAAAAAACCCCAAAGCCTGCTTTTTGTGGAGATAACAAAAAATGTCAATAGAAGGCAAAAACACAAAACAAAGCAGTTACTTCAGTATCACCATGCACTGTCCTGAGAAGTACCTATCAACTGAAACCAATCACTGCCTTAGGAAATAATGCATCTAAATGTTGTCCATAGCCAACAGTCAAAAAAGGCATTTTTACACACATTTTCTTACTCAGTAGTTGGTAAGTTTTATGTATAATACGTAAATAACCAATAGATACTTATGGTTACCATTGCATATTTCATGACAGTTCTGAAAATGTTTGATTTTAGATTAATATCAAGTAATATAAAATGAATAGTTTTATAAATCTGGAAACTCTACAAATACAATTTCACATAACTGAATTCTTCAAAACACTTAGAGTGTTTTGGAATAAGATGTAAGGGAAGAATCCAGCCAGACTATTAGTTCCTTTCCTCTGTGAAGCCTGGAAACTGGTAGCTTCCTCAACTTCCACACTGCTGTTGGAGTTACCCATGAGAGAAAGCTCTCCTCTTGAGTATATGAGTGCTAAAGCTTTCCAGTCAAAATCAAAGCCTGAAGTTCATACAGAAAACTATTTGGCAGAAAATATTCATTACAGTATTACAATCCGAGGGGATGATAATTATCGTCACACAAAAGCTATTGCTTACAAAGGTAGTTGCTGCCTTTACTCCTTTCCATCTCTGAATTCTTATAGTTTATTTTTAGTTATACAACCACGTTTGAGACCTATTCAATACAACATGATATAAGGAAGCATGGGTGAGGAGTTAAGATTTTTAAATGAATCTGTGTATATTTAATATGCAGAATGAATACATTATTGTGTACAGTATCCTACTTTCCTCATCTATCATCATCTCCTGATTAACTCAAGCGCTCTTGCCCTTACAAAAGCAACCAGTTACATTGCACAGTGTGCTGATAGACAGTGTCTACTCTTTTGTAACGTAACACAATTTTTGAAAGAATTCTGGAGCCTGAGGTCAGCCGCATTGCAGTTTCCATTTTTTTCTGCCTTTGTTTTTTCCTAATGCTGAAATTTAGTAGAGAACATGAGCTCTGAGCACACAAATTTCAGAAGAATCTGCAATGCAGAAATCTGCATGGATTTCCCCTATATATTTCCTAAACACATACTAGATTCAAGTGCATATTTTAATTTGCAGAGCTTTATGAAATAAGAAGTTGACACTATTGATTTCAATCTGCCATTTCAAACAATAATTAGATTTCAACGTTAAGCAACTAAAATTTTCCCCCAAAATATATTTAGGAAGTATTGAAGTTGTTGATTTCCTCATAGGCTCTGCCATTTTCAGTGAACCCTCGGAAAAAAAAAAAAACCAAACTCATTTGGAAATGTTTAGCCAGTTTCAGTAATACACTATGAACACAGGAGGAGATGCAGAGTTGCACACTGGCACCTGCATGGAAGACTCATTCTAAAAAATAAGCTGTCTAGACACTTCCCAACTGACCACATCGCAGAGCACTGAGGAGATGGAAGAAGATGACGGTGAATATCTATCTTTCTCCCACATTGTTTCACCTAATCCTGATATAAGGCTTTGGAGTTAATATTTCCAATTTCAAAATTGAAAATTCAGTTTAAAAAAAAAAATCAGTTTGTTCTACAAGCCTATCTGTGTTTCTCAGTAGCACCAGGCTCAACCAATGAGAAGAGTTAGGTACATATATCTACGCCATGGCTGACGTATTAATGGCCTGCTCTGACAACAGAGAAGTGGAAACTGTCAGGATGCTGCTACACCATAAATAAGTTTCAACTCGCTCTTTCTGAATTAACTGAATTTACCCGGTATGCAAATACAGTCTCAAGTCTTGGGTATGTCTTTATGATCCAAAGTGCAAAATTCTGCCATTGTCTCACAACAACACCTGTCAGTCCAGTTTAATGATTATCAATATCTTTCAGCTGATCTGGAAGTCCACAGGACCATTCAGAGAGATTCAGAGAGCTTCAGGTCATTTTGGTTCTAACAAATAACTTAAAAATGCATAGACACTGGATATTTATGATTAATTGAAATCCAGATAAAGACATTGGAAGAGTGACAGTTTGGGGCCTTGAGGTTTTACAGCCATCTAAGTATGTATTTTTGCCTATATTAAGTTGTTCGTCAAAGAAACTGCTCTTTAGTAAGTAGTGATTTCCTCTTTATATTTCTAAGATAGGTATTAGCCTACCTTACTCTACGTGGCTAACGTTCTTCACCATTTTCATCCTTAATGATGTCTTCACCAAATAGCAAGAAATATCTTTTTATTCTTCTCCCATTTGTGAGTTTTTAAAAAAATATATAACTATTTTAATTTTTTTGTATTATTTTTTCCCAGCTGGTATACTCCCCATTTCATGCACGTAGACTTTTCACCACTCTACGAATAAAGAGTTTACAGTACAGTTGTATGAATTACATGATCATATATATGCAATGTACATTATTACATTATGAAGTATGGCCAGTACAATCTCTACATCATTGAACTGATTGGATTAACACCCCCAACAATTACAGACCATATTTGTTAGATGCACTTCTCACTACCTATGAAAATTGCGTGTCTACCAGTCAAAACAATTACGAAGTGAAACAATGTGTTGTACTATCACAAAACTACCAGGGTGTTTTAGAAGAACAGAAGATCAACTTAATCCAATTTAAAAAGAGGGAGGGGAGTTAAGTTAGATGGGTCCTCCATGGGCTTTTCTCTGACTTTTTGAGCTAGACTTTTTCTTAGCTTTCAGTAGTACCAATCACCAGCATGAAGATAAAAACTTGTGCATGTATTTGCAAGACAGGGGCCTAAGGAAGCACATCTTGTAGTCAAACAGGACAAGTTATTCCCTTTTTGTTTTTTAAATTGAAATGTTTCTTTTTAGTAAGCATTTTAATTTCTGTATCACTGCATAGCAATGGGAGCTTAAAATATTTGTTGTTACAATAAAATAGAAATTATGATATTTACTGTAGTTTGTCATAGTGTTAATAATTAGCATTTTTTGTCTTTAAGAGTCTGATATTTCCAACAGTAGCTTTCATGACATCCATGTATTTCTTTGGGACTGGTGTGTGTTTTGAATATTATTAAAATACTTATTAATCAATCGGAAATGCTGAACTAATTCCAGTTAGTGCAAGACAGATTAAAAAAGCATTTTGCAGGCAACTGGGAGACAACTCTGGGCATGTGGGGTTTTTTCAGCCAGCTGAGTCTGACACCAGGGTATTTCATCTGAGTCTCCTGAGAGTAAAGGACCCAGCTGTGCTTCTCATAGAGCACTTTCTGCCAGATGATCCTAACGAGTGGCAATTCCAGAGAGACTGAATGCTTGCCTTTTCCTTGACTATGAAGTGTTAAAGTTATACCATGCCTATTCCAGCACAAGGTGTATCTTGTTATTGCCACTTATTCATGATTTATTATTAAGAAACAATTGTACCATAGTTTGAAAGGCTGTTACTAGAGAGTCAGAAAATTCCCATAATTTTGTTTGGTTTTCTCTCCTTTTCTCTAGTCTAAATGGTAATTAGAAATGTGCATGAGAAAGAGGCAGATAGTTCAAATGGCTTCACCATCACACTATTGCTGAACAAAAGAAATAGACTCCATTATTCCTCCATCTCCCTATTAATTTTTTTTTTTTCCAAACCACCAGACACAAAGAACATAGGTTCCTCATTGATCATGACAATACCCATCTGAATTTGCAGTCTTCATTTGGTGTCCTAAAAATAGGTGATCTTCAGGCGATTCTTTTCAAAATTTGAACCTATATGAAACTAATATTGCACAGCTAAACCAGAGGGGCAAAAAATGTTTGGGTAAAACCAAATAAGGAAAAAATCCTCATCAAATGAGGATTTTAAATGAAAAGAAATTAAGTCAGTTCAAACTTTCCATCTGAACCTAAATGAAAAAATGCCTTTTGAGCACCTGTTAGAAGAGAAAACAAGGGACTAGATTCATAAAACTAGTATTGATGGCATGTCTTTTCTATCAGCTCACCCCATAGAGTTATTTCCCAGGCAGTAAGAGACTCAGCCTCAGTGCAGACCTCTGCCTGCACAGAGCTGAGCTCACATTTGCTATTTCTGGAGAAAGTGCCCTAGATGGACTATTGTGGCATGCTTTCCTTATTATCTTATACAGAGTTATTCCACCCTGCATAAATCTTTAAGACTTGGAGAAGAGACTGGTAGCTATGTGCCCCATTTTCCCAGGTGAGTTACCAAGTTAGTGACTTACTCCCTCTCCGGCTTGGAGATTATATAAATATTTTATACAAATATACTTGCTGGCTCCAGCTATAAAAATTCAGAAAAATCCATTTGAAATTACTTACAACTTCTTTAACTGGGAAGTGGAATATACACATAAAAATCCACTCTCCTTCTGGTTCAGAGAGGGGATTTTGACAAGGATTTTGATTGATAGACAATGAATTTCTAGCCTCCTGAGAACTGAACTTGGGTCTCTCACATCCTGGGTGAGAGCTATTACTGCTGATCTTCCAGGGAAAGAGAAAGGATACCTCTTTTTCTAATAATGCTGTGTCTCTAAACCAAAAAGTAGCTTTCAGAAAGCTAGTTTTCTGAACAATTTCAGAAATTGTTCAGTGATTTTGGCCTATATAGTTTTGAGACAATGGAAAGATATACTTGAAATTTGTAAGGTTTCTCTTCAGTTCTAGGAAAAAAAATGATCTTTGAGTTAGTT
Source organism: Haliaeetus albicilla (assembly GCF_947461875.1). Taxonomy (NCBI): domain Eukaryota; kingdom Metazoa; phylum Chordata; class Aves; order Accipitriformes; family Accipitridae; genus Haliaeetus; species Haliaeetus albicilla. The sequence continues at coordinate 19,511,858 of NC_091505.1, forward strand.
TGTCACTCTAAAGCATCACAGTTTATCATAAGATACAGTACTGGGCAACTTCTCCTGGCTTCCCTGTATTCTATTTGTTTCTGACTCTTCCTTTTCTTGGTTTTGATCTGCCTAGAATTTCTTCAATTAGAAGAGGGCCAAAATGAGAAGCTCAGATGTGTGCATTCAGGGTTAAGAGGAACAACAACTGCAGCGCTCTAAATTAACTGGAAGCGACAGGAATTAGTAAGTCAAACAATCTGCTGCTTTATAAGCATTATTGGCCCATAAATATAGGCATCCAGTGTCATATTAGATACTCTGTGGTACCTCAGTCACAGGAACATGTCTAGAAGATATGAAATAGGACATATAAGAAAGCCGTGCCTTTTGGGACCAGGAGGTGGAGGGCACTAGACAGCTGTATTCAGGCACCTGATTTGTTCCCTTTCTATCCTTATACCTCAGCCTTCACACCAAAGAATGTGTGTCAGGAAATAACCACTGGAAAAAATAACCCAGCAATATCTATCAAAAAGCAATACAATTAAACCCAGATAGTTAAGCACCAAATTTTCAGCAGAGTCCAAATTTCTAAACCAAGTTCCAGAGGAATAAGAAAAATAAATGTCTGAGTGTAGAACTTGGAAACACATGTTCACATTAATATTAAAGTAGCACAGTTGGTGTGTGTACATGTATTTATATAAATATATGATAGTGGGTGTATTTCTCATATCCTAGGTTTATATGTTGATTATATGAATGGACTTGCATGCTATTTTGACATTATGAAGTAAAACATTCTCTTACCTGCACTGGCTTTAGGAACCATATGTTTTCATTTACAGTCCAATGTAAATCTGTAAGTTCCATATGCACTATATGGAATATGAAATATGAACTTATGTTTAGAGAGCAAGTACACATTGCAAGGTTTGAAACAACATATCAGAAGCCTAGAATTTCATTATTTAGAACAGAACTGTAGTAATTATAATCGCAAATAAAGGTCCTGCTCTTAGCATTGACTATTATTACAGGTAGCTGTGTGAAAGCTATGGAAACCTGTACCATGTATGCGGCTGGCAGTATGGTGTGTGTCACATAAAATAGAGATCTGAATAGCTGCATCTCTAGGCCATCCTATTGGAACTGAGAAAGAATTTTGACTGTACCCAAAAGATCTTTTGTTAAAAGAGCATTATTTTTTTTCTATCAATTCCCTTCAGCTCAATATGAAGCTAAGGTATAACATATGCTGTATGCATCATATGTTTGCCTGCATACCCGTGCATATTGTCACATTGTGTTATTCCAGGAGTCTCCTGAGCACATGGGAAGCAGAGTTTCAGTGGGTTGGAAATTTATGCTTCAGTAAATGCATTGTCAATTTGGTGACCATCTGTAAGTTACAGTATTTTGTTTTATGCTGTGGCAATGAATAAAGTAGATTTTAGATTTCAGAACAGACCCAGTAATGTTCCGGAAGCCCTATATTTCATGGGTTTTATAAAACCCAAGCATTAAGCCTTCCATGAGTTCCCTTACTTTAGGTGAGGGCATCCCAACACAGTTCCTACATCAGAAATATTAACATCTGCAGACAAATATTGCAGGCCAACGCAAACAGTAAGAGAAAGCAAACCTTTTAGAAGCACCAGGATGAAGCAGTTAATTGTCTTCATATTACACTCTGGAGAAAATCAGATTTTCTTTGGTGGTCAGATAGTAGACAGAGACACATTCTATTCGAATTCTTTCCTCTGAATGCAGATAAAATGTGCGTATATGCATGAACAATATATATGACACAGGGAATTTCAATTTTAAAAGTAAAACTTTCAAAGAGTGATTAGGGATGAGTAAAACCAGTATTTTTCAGTTGAAAAAGCATTTCCAGCATTTTTTATAGATTTTTCTTTCCAGCATTCAGGACATAGGTATCCCTGAGTAGCCACCATTCTTGATCGTTTACTGAAAACACTGAAAACTTAGGCATGCATTACCACCTTACTCAGGGACAATTTCAGATCTGAATTTTTTGCCATTGTTTTCTTTATTAACAACAACAGCCATCCTCATTGTCTTACCAAAATAGGATTTACAAGTAAACAAAAAGATGCAGTTCACCTAACCCAGTTCTAAAACACCACCACAACAGTCTTCCTCCCTCCTGTTCACTACGATCTGTGATGAGGAGATTGTACGATATTAGTGAATTGCATCCTTTATTCACCTGTCAAGAAGATACATTCATCCTCATAAGAAATGGTTTTTCAGGAGGGAAACCCATATTATTTTCTGTATCTTACCTCTAATACAACAAAACATGGGAAACCCAGAACACAGTGTTTCCTTAGCTGCATTTGCATAATCAAGGAAAATGTCTTCTATTAAATCATTCCTATTATCTTTCTTATTTGTTCTCTTACAGGTAGGATTTGAACACTAGCATTTGAGAGGGATGCTAATTAATTCCCACAGGATTAAAATAAAACTACAGTAAATAGAGTTACATTTCAGTCACCTAGCTCTTATGCTTACATCTGTATGTAGAAATATGACCTGCATTAATATAATTTCCCTCCTACTCCATGGGTTACTATGTTGATTTTAGTGGGTTTGTACTGTTTTCACTACAATGGCATTGTTAAAACAACACAATACAAAGCTGAAGAGATACTGGAAACCCTAAGGAAAGAGCTCACGTTGGATTTTCACAACAGTTTGTCTTTCAGCATTTACACTGAGCAGCAACATTTTAGATCGTTTAATTTCTCACTTCATCAGCTTGCAGGTCATATACATATATTTATCTATATTTATCTGTATTTATATACACAAAATATATATACTATGACTGCTTATTTGTGCATCAACGCGATTCAGAGAAGTGCAACTGGCAAGGGTTGAAATACAAATTAAATAATAATAAAACAGCGGGAGTTAGGGGAGGGAGGGGAGTCCTTTTCATAAGGCTTCTTCACTATTGGGATACTTTAGTTGTTGAAGTTCTATGCTTCTATTTGTTGATCTGGAAAAAAGGATATGACTTACCTCATGTGGGTATTCTGACAGCTAAAGATGTTTTGAACAAACCATTCTAAACTGTTGAAAATTATTTAATAGAATAAAACATTCTATTGTAAAAATTAAACTTTTAAAGTATACATTACCCTTCAAAATCTGTTTCTATTCCTTGAGAGGATTTTTTGGGTTTTAGATTTCATAACATTGCTTATGTTAGAAAAAGACACTATTGTTGTAGTCAGAGTGCTTCTATTAATCTTCACGTCATAACCATAGGCATAGAAAATAAACCATTTAAAGAGTTGAATGGAGATGACATTTATGCTGTAACCTGTTTAGCTAAGATTGAAATAGAACACTGTATCTGGATTGGTAGCATGTTCCTCAACTTTATAACATTTTTATATTTCTAAGTGATATGATTGCTTTTCGCTGTTTTGAAGAATGCTACTTAGAAATGTGGAAATTTTAATTGTTATTTGCTGCATCAGGACAATCTTATAAACCTTATCACCCTACAGATAGGATCTTGTGAAAATTTGCGATATATTCTGCTAGATGTATGACATATAAAACCTTTTTATTCAAACAGACACTTTAATGAAGCGGGCTTAAGGCTTTCCTAATTAGGGAGTGCTGATTAGTTTTTTTCAAACTTTAAAGTGTTTAGGCTCAGTACCATCTACTTCAGCTAGGAAGCTGGGCTGCCTAATCATCATTACCAGAAAATAGTTTCTCCACAAATAAGTCTTTTGCAAGCTCCTGAACTGGACATACACAGTTTCCTTTTATATCCTGGAGAACCGTATGGTAATATTGGGTACTGCATGAAAGATCTGGAAATTATTTTTAAAGTATTGCCATATTCTCTGGATTGAAAAACTTCAACATTACTCAACTTACTCACTCAGACTGACATTAGGCTCAAGTATAGCTAAATAGCCCAGTAAATATGATTTTTTTGCTGATATTAGTAGATGGCAGAAGGCTTTGCAATGACCTGGAAGTGCAGGACTTCAAAACTTAACTCAGCTTTCCTTGGCCTGAGCTGTTTTTAGCTTGTTTGAACAACTGTTAGTTTAGTGGTCAAGTGGCTATTGCGTTAACCTGCTCTAGCTTAAGCACTGTAATGTCACATAAGATAAAGGCCTGACAAATATTGAATGCCATGCATTCAAAGTGTAAAATTTTTATTTTGATGTACACTTAAGTTATGTAAATGTTCACCTTTCCCACAGAACTCTTTTATTCACTTATATGACAATTATTCACTGTTTCTGCTAGGTATCAGAGCCAATGTGTGGCCTTGACACACTTTAATTCACACTATGTAAAATCTGTATGCTCTATACCAGATCTAAAATGATTAACATTTTCTCATGGTCATGCTTTATAAGCACCTATACATTTTTAAATACTTTTTTTTAATAGAATATTGGTATGGAAAAAAGGGTTGTTAGCCACATTTTCTATCAGGGTGTAGTAACCAGATCATACAAAGTCCAATTCTCTTTACTCAAGTGAAACCCTCCATTGAAACAAAAAGGCTGCCACATGTAGAAGGTATGGATATGCCTCAGCAGTTGTTGAAATTAAGCAAACACTTGACTTTAAAGCTATCTTCATTTTTGTCAGTGTAATTACACATCACATAACTAAGCCAGGTGTGCAATATTAACAAGTATGTGAACATTTGCATAAGAAAATTTGACTGTGGCATAAAATCTAGACAGATTTTTAAGTGCTAATGAGAAGTCTGTATTCCCTGGATTTTATTGCAAGGCTAGCTTAGTATTATTGAACTCCATTTCTGAATGGAAAATTTCATAAGCAGTGGGAAATGGTGTTTTCTCTAGTTTATACCTTACAGTTGCTGCTGACCTCAGTACAGTCTTCCATTTCTGAATGACTTTCAAATTTGTCTCACAAGAAATTACCACAGGTACGTCAAAAGAAAGACAAAACTGATCACCAGGTTAATAGAATCAACATTCTTGTAATATATCAGTTTGTGTACATTCCAGAAAAACTGGTGGCCTATTATAAGTAACAGGAGAAATCTTAATTGAGTACTATGCTAGTAATGACCATTAAGGTTGCTACTTAACTAATCAAATAATTAACAGTGGCATGTAAACTACATCTGTATAAAATTTATATTGTTGAACACACATTACAGCTGTTGTAAACTGTTGAGAAAAATGTAAGGATGCTGAGAAAAGGGAAGCAGCCCAATTTGAGTGTGTTTTATCTGCAAGATCACAGTCCACAATAATTAACAGAAAAATTAATGTATAGCGCTATTTTTAATAGCTAATGTCAATGCAATTAATTGCATTAACAATTAAAGTGAGAAATCCCCATGCAACTCAAAAAATTATTATCAAATTAAATAATTTCTCCTTTCCAGCTATGTTTATATAATGCAAGAGAAACCACTGAAAGGGAAGAAGATAAGGTGTATGCATCCTTCTACATTTACAATACATTTTAGAGTTAAACTTATAGTATTGTATAACACAAAGAACTTCCAACAGTGCATTTTAAGTATGATATATGCTGCCATTCTATCACATACAGTTTTGACACTCAGAAGAATATGTTCTGAATTTCATTCCCTGAAAAGTTAAGATTGTTGTAAGCGAAGAGAGTAAAATCAAAGATACTGAATGGCACATTCTTATATTAGGAATTAGCATATCTTACTAGCATTGGCAGCACTGCTGAGACTTCTAAATTATTCAACATCTACAATCAACATGCCAAGTTTCAGTGGAAATTTCTATGCTTTAGTAAGTAAATTCCTATCTTACCCAATCCTGTTTGTTAAGTTCAATGTGCAATTTATTAAGATTTTTCAGAAAGGTATCTCTTCAGCTTGCTTGGTAATGTTGTCCCGGTGTTTTCTTAAGAAAAAATTAGCAATTTGCATTTGAAATTCATGTCAAATTCTCCAGTCTTCAGATTTACCATCTATCTTATAACCATATTCTATCTTTAGAGTCTGGCTTTGATGAAACTAGGAGAAACTACAAGCAACGACAAGCAGATCTGTAAGGACGATTTATTAATTTTAATAAAAGTTATCTTGATCCACAAGGCTCAGACTTCTAATTAAAGTCAATGGAAAAAAATGCAGTAAGAAAGCATAGTAAAATTTAATATTAAATCAGCCTAAAGAAATTCAAGAGAAACCAGAGGGGACTGATAAAATACCTGATTGATGGTGAAGGATATGATATTTCAAGGAGACAGGGTGTCATACAATATTGTCCAAGCTCAAATGAAGGCAGAGTACATAGGTGCTAGATAACTCATTTACATGCAGAAGTGCTGACTGTGTAACTGGAATGGCCAAAATACTTGAGAATACAAATCCTGGCATAAATGATTTAAGGTCTAGAGATGCAGCTCACACCGTTCCCTGCTCTGATTCTCGTTTTTGCATGCATACCCACACTAGCCTTAAACTCTGTCAAGTACCTAACTCAGGAATGAATGCCAGTTAGGCGTAGTAACATGAAGTTATTACAGACTCCAATACTCACCCAGGAGTTTGAGTACACAGCTGGGTGACCAAGTTGCACTGAAATTTTTATCCTTTCACAATAACATTGACAACAGTGGCTAAGTAACTAGCCCATGCAGTCTCTTTCTTCATCCTCCAAGCTTTTCTGTCTATGTTTTTCACTGAGCACTTACAAAAGCCATTCTCATGATCTTGATTGGCTTGTCAAGTCTTCAAGTTCCTATTTCTCCGTTTGATGACTAGATCTTGGCTATCACATTAAGAACAGTGCAGGAAGTGACTGAAGGACTGACAATCTTTCATTTTTTGAGGCACTCAAAAAATAAGTTTTTCCTGTCTACACGTTAATCCTGTTTTAGCCTTAGCCACTCTCTATAGCATAGTTTCTCAGATGAGAATTAAACTCTTATCAAAGACATAAATACTCTAGCAACTTTTCTAGCAACATTGTTCAAACTCCTTTCTTCTTGGGTTGAACTAGCAGATTGTAATTTATCTGGTAGCATTAAAGTTCTAAAAGCTTTTGTTAAAAAAGTTGCCATTGAGTAAAGAAAAAAAAAAATTAAAAAAATCTGCCATTTAAGTCACATAGAATGCCTGACTTTTTCCTGAGGCAATCTATAATCTAAATAAAAACAGTAGCTGGTGTGTAAAATTATTCAGTCAACATCAGGTGTGATTAAGAAGATATTTCTTAAAACAGTGAAATAGAAAATTACAATCTACGCTGGAGTTTGATTGACAATAAAGAAGAAATATTTTACATTCCTTGAAAAAAAAACGGCTGAAACACAAATATTAATACTATCTAAGACTTCAGTGTGGCTAAATAATTCATAAAAGTTAATTGAATTTTGTTGGTTGGAAAAGGGATAAGATTGATTCAGCAATGAGACAGATGAGTTAATCCCCTACAGACTCTGATATGAGGATTGCCCTTTTTGTACGACCTCCTCCAATTTGTTCCCTAATAACATATAGATCAGTCAGCAAACAGTTTCTAGGGACTCCCTAACAGCTGCTGACCCCAGAATCTCCTTGTGTCTATCACAGGGAGAGTGTACAAGTCACTACAAATTGAAATGGCTAATTTAGTGCATATTTAGTCCATATGTACTTACTCAGAGGTAAATATTTTCCTAACCTCTCCAACCACCAAGAGTTATTTAAATGTTTCCCTTATACTTTTGTATATTAAAGTTCCTTTGCATTGCCCACTTGCGTATTAATCTATAATGCAATTTACCCTACAATACAGCTGTTTTGGCCCCAAACATTCCAAAAATACAAAGTCAAATGCATATAAATTTAAGGAAATCTGAAGAATGACCAAATCAAATAAAGCTAAGTAAACTGAAGTAAATCAAAACTCTCCCCTATCTACAAATCTAAGTAAAAAGATATAATGTTTGTTTCATTAATGTGAAGAATTTACCCCAATGTCAATATCAGCCTGGTGGAAAGAGGAAGACCGAGACACAGGATACATGCACATATGCCCTAAATAAGTCTGAACTGTGTATGTTTAGATTTATTTATGTTTATGTGCAATTTGCCAGCGACACCTATGAATTGTTCTGTTAAGTCATCTATACCTACACATTTTAGGAAGATAAACAGCTGACAGCTTCCAAAAGCTAATGGAAGTATCAAAAGCAGATCTGGAAGCACTGAAAAAAGTATCTCCCACTACTCAGTCTATGACATACACATAGGTATATCAGCAGCACAACAAAATTTTCATATACCTTATTAAGAACTATAGTCTTAATACCCCTAATTAAATTAAAACTCTGATTTCCAGGAAGAAACTATAGAAGCAAGAGTTGTTGAGGGAAAACAGAAAATTACAGTCTGGAAACCATGATTATTTAAACTATCTCATCTACAGATTAAGGAAATTTATTCTGGTCCCTTCTACTTAAATCTCCAATTCAAATCCTAAAATTGTAGTCACTCATTCACTTTGTGAAATACTGTAGCATAGCGAACACTCTGAACCCAGAATATTAAAAAGGTCAAAATAATATTAAATTCAGGGCTTTGCAAAATTAAAGAACAGTCTTTCAAAGCACTGACTGGCCTCAGCTCACAGAGAAAACCAGAGGAATTAAAGATACGTGGTACTTTGCACTTGGAAGGATTGCGCTCAAGGGGAATTCTGATACTACATGCTTGTAACAAAATTTAGTAAAAAGAGAAGTGGCTAAATATTAATTCATATCAGTTAAGATTACAAAAGCAACACGAAAGAGAGACTACTATGAGAAACATCAATACTCCTTCTGTGGAAATTATTGGAAGGAAAAATAGAACAGCATTAAATTGGGTGTGCTGCAATTCCCGCAATTCATTCAGAATCATTTAGTCTGTTTAATAGGATTCCTATACGATTCACTCGGAGAAAATACTAAGTACATCTATCTACACAGAAGTATGCTATTTCAATTTATTTAATAAACAGTTCTCTAACACACACAGACACACAAACACAAGCATGCATGCATCCCTTAGCTTTGCACAAGGTACTTAAGCAGTTTTCGAGACTTAACTTCTTGCAGTTCTTTGAGCCAACAGGTTAACTTTATGCGTTCTAGTTAAACTTTTTTTTTTTTTCAGAAAAACAACATAGGCTTCTTTATCCAAAATCTCTGAAAAATGAAAACATTAAACCTAACACGTTTATTTTATTATCAAGTATTTATTATTGATAGGCTCTGCTCCAAAGATCATAGGTCCCCTCAACTTTTTAGCTATTCAAGTTTTTTTCTGGTTCACACACACACACACTTTTTTTTGGCTATTTTCTGGTTGTCAGTCATACAAGAAAAGGCAGAATAACATAAGAATTAAAGAGAGGCCATTAACTTGAGTCAAAATGAAGATTTAGCAAAAAGTCGTAAGTGAAAGCTGTTGGTTAACACCATTTAGCATATACCAGTTAATCACTAACGTTTTGGTGGAATTTGACGTTGATTTGTGAATGACTCACAAGTGGAAACAAAATAATCTAACACCATCCAATAATTAGGTTGCATAAATCAAGTAATTCTCCAAGACATCTGCTTTACACTCATTATACTACTAGACAAAATGCTCAGACTTGGTGTTATGTCTTAACATTCAAACTCCATAAGCTTCTTCAATCGAAGATGCCATTTGCAGGATAATAACCAAGGCAGAAACCTTTGAATCCTTTAAAAGAGTTTGATTTTCAGAGAATGGACTCTTAAGGAATTTCTGAAAATCTCTCCATGTTCCTTTCAAAGGACCTAGACTAGAGCCCAGAATGAAGCCATTTTTAATAACTCCGTTCCTGTTTTGGACTTGTCAACATTAAGTTCACTTAAAGACAAGGAAAACAACAGGAAGAAACAAAACTCAGAATATTTATTGATTGAGCATTTCTTTCAAGTACTCAGTTCTACAAAATATAGGATACAATATGAACTGAACTAATCTGCAGGATTTTGTATGAAATACGTGATCAATTCACTGACAAAATCATAACGGCTACATGGGACTAATTCTTGGAACTATTAAGCATCCACAGTTGTAACTGATAGCAGTACCAAGTTCCTCACTAAACCAAGGTTCATCAGTCTCCCGGCTGGCTTTAACGTTGTGCTATATTGTTATATTCCATTATTTTTCCTCACAAAGCCAAAAATCCACATTTGCTTTGTTTTAGTTTCTGCTGTGAGTAGAAAAAAGTTTTTTGCATTTCTTTCTGAGAAAAAGTATCAAGCTATCATCATTAATGTGGAGCATTCACAGTTTACTTCAAAGGCTTCAGTATTTTCCTCTCTCTCTCTCCTATTGCTACATGCTCTAAATGACAATTTATTTAGAGCTGCGCATCCACATCTGGATATCTTGAAGTCTGATAACAACCCCAAACTTTTACCATGCACATCATGTAAAGTTTCTTTTCCTTGACTGTCATGGTAAGCGCACATACAGTAAACACACCTTTTTCAGATGGGTTCATAAATACAAAATCTAAATACAGCCAAAAGTATCAGATAATTTTTCTAAGGCAGCAAGTGGTTTTATCACTCCATCGTGGTCTTGTAATGCCCTGTTAGTTTCTCAGATTTTTTTGATCAAGCCTCTGTCTTCCGCCACAAAATCACTTTTACAATTGAGACAGCAGATCAATTTCTTATGAAATGTTCAGGAAACAAAGGCCCAACATGAATGCGTGAGGCTTATTCTATGAAAGAGCGAGAAAACAAAAAACACCATAATCTTGTAGAACCAGTTGTTCATAATTTCTCATTTCCACATTACTTCCCTACAAAAATTCAGTACTACATTCATTACTTTAGAACAGTTTAGGTACCTGTTTTTCTTTTACCCTTTCTGCAAGTTACAATCCTTTTTTAATTAAAATCCTACAATTTTAGAAGACCTTTAATGAATTCTTTACACATGCATAAATACATAATAATCTTATTTCCAAGTATTTCTTCTTCCAATGGCTATCTGGATTTTTTTTTCCTACTTCTTATGTCTTGCATATGAATTTTCACTGTCCAACATGTAGACAACCAGCTAAAGCAAGTTTGCTATCTTTGAAAAGACACGCCTGCTATTTTCTTACTAATTTATATTTAACATTCTATTACATAGAATGTTATTGCAAGAGATTCAAAGCTATTCATTTTTTAAATACCTAGCATTCTTTTATTTAAAGGGGAATATGATATAGAAAAGGATGAACAATACAGTATGTCCTATAACACTAAAAGTACAGTGATATTTGGAAACAATTTACTTTCAGAACATGGAACAATGGTATTTTGTAGGTTCTAAATTTATTACTCAATTTTCCTTATCAGAGATGCTTGTGAATCACAATATAATTTAACCACCATTCTAAAAATAAAAAAAAAAGGAAAGAAATTTAAGATTTATTTTTTCCATATGCCAGTTGTCACCAGCAGTAAAATACAACATGGGCTGAAACCCTTGTGTAATGCCACTGCATACTTTTGACTCGTACAATTAAAAGCAAGAGAAAGTTGCGGAAGAGTTTTTTAGATGAATAAATAGAAGCACTTTTATTTCATCTCTGTTGATTCTCCAGTACTAAGAAGGTGAAAAAAAACCAAGCAGAAATGTAATGGGAAAGCAGGAAATAATCCAGTGAAAGCCTACTTAGTGGCCATTCCACAGTTCCTATAAAGTCTGAAGAACCTATTAATTATGGAATATTAGTAACAACATGTGTAGAGTCTTGAAATCTATGCTGTTTATATACTCTTAGCTACTGCAACCACCCATCTGTATCAAGATCTTTGAAGTAGATGAAAAGTACCTAAACATTGCTCTAGAAATATGTGTTAGCATATTAGGAAGAAGGAACTGGATGGCTTTTTCTCCCAAGGGAACAGACATTCTATAGTTAGGAGCTGCCATTACCGCTTATGCTAGATAGAAAAAAGATACCAGCTGGGGAAAAAAAAATTTAAAAAGGAAATTAAAAAGAGGTTTCACTGTTTCTATCAAATAGCTGTAACAGAATTTGGTAGGTCAGTAAAAACCTCTGTTCAGAAGGCTCTTGAAAGGGCAGAAGAACAATTTACAGATACGAAGATGGAACTCCATATAGTGTGTTCATTCATATGGTAGGCTTTTCTATTTCAAAAATTATGGCCAGAATCAAGTCATTAATACGTCCGATTACATGTTCTTACCATGGAAGAGTTAATCTTATTAGACATATGTTTCACTCATCTACTGCTTTTAAATCACAGTAGAGCTAGTACACAAAACAAAGACTTCAGGCAGTTTCCAAGGTGATAAATCAAGAAGTAGTATAACATGTGGCAATAAGTTCACATTGCAGTTATTTAAGCCTTAAAATCTTCTTTGCTAGAGGATCTGCAAATCCCTTCCCCCTCATGCCTTTCCCCTTCCCCCTCATGCCTTTCCCCTTCCCCCCCTTTTTTTTTTAAAAATGGAGAATTATCCAGGATAACGAAATGCAGGTATATGTTTGTACTGGCAAGACACCTAAATGTGAAGAAAAACTTTCAGGAAAAACTGCCCTCTGTCACGCAACGCTAAAACCTTCCGAAATTACAGCAGGCTCCTGCCTTGGGGTGGAAAATGGGTGCTTTTGCAGTCTTCCCATCAGGCAGAGTCTCAGAAGTTTATATCAAATTTCAGTGCTAATTTTCCTCAAAAGACTGCACCTAGCACTTTCAGACCATTTTTATTGACATCTTTGCGAAGGTTATTAGAATAACCAACAAATGTGCCAAATTTTTTATTGTTAGATACACATTTCTATAGTCAGATATAATATGTATGAATATATCACACACCCTAACACAAATTATGTCTGTACTCTAGCTGTCATTTGAAGTTATGTGTAGCTCACACCTGTAATATTTGAATGTTGCATTCTTTTGGAATACAGAGGTACCGTTGCTAATATATTTTATCAGGAGCATTTAGTTGAGGACACAACAACACATCAGGCCTTAAAACCACAGATGACACAGTTTTCTATGATGATTCATATGCCTCATACAGACCCTGTGATTGTTATGCCCTATACAAAAAAAGGCTCAGGTCCCCAGAAATCAGACTTCAGCCTGTAGTGTTGGAAGGGGTTCTTGCTTTGCAAGTACACCCGTCCTCTCTGAACCTCATCAGGTTCTTGCGACCCATTCCTCCACCTTGCCTCGGTCCCTTGGAGTGGCAGCCCTGCTGTCAAGCAGGCAGAAGGTGGTAGACCCCCGACAAGAAGGAGTAGACCCCCAGACACAGGTACGATGCCAGCATGCTCAACATTGTCCACCAGCCAGCGAAACCTGCTCTCCCTTCCGCAATATGTGCGCGCTTTAAGGAACTTACCTGTTGGCAATAAACATGGCACGATAGGGCCTTGGGGCATCACACTGCTATGGGCAGCAGCTGGCCTGAATCCAAGGACGGAAAAAAAAGTCTAGGATCCTAAATCCTGAAATAGTTGCTCTCTTCCCTGAGTTACCAGACGTGGTAAGGATTGTTGTCACTACTGTGTGCAGGGTGTGACCTCAAGGCGCACTACCTCAAGGCTGCACCCGTTTATCTATTGTCAGCGATCTCTGTAGCTCTCTCCACAATAGATTGCTCCTCTGCTGTCAACTGATCCAGTTTCAAAATCAGAAAAGTTCTCCCATTGTACAGGAAAAAAAGAGTCTGTAGTTTTTCTCATTATATTCCGTCAAAGCTTAATAATATGAAGCTTTTATATTTCATAAAATAATGCCATCGTCATCTAATGTATGTAAAAGAAAGAGACCATTATCTGAAAAATCAAGATGTCCTTGATTCTCTTCTCAGGATAATAAATTGTGTTTTTAAAAGACAGTCTTCAACATTAAGCTTAGGTTTTTTCCATGCTTTTACTTCCTAAACCAATAAATGACTAATTTGGGGAGCTTGATCATGACAGACCAACACAGTAAGCAGATAGAATGAAAAGCTGATACTATAAACCACTTTTTTCTTTTTCTTTTTTTTTTAACTCAAAAGTCTCAAATACTTTTTAGACTGCTTTATTTTTTTCTTTTCTAGTTGCTTATGTCCTGAACAAATGTTTTTATGAGCACAAAGTGCTGTTTTTAGTGGAAGTCTGGAGGTGTCTGCACAAGAACATTAAGCAGGGTTGTGACCCAGGAGACTAAGGCTTTGATCCAGTAATGAGATCATCAGATATACTCCCAGCAGTGTTGCAGATGCACTGTACAATAAACCAGAACTAACTACAGCATCAAGAAATGCAGATCTAGAACAACCATATACAAAAAAATGATTAGGGAACATCAGGCTAAAGAAACATAGGCTGAAAAATTACTTTCACTCAATCACTGAATGATTATTACATTTTCAACTTCAAAAAGTACAAACTTCATTAGTAATTTGCATTACAAATATAATCTTAATATCTATGCAGTACAAATTACAGATTAAAGGAAAAAACATAGCTTTCAAAATCCTGGAAGATTAAATTGGATCAAATCACCTATGAAATACCTTATTGAACTATATCATGAAGGAAATATATGTATAGTTTTTAATAGACAACACATATTATTTTCACTCTTAATTAAGAAAGTTAGCAGGCAGGAGGTGAATGCTTCTACACTTAATATTTCCACAGCAGGGAGATTTTCAGGGCTATAGATTGTCTGAAGGATAGAGAAAGGGCTATCATTACAGTGAATTTTTACACTGTGAAAGTAAGAATCGTATTTATATATAGAATAATATATTAGTGACAGCTCTTTTACACAGTAATCAGTTGGTGATCAGTTATTGGAACTGTGATTATCCCAGGCTGCATCCTGTTTAAGCAAGACTCCTTACCTGTGTCAACTCATCAATTATCACTTAATAAGAAGAGTTACTCCTGTTTAAATGTTCAACATGGACAAAGATAAATTCAGACATTAGCATAATGAAGTCTAATATCCCAATAAAGGGCCCAAGTCAATAATTGCTATGAGCCACATCCTGTATTTAGCCAGTCCCTTAAAGTTTTTAAGGGAGACATAGTCAAAATATTCAAAGGTAGGGAGGGAAGGTGTTTAAAAGACATTTGATTTAGAAAATGCAAGTGAAACAGAATCATTTATGTTGCTTTAGATTTTGAAGCTGGGATCTGAATATTGCTATTTGTCATTTGTTAGCCAGCGCTTCTGCTTTTGATTTTATCTGAAAACTATAAAGAAGGAAGATTTCAATGCTCAATTACTCAAACCTGTTTCCATTGCACTATATGCTTTACTGTGCAACAGACAACCCTTGTCAGTTAGTCTTGCATTTTATTTGCATACGTTTCTATCATCTGTTTTATCTTTACCCCAGATTTTTAAAGCTACTTTAATTAGTGTAGTTTAAGGAAGATTTATCTGTTCTTAAATTTATACCTGAACTGCCTGCATCACTGGTCTTCAAATACCAGTTATTCAGGCTTTTTTAAAGAGCTGTGATTTATGTTCTATATTGTTTGAACTCAAAAGACTAGATGTGTAATGGTTATGTTAGAAACACTAACAGTTATTCACACAAGTAAACGGATACTAGTTTGATGCAAAGTACCACCGCATGAAATACAAGCAGTTAATGAAGATTGCTTCTTTTTATGAATGAAAAACAATAAGAAAGTCACATACAGCCATCCACTTAGTAACACTCCAGAAAAGTTAAAGTTGACATGTCTATGTTGCTCTGCAGAGTAAGAGATTACTCACCAAGCGTAGGGAAAATTGAAAGAACGTGAAATCTAGCCTAGCCCCAAACCCAGCCATAACACTAGCTTGAACATAGTCAAGTGCCCAGTACCTAGACTGAAACTAAGCATCAGTCAATAATCCCAGCTGACACTATCACCAGCCCTTGAAATCCAAGCCACTTAACATATAGAAATATATTCAATTAGCAAATGCTGCTTCTCCTAATTTTTCACACATGCTACAACTGTAGTCCTGAGCATACAGACATGAGCTATTGCAACAAAAATTATGAAGGGGCCAATAGCTTATGCTCATGCCAGTCATCAGCTCTCCGGGGTTTGGAATGTCCAGCAGTGAACCAGCTACTGCTTGGTTAATTCAGCAATAAACAAAGCTTTTCAATTCATCTTTTCCCAAAACCTAACATCAGTAACACCCAGGTGACCACTTTTTAAACCAAAATTAAACAGCTCGTAATTTTGCTAGCACTGGCATTCATTTGAGATCTCTGAATACAGCAATAAATTAACATGAAAACCTGTATTACAAATAACTATAGCTAACATTTCAAGGGAAGACAGTCAGAAAATAATGGTGTATGATCGTAATTTCCTTTTTACTCAGTAGCTATGTGATCAGACCACTTTTGCCTGGCATATGTGGGACCTAGATTCGATTCTTCTAAAATGATTTGAATATGGACCTTCTGCCTCCCAGGAAAACTCTCAAATCACCGCCCTTTAGTCTATTCTTTGCTGAATGCTCCCAGTCTATCAAGTGGATGCTTTATACAAAATGCTTTCACTAGAGCAGGAGCTAGAAGATCCTGGAAATCTTTTCTCCACCGTGATTCTCTCAGCTATCAGGCCATCACATCATCTCTTCATTTTGTCTTTTTAAGCATTTTGTACAAAAACTGAACAGCTCAGCTGAAGGCACTGAGACATATGGTTCATTATACATATGTACAGGAAACATCCTTTTCCAAAATTTACCCCTAATTCAGCAGAATTAGCTGAAAACTATGAACACAAATACAGATGTAAATACCCACAAAAGTGCTCAAGCTTTCCAGCACCTATAACTGGAATTTGATTTCAGCTTTGATGTTCAAATCATATATGTGTTTAGCCTTCAGCAGTCAAAGTCTAAAGCTTGTATCAAGATATTCAATTTGTGAGTTTTGCACTGTGGCATTTGAGAAAAATACTATTGTGGTGTGTTGACCCTGGCTGGATGCCAGGTGCCCACCAAAGCCCTCCTCACTCCCCTCCTCAGCTGGACAGGGGACAGAAAATAGAACAAGAGGCTCGTGGGTCAAGATAAGGACAGGGAGAGATCACTCACCAATTACCATCACGGGCAAACCAGACTTGACTTGGGGAAATTAGCTTAATTTATTACCAATCACATCAGAGTAGGATAATAAGAAATAAAAACTAAATCTTAAAACACCTTCCCCCCACGCCTTGCTCCTTCCCAGGCTCAACTCGACTCCCGATTTTCTCTCCCTTCTCCCCCCAGCAGTGCAGGGGGACAGGGAATGGGGGTTGGGGTCAGTTCATCACACGCTGTCTCTGCCGCTCCTTCCTCCTCAGGGGGAGGACTCCTCTCTCTGCCCCTGCTCCAGCATGGTGGCCCTCCCATGGGAGACAGTCCTTCACAAATTTCTCCAGCATGGGTCCCTTCTGCAGGCTGCACTCCTTCATGAACTGTTCCAGTGTGGGTCCATTCCATGGGCTGCAGTCCTTCAGGCACAGACTGCTCCAGCGTGGGTCCCCTGCAGGGTCACAAGTCCTGCCAGCAAACCTGCTCCAGCGTGGGCTCCTCTCTCCATGGGTCCGCAAGTCCTGCCAGGAGCCTGCTCCAGCGCGGGCTTCCCACGGGGTCACAGCCTCCTTCGGGAACCCACCTGCTCCAGCATGGGGTCCTCCCCGGGCTGCAGGTGGAGATCTGCTCCATCGTAGACCTCCCTGGGCTGCAGGGGGACAGCCTGCCTCACCGTGGTCTTCCCCACGGGCTGCAGGGGAATCTCTGCTCCGGCGCCTGGAGCACCTCCTCCCCTCCTTCTTCACTGACCTGGGGGTCTGCAGGGCTGTTGCTCTCACATGTTCTCACTGCTCTCTCCAGCTGCAACTGCTGTTGCACAGTAACTTTTCCCCATCTTAAATCTGTTCTCCCAGAGGCACTACCGCCATCACTGATGGGTTTGGCCTTGGCCAGCAGTGGGTCCATCTCAGAGCCGGCTGGTATTGGCTCTGTCGGACACGGGGGAAGCTTCTAGCAGCTTCTCACAGCAGCTCCCCTGCAGCCCCCCTGCTAACAAAACCTTGCCACGGAAATCCAATACATTTTATATCCCGTACTTCTTGGAAAGTAAATGATTTACATTAACTCAGGTGTACAATAGTTACAAAAGCACAGTCTAATATTGTTAAAGAAATACTTTGACTTCCTTGCTGATAAGATCATTCTACCCTTGCAGAATGTCAACAGCTAATCATATTCTTTCTCTGCGCTGATATTATACTGAGAAATTGACTTTGCCATCTGGCTTTCTAGAATTTTTATCAGGTCTTTTTAATTAGGTTCAAATCATTGATTTCCATTGTTCCCCAGCTTCTATCTTTTTCAGTACCGTTAAGACTGAATCCATTTGCAGTGCACTGCAGTGTTCTCAAGTGGAACCTAAAATGAATAGGATTTTCCCACAGGTTTTCACACCTTACATCTGCTAGCAAAAGTCCTGTCATGCTTGCCTAGTAGTGCATATAATTCAATTTTTGTTTTATTAAGATATGAGGATGACCATTTTATTAAAAAAAATAAAATCAAACAACCTTAAAAACTCCAAATGAAAAATGGGCCCAAGGCTTAAAAATTAGAGACATCTGCAAGAAGACTGGAAGGTTAGGTTGCTATAATTAAGTTGAACATATTTCAATCAAAGTGGTTTTAAAGACTTTCCTAGGCCAAGCCATATTTCTATGTTAGTTTGCTTTTTCTATTCTGTTGCAATGCTAAAGGTATTCATGTAGCTTTTCAAGTTTAGAAAAAATTCCTAATATCCAAATATTGCTGTATACTTCAGATACAGATGCTGTAAATTTCAGCTCTCAGACCAGAAGCCCCTGCAAGACTATTTCTTTCAAACCTTGCACAAAACAGTAATTAAACTATACAGTAATTTTGGTAATGTTAATCTATAATGAAGACATTGTCCTTTGTAAGAAAAGTCTTTAAGAATTTGCTTTCATAAGAAAAATTGAAGACACGTCCCTAAATAAATGAAGACTACCTTTAATTTGATTTCCAACATACGCAAAATCCAGATCTGAACTTCCCCCAGAATTTAATAGGGGGCTCGGATAGGGGCCATAACCTTAGTTTTGGTTTAAAAATACAACAAACAAGAAAACACACACTCACAACAACTTGATTTTACAATTTAGATGCTGAACACCTATGTTTACATTTTCTGGTCATTTAAATCATTAGTTATATACAAATCTCTATGCATTTTGAAAGTAAAATACACTAAATCCTTTGGAAAGGAGACTAAAACCACCAGTTTGGGGTCTACACAACAAGGTTGTCAAAGATTTCAGTTGGGATGACAAGGTACACTAGCACTACTCCAAATGCCACTGACAAGGCACTGCACTCACATTTAAGGTCCAAATATATCCAGACTTCCTAGGCTTTGTCACTGATGACCAAATAAACTTTTGGTATGAGAGCTGACAAGCTATTTTTTGCTAGGTACTAAAGCAATATCTTTCCTGCAGGGCAGGTTCCTGCAGGGCAGTGTTTTAGTTTCTAGTTGAGAGATGAAGTACCTCTCACTGGAACAATATTCTTCCCTTTCCCCCTGCCCCCTACAAGGAAGGGCAAAATATAATAGTGTTATATGGGCAATGATTTACTAGTATATGTCTTTCTCTTGATGCAGTAGATGCAAACAGAACTTTCAGGATGGTCACATAAGTTAGTACAGGTACTGGAGAGTACTTGGAAATTCAGCTAGCAAAGTATTCATCTACAGTACTTCTAGAATCAAACAGAAGCTACCTGTGAAGAAATTACAGCCTTTTAAAAATTTTACTGTATGTATGTATTAACCACATATCCACTTAATAATGTATCAATAGCAGAGCTTCCTTCAAAACAAAACAGAGGACCCACAGTGCAGTAAACTTAAGGCATAAGGATCAAAATATGGTGATACTTTGCAACTAAAGCCAGTCAACCGGCACACACGTCTATCCATTAGTATGAAAGGGGAAGGAGAAGGTGCAGGGCAACTTTCATAAGTGTTAATTGAAAGAAGCCCTTCCACCTACTCGAGTTGTACACTCTGGACACTTTGATTGGGAGATATTTGCTTAGAGATTAGAGCAAGCAAACTGTAAAGAAAAACCAGCAAATCATATGAGATTACACGAGGTATAGCGTGTCTCTGAAGTATGCCTGTTGGTACAGTGCCAAGTCTGCTTGATAATCCCAATGTATTTACTTCCATGAAATAGCACAAAATCACTGACTCATATTCAATTTGTGATCCAAAATATTCCCCAAATCATTTCCGGAACAACTCCAACTGGACAACTCTTCTTAATTTTGTATTCATGCAGTTTGTCATTACTGTCTATGCATAGGACCTTTCTATGCTTTTTATTCTTTCAGACATTTACCTCTAGTTCATCAAGAATAAATATTGCCTTCTATCCTGATTGCAACCCTTCTCAGATTACTGTTGTCTGAAATCTGACAAGCACATTATCTTTTCCATCATCCTGATCATTAATGAACAAATTCAGTAGAAACAGATCACAGGTCAGATTCCTAAGGAAACTTGCTTGATACAACCTACCAAACAGAAGTAAAACACGAATAAGTGCTTTTTGAGTGCTCTTTTCTAACCATTTACACATTAATCTTGGGTTAATTTCCCTAGCCTACTCAAGAGAATGCTACAGAAGTCTCAAAATTTTTTTTTTTTAAATCAAGATATGCATCTACTGCTTCTCTTCTAGCCAAAGGCTTGTTACGCTGCCATAGAAGAAAATTAGATTGGCTTTATAAGATTTGTTCTGGACAAACCCATGTTGACAGTTTCTTGATATCTTATAGGCACTAACAAGTAGTATGTTTGGTTTACTGTTTTTCCTGAAATTGAAATTAAGCTGCCTCACCTGTAATTCTCCTGCTGTTATGTTTTCAAAAAATCATGGATGCCAGTTTCAGTCTTCCATAGCCTCACCTATCCTCCAACAACTCTAAGATGATTATTAATGGCTCTGAGATTGATTCAGCCTATTGGATCAATATAATGTGGACCAACTAACTTGAAAACATATAACACAGCTATTTTATGTTCTTCTCCTATTATCACAGAATCATAGAATGGTTTGGGTTGGAAGGGACCTTAAAGATCATCTAGTTCCAACCCCCCTGCCATGGGCAGGGACACCTTCCACTAGACCAGATTTTTCAAAGCCCCATCCAACCTGGACTTGAACACTGCCAGGGATGGGGCATCCACAACTTCCCTGGGCATCCTGCTCCAGTGCCTCACCACCCCCATAGTGAAGAACTTCTTCCTTACATCTAATCTAAATCTACCCTCTTTCCATTTAAAGCCATCACCCCTTGTCCTATCACTACACACCCTTGTAAAAAGTCCCTTTCCAGCTTTCTTGTAGGCACTTTTTAGGTACTGGAAGGCTGCTGTAAGGTCTCCCCAGAGCCTTTTCTTCTCCAGGCTGAATAACACCAACTCTCTCAGCCTGTCCTCATACAGGAGGTTCTCCAGCCCTCTGATCATCTTCGTGGCCCTCCCCTGGGCTCACTCCAACAGGTCCATGTCCTTCGTATGTCGGGGGCCCCAGAGCTGGACTCAGTACTGCAGGTGGGGTCTCATGAGAGCGGAGCAGATGGGGAGGATGACCTCCCTCGACCTGCTGGTCACGCTTCTTTTGATGCAGCCCAGGATATGGTTGGCTTTCTGGGCTGCAAGCACACATTGCCGGGTCACGTTGAGCTTCTCATCAACAAACACCCTAAGTCTTTCTCCTCAGGGCTGCTCTCAATCCATTCTGAGCCCAGCTTGTCTTTGCGTTAAGAATGCCCCGACCCATGTGCAGGACCTCGCACTCAGCCTTGTTGAAATTCATGATGTTCACATGGCCCCACGTCTCAAGCCTGTTGAGGTCCCTCTGGATGGCATTATAGCCTATTCTGCCTTTTTGGCATTAAAATTAATTGCCTCATTCAAGTAAACACAGCTGGCCTTTTTGGTGAAGGAAAAACATATCAAACACTTGGACTGTCTTAGACTTCTCACTCAGTAACTTTTCATTTTCACTGAGTAGAGATGAAAAAAAAAGTTTTTTCCTTAGTGGTAGCAGACAGAAATAATATCTGAATATTTTACTTCACTGCATCTCATTTTGTACATTCACCTTTCTATTTCTGTACCTATGTATTCACCCTCAGTAACCTTAGTTCTTGTGTACTTCATTTTTAAGACAATTTAACAAGTCATGATTTATCCAAATTGGACTCCTGCTACACTTTCTGTCTCTCTCTCTTCCCCTCCTCCCATTTAAAGAATTAAAAATAGTGAAAACTGTTGGGTTTTTTGCAGTCTCTTTAACCCTATTTCACCTAGTCTAGGTTCATATAAAGCACAACCCGTCACTTACTAAGCTTATTGAAATCTATTGTTTTATTTAATTATCTTCCCTCCTTTCCTAAAGATCATGAACTCTATTATTTCATGATCCGTCTTCCGAAGTTGCATTCCACCAGCATATTCTCAACAAGTTCCTCCCTGCTAATTTCTCTCTTGCCTTGACTAGCCTTCCCTTTCTTTACTTCTCCAATTTCAATATCTAATTTTAATTATGCTTTTACCTAGTGTGCTTGGTTGTTTTTTTTAAAAAAAACAGTGAAAACCAATGTAGTCTGTATTCTAACTATGTATGTTGTGGTAATTAAACTGAACTAATAAACCTGCAGTTTAATGAATGTTCACAAAAAGTGTCCAAAACCTGGTCTTCCCTATTTGGGGGCCTGTATTAGATGTGCACCATCAGAGTGATTTTACTCTTTTTGCCATACATTTACAGACACTTAAACTCTGTCTGTGTTCTAGACATAAAAGCAAGTTATTGTAAGGGAATATCACCTTACTTGTTTTCTTTGGTAAGCTATACTCCTGTCAAATTCAAATAATATTTAAGATTTATATCCTGTGAATTATTCCTTCAAGTCTCCATATGCCAGTTACATCATAAGCTTGACGCTGTGCTGAGACCTTCAGTTCCTCTTCCTTATTCTATATATCTCACATTTCTTTCTTATGTCTTCCATAGGAATGCAGATACACAAGATGTTTGATAGAGTAATATTATTCTTCTGCTTGTTCCTCTTATGACACTATTATGAATAAACTTCTCTAATTTATAATCCCTGTTCGCCTAGTTCTTTTTACAGATACAAGTGTTATTTCTTGCTCTAGAGGTTGCTCAACCACTCAGAAATACCTCAGTGATTTTTTTTTACATTGATCAGAGACATTTTTGATGATTCATTGTTAAATGACTTTTACTTTACTTCATTCTGTGATAATACACTTGAAACATATGCCATTTTCTATCCTGTGAGAAGTTACCTTGCTCTTTTTTGTCCTAAGAGACAGCTATACTGAGAATATAACAGTAGTGCAGCCAGAAGCCAGTTGCTTACATAACTAAAATGCAGGCTAAGTCCACATGTCAGATTTTGTAAGTTATCTAGATTCATTAACTCAGGTATACAAGTACCGTGACAGGTTCATGCTTTTACCGCAAAGGATGAAGAGTTCTACAGGAGGACTGCAGAATATTCTTGACATATTTTAGCTAGCTTTTATATACGGTTAAAAGCATAGCTGCTGCAACACAGTTCATCTCTTCAGCTTCTTAAGCATGTTTTCCACCTTCCAGTGAATTTGCCTATATTAGAGTCAAATAGGTAATCTCAACCAAACAAAAGCCCTCAAGTATTTTATCCAGTTGAGAGCAATAACCCAAAGCACTCCTACAACCACTTTTCTTCAAGATGGGAGAATGAAGAGTCAGGCTCTTACCTGCTAAGACGCTTTCTTTGCTGTGTGGAAGTCAATAACATGTAGAGATGGCTTCTCAATTGTCCCTTTTAATCAATTTTCAGTTTCCCTGCATTTACCATAGTTCACCTTTTTCCCAATTCAGTTTCCTTCATGGCTATGCTACCACCTAGATACTCACAAGAAAGAGAAATCTTTCCCTATGATATTTTAACTAACCTAAACCATTTCCTTTTACCCTGCAGATTCACAACACCATTAAAGAACTATATATTTTATATATATATAAAAGGACAAAACCACTATTACCTCTCCCATGTCTCCATGGCAATGAAAGTCAGAGAATCATTGTCTCCCTACTGTGAATCCAGTTTTCTGGAATTAGACAAGTATACTTTCACTTCCTCTCCCCTGTGATGAAAACTGATGATAAAGAGGGAAAGAAACAAACCAAGAAGATAAACTTGCACAGTCATTTCTTCTTGCACCATCTGTAGTGAGGAGGCATGTTCAAGGTCAAGTTGTCCACTGGGCCAAACCCAGATCATCAGGGTCCACAGCTGGGCACGGATGTAGCTGTAGCCCTGACATTAACCCCTCACAGAAACAGCTAATTGAGGGCTGATTTGGATCTACAATCCCCTGTGCTGGGCTCCATACGAATACAACAGCTCTGTCCCAGAGACTGAACTATTCATTTTATGACAATGTATTGAAAATTGGTTATACACAGCAGAATTAAAAATAAAAAAATATCCTTTTTATGTAGAAGATAAATAATACATTGTTCATCAATCAACTTCAGAGTTTTTCTGAAGATACTCAGTGTTTTTTGGTAATTTGTTAAAACCTTTCCTTTTTTTTTTTTTAATGCACAGTTCTCACCAAAATAAAGCTTACGACCTCAATAACACCTATTACCTCTCTCTTAGCTTGACATATACCCACTTGCTGATTAAGTATGCTTAATCCACATTGTCAAAAAAAAAAAAAAAAAAAAATTACACTAGTTAATGATGTGCCTGCCTGGAAAAACTGTGTCCTGTGTGGCCACTTTTCTGGCACCATGAACTGAACTTCAGCACAATGTGCTTTGCCAGAAGTCCTGCACTATAGCACCATTCCTTCATCCTGGCAAGCTTATGTTATAGTATGTAGCAAGTAGAGGCATCCACATGCTGTTAACCTTTTCAGACCACTAAAGAACAGATGGTCTCCGATTAGCTGTTGACGAGTTGTTAATGTAACTATCCATCAATGCCTTTAATTACAGTTTTCTTGTTTTCAAAACAGCCTATATTGGATTTATTTTTTTTAAAGCGGAATATAAAATAAAGTGCTCTGTAAACACAGAATAGACCTATAAACACAAATAGACCTAGACAGTGTTCTTCTTTCCCCCCCTGTGAAAACTCCATGTGAACAAGAATCTGTATAAAATTGTCAAAAAGATATTGTAAATGTGGGAGATCTTAATGCATGTCAAAGGCTCCTTTGGACCACCCCTACTGAGGACATAATTTTTATCACCTTTTCCCAGAAACCATAAATTATGCACTATGTAAAAAATTCTGTTACAAAAAAATCTTCCTTCTTAGAAAATGTAATTAAAAAAATACGTCATTTTCTGCTTTGGGAAAGAATAGACATATTTCCATAAATACCTTATGGATAAAAAATTACCTCTGCCTTCACATAGTTAGGGTATTGCTTTGGTAAACTCTCTTAGGATACTACAGTGAAAGCTATTTCATTTTTATTTTAATTACAGTGAATTACTTGTTAAATGAAAAAAGTCTTGCACAGATAACAGTTTCACATACCAAACGTTCTTCCTTCAGGAACCAGTTGATAGCTAATCCAATTTAATATAGCCCAAACCATTTTATTAACATGTTATCTGCGCAGGTAATTCCGTCAGTCAGATGTGCACTTCCCAGAGATGAAGTGACATTGTTTCTCCTGTGTTGGATGCTACATTGCTCCCAATTTTTATGCAGGTAAAAGCAGGTGGAAAGACTAATCATGAAGCTCTGTTTTAATTTTTTTACGATATTAATGCCACAAATCCAGATTTTTAAAATCTTACGTGGGATTTTCTAACAAAGGCAGTCTGGAATAAGCTATACATTAAAGCATAAAACAGAGTTACTGAAAATGCACACATCTTTGGAAAGATTTAGATACATGAATAAACTAACTGAACCCGTAACTGTGAAGCATTTTATTACTATCTATAAGGAAAGGTGATGTTTACTGTAATAACTTTCTTTAATGTGTGATGGTTGAATTCTCATGAAAAAGAGCTTCCATTTTTAGAGAAGAAAAGCGTAAAAAAAACTCTTTGCCACAAATTCACCTATAAACTCTTGAAACATATCTGTATTATAGGAGAAAGACTTACCCTTACAAGGTGAATAACAACAAAAAGAAGTCATTTTGGGATCCCTTCCATTTTCCTCCACTGTATTACCTGGAATGACGGCAATTTACAGCAGACGTTAGGGTTTTACTTCCATGAAGGTAAATACTGGTATATGAAATGGTGAAAAGTCTGCCATTTTGCACCAAGCCCAGGGTCAAACTCAGAGACAATTCTGCTATGCATCAGCTACATTTATCTGCTTAAGATCATGTGACACTAACCTCAAATCCAAAAGGTAAAAATAAAAGTGAATTGAAAACTACTTTTCATGTCTGTCTTTCCACCATGATCTTCCGTCAAAGTCTTCATTCCAAAAAGGCACTAATAATGTATTATATGTGAAGAATTCAAATAAGATCTTACTTTAGCAAGAAGGAATGCTTGGAAGAAGGAATACAAATCTCAGAAAACTTTGGAAGTTTCAATACAGTATTATAGATATCTTTCTTACACTTAGATAATTAGAGATATTAAATATTGGATACCTGCAAACTCCCATCCATCACTACCGGAAAAATTACTCTTAACTAGATGTGAACAAACATATTTCTTCCTTCATACTTCTCTATTTAATTCTAGTAGTAGTGCAATGAATATATGGATTTGACACATGTCCCTCACCACTTGAGAACTAATTAAGCTTTTCCCAACTCCTTTCAGGCAGAAATTCTTTTGCTACCAATTTAAAACATTTTTTAAATTAAATAAAAATTTGAAACTCTGATTCACTCACAGAACACCATCAGTGTTTTACTTTCTTGCAAATAGCAGCCATTTTCAGATAGGCTAGAATTATTAATACTTAGGCTGTCATAAACAGCTATGACTGTTTTGAATAACATTGATTTGGCTGTCAAAACAGGTAAAAGGGTCAGCATCTCAAACTATTCAGTTGTATTCTAGAAAACATTCTACTTAGAGGAAAAAATTAATGTCTGTCTCTTAATGTATCCAGCATAACTTACCTGTTGTGTGCTGATGTAGGGACACAACAAGAGACATGCTGTTTAATCCAATGTAACATGATTCAGACATATAAAAGCACCTGCGGAAAGACAACAGCAATACCATTAACACACTGAATCAAAGTCTCTACAGTATCTTGAAATGTAAGGAAGCATTGTAACACATTGCTGTGATACAGTCCTTTAGGGGACCGGTGTTACAGCAAGTTTTAGTGTGCCATAGTAACTAACGACAGCTGGAGTCTGGAATACAAGGTGAATTCTGAGCATGCAGCAACAGGATTGTAAGCAGTCTGTGATTTAAGGCTGTTTTGCATCGATCTAACTGACTATTCCCTCGACAGATGAAGGGACAGTAGGATTAGAGTCAAAAGGGTAAAAAAATTCTTTATCGTTAATAAAGGCAACGAAACTGCAAGGAAGGAGGAAGGGAAGTAAGGAAACAGAATGGGGGAAACTACTCTGTGGTATTCCTCCTGAATTATTTGGAATGTCAAAATGGCAGGCAAACCTGTAGATACTTTGCCTCAGGGTCTACTCTTAGCAGGGCTCAGTGGGAGTAAGAGGGGAAAAAAGTCATGCAAACAACAGTATAACAGTAGAAAAGACAAAACCAGGTTCTCTCTCTTTATATATACATATGTATGTTTGTATACATATATATATATGCATATGTGTATTCACACACACACATACTAATCATGTGCCAAAAAAATACTGATCAAAATATACAACTTTCTTAAAATATGCCAATCAGTGCTAAGTGTGGCATAGAACTATACAAATAGTGAATGTTTAATGGGTATTTTGAACCCATTGCAAATATATACTGCCAAGACATGACCTAACAGACTGTATTAATAATGTATCAACCCATCCCAAGGTCTCTTTGTCATGGCCCTGAACTTTTTCTTCAATGACTGCTCAGAATCAGTTGTAATTTATTCTGATGACTGCAACTTGCTCCACATTTTTGAGGCACTAAAGCTATTCTTTGATTCGTGACTATGGTGTATCTTCATCAGTTTTAAAATAGTATTTTAAATGAGTGTTTACTATGATGGCTCTGACAGGCAATAGCGCCTTTCATGTAAAGGTCATTGGCTCACTGCTCGCCCTGGATAGTAAAGGCTGAAAGTCATTGCTGCCCAATGGCTGTTTTGTACCCTGTGTGAAGCGAATTGATGGGTTTGGTGCAGAGCTTTAGTGGATAAATATCCACGACACAAACTATCACCAGAATTGGTGTTACTAGTGTCATTCTCAGCAGAAGGTCAAGGAGTAAGTTGGCATAGAGACTAAATTGTGTTCGCAAGCCTAGAAGGCAAGATAAAAACAGGCTAACTAGGTGGTCTAGAAAAAGAACCACCCCTTTCCCATAGCTGTTTCAGAGCTGTCGCTCCAAGATTCTTAACTCACTAAATTCACTTTCAAAAAGAATATACCACTGGGAGGATTTCTAAGACAACTAACTGTGAGATTTATTGGCAGCTATGAAATTTAAAGATCCAAGAAGCATATAATACTTAGACTGTTGCAATCTCTTCAAACAGACTGTACTTTATAAAATCAAGTTAATGTAAATTAGTGAAGGGAACAGCTGATCTGATCTTTCCATTATCCAACCTTCTGC
The DNA here is from genome assembly GCF_947461875.1 of Haliaeetus albicilla. Classification (NCBI taxonomy): domain Eukaryota; kingdom Metazoa; phylum Chordata; class Aves; order Accipitriformes; family Accipitridae; genus Haliaeetus; species Haliaeetus albicilla. The sequence continues at coordinate 19,540,771 of NC_091505.1, forward strand.
CAGCACAAGTTTATCCTTTGCTATATAATGTCCAAATACTTGTACACGTTCCAGTGACACCATTTCCACCAAACTTTTTTTAGGGATTTTTCTTTAGACTTTGTTTAGATTTTTTTGTTTAGAATTAGCAAAATTTGAGATTACAAGATTTGTTGGGAACCATATGTAGCCACTTTTTGAACAGCTGAGACTTTTCTTCTGCTCCACTTTTCTGCCTTTCGAATGTCATGGGGAAAAATTTGTCTATCTCAGACCCTTTCAAAACTTTTGTTGGTTGCCAAAGGAGATTTGTAGTGTTTGCACCATATCCTTTCAGGAAAGGTTGCCCTTCTTCCGTACTCACAGTAGCATTTGTGTAAAATAAACACTGCAGGTTTAAGAAAACATTTTATTCCAGCATTTACTCCTTGTGCACAGCTCATCCACAAGGTATGCAATTTCTTCCAATGTACTTGATTTTGCATGCATTTTTTCTGGATAAAGGTTCAAAGAATTACAATTATATATAGTGTTCCTATCCATTTATACAATAATAAATGAATGTGTTTCTTGGTTTTTTTAGAACCAAACACTAGTACTATCTAAGTCAGTGGATAATTGATGGTAGTGAGACTGCATGCCCCTGAGAATGACACTCTGCTGATTTTTTATTCTGTCAACACAGTTCCCTTCTTTTAGAAGTTAATTCTGGACAAATGAGAGCTCCTAGATGAAAAGCCTGTTTGACGTAAGCGGAAACAAAAGACCAAGAAAGTTTAACAATGGATGAATACAGTTTAATACAAACTCTGCCTCTGGTGATATTTCTGCTTATGGGACAATGAGTTATGCCTTCTGCACACCAGTCTGGGGTGGAGTCGGTGCTTCAGAAAGTTATGGTTGTCCCTATTTGCTCCGGAACTGGGATAATCTCACAGTGTCCACACTAGGAAACGTCTCTGCCCGTTGTGGTAGTGTGCTTGCTCTTCTGAATACAGGCACAGATTTAATAAAAGATCCACATAAAACACCTACTCCAAACCTGTGTACAGAAATCTGTTTAAAAAAGCAGGTGGGCAGCCACATGGCTAAAGTGAACTAAATCACAAACGCCTTATTTTTCAGGAGAAGGCACTCTTCTCAAAGAGAGGAGTGAATTCCAATGCAAGAATGACTGAGCTCCAAAAGAGGAGGGAATTTACCAGCACGACCTGGGCTCCGTGACTGTCATCCCCTGCCAAGGTGACGCCCTCCCCTCCGCCGTGGGGCCCCAGCTGCCACGGAATCTTCCCTGGATTAAAAATTTCCAAGCACAACGGGTGCCCCTGACTGAGCATTTCTGCCGCAGTGCTGACTCCAGCCCCGGTACCGAGCCACAGGTCGCCCTGGGGACGGTTTCTTTAATAAACTAAACGATACCCCAGCCCTAAAACTGCACAATTACCTACTCATTTAGGGCAACAAATTGACTCCAGGGTTGTTTCCGATGATCGTAAATCTCTTGCCAAGCATATGCACTAATATTTAATAGAATTAATTAAAAAATTGCCAAGCTTTTCCACTCAAGTCATTACAGTCCATAAAAGAGAGCTATTCAGGTTGTTTACGAACTCTGACAGAAATACAAAGATAAATAGACATGTTAAAATGTATAAACAAGCTCTCTTTTGCAGGCACTAAGTTTGTTTTAACAGTGTCAATAAATGTCTGCTTATATGGTGGGTTCAACAGTAACTAATGTTCACCAGGAGGTACATTTTAGAAACAAGAACCAGGAAAAACCTCTATAAACACAAATGTGGAGTGAAAATTAAATCTATCAGGAATTTCCCTTGAATTTCTGTAATTGAGTAATTTGGGAAAAGCACTAGTTTCAGTTTTGTCATAGGATAGAAATCCAGTTTTAAAAAGATTAGAAAGGTAACCAATTTACTTATGAAAAATATAGGAAACGTGGATGACAGCATTACTGCATCATTAAAATTTAATTTTAAAATACAATTTATAGGATGGAAACTGGTCTTTCTTAATCATGCTTTCTGCCATGGAACAGCTTTAGTAAAGTATATTATTATATCATTTTATTTTTCTGTTAAGAAATTAATTCTGAGTATTACAAATTTCTTGAGATATTACACATATATCTCATTTTTAATATGCATATTTATGTATTTTTTAAAATAGTAATTTTTTTTTTATTTTTCTTTTCCCTTTCAGAGACTGGCCAGAGACTTTATATGAGGGGACAATAGAAGAGAGCGATTTTCACAGCCTATTTATTTGCATTTCCATTTCACAAACTCTCATCTCTGCATTATTCTAGTGGCTGCCTTTGACACTATCTTTCTGCTGGAAGATAACTGCCAAAAAAAAGAAAAGAGTTGGAACTGAAAGTTTTCCAGGCTGCTCCCTATCTAATGTCTCCTCAGTTGTCAGAGAGCATCCAGTGTGCCTCTGTTTTCCACAAAGCCAGTTCCCTTCTAATCACCCAGGAGGACTTAGGGCACCATGGGTAAGACATGGCAACTTAGTGGTAGGCAAAAGAGAAAATGAAGAAGGAAATACACAATTTAAGCATCTTTTCATAGGTATTCTAAAATCACACTGTTTGTTGATACTGATCTTTGATAGGAAGTGACTGGGTTCAATCTAAATCCATAGTCATAAAGCTCAATTAAGGTGAAGATGAATGAACCAGACCTCTTCATTGCAATCATTTCTTCTTAACAGGGATATCGTTCCTTCAGTCTCAATCAAAATCTAGTTTTAACACCGGTGCTTAATTTATTGTCAAATTAAGCAGGCAGGATTTGCACATAAGAAAAGGACAAAAGGCATATAATTTAAATCCAACCATTCTGTTCTCTTATTAACATTGGTCTCTCTGTGCTTTAAAATAAAAGTCAGGGCATAGTCAGACCTGACAACTAACATTATCTGACCTCTATATTTGTTTATGAATATATGACAGATTTATTTTAAAGAGATAGTCCAAGATAATTCATATAAGTCACCCCGAATCAACTCAACACCATGATTAAATATTACTGATAAGTGTCAACTATGAGAGTAACCCCACTAAGAAAAGGCAAAAATAAATTTCTCCCTCTGAAGTGCAGTAGTTTTGGTTCTTTTTAAAAGTCTCGTGCACAAGTACAGAGGACAAATATTTGAGAAATATGGATGTCACAGGACTCTTACAATATAATTCTACTATCTGCTTAATTGTCATGGAAAATGCAGTGAGATTAACATTGATATAAGCATTACTAAAATTCTGATCACTAATATTCTCAGGAACGGTGTTAATTTTACATGCTAATGAGTAGATAAAGAGAATTAAGATCCCTGAGGGAAAAAAAGAGGTTGACTGAGGTATGAAATGCCCCTAAGACTGCAGTCAAATACGACTGTGGATGTGCTCTGTTTCTGTAAGCTGCCAGACACACTAACTTGCTTTCTGCTTGGGTAGAGCTTTTTTTTTTTTTTTTTTTTGGTTAATGTTAGGGGGTTTACATGTAAAAGGAAGACCAGTGAAGACCAGTCTTTTGAATGTAATGCTTTATTAATATAAACAGTGCTTTCATTAGGGTATTATGGTGAGGTGGTATAATCATAAGTGGGATAATTAACATGGAAGATGCAAATCTTTACTTTCTGGGAATGCTTGATATAGGACACCAAGGAATATTGCCTGAGTATAGTAATACCTTGGTGCACTCTTTTAATCCTCATCACTGAAAAAGGAATTTATTCCTTCAGATATTTCAAATCAAACTACAAATACTGCAGTGAAAAAAATCCCAACAAACAAATAAGGAAAAAAATGCAACAACAAAAAAAGCCAACTGGCAATCTACCTTGTTCCTTAAGCAGAAGAGAAAAACAAAGACCACTACTACTTTTCTCTTTAATAAATGAAGTCTACTGTTAAACTTATTGATAGACAGATATTCTGGCAACAGATTGTCAAAATGTGTGACCAGACCACACAAGTAACCCACACTCACTTACAAGCTGTCTGCAAAGTTAATCTAAGAACCTGTAAAATATCCCAGGTTTGGAGTATAAATATCAGTGATGAAGTAAATTCAGAATGTTTTAAAAGTTATTAGTTGCATTTTTAAACACAGAGGACTGTTAAATATGCAAGGACCTAAATTAAACTTCAATATTAAGACCTATCTCTAATACAAGAAAATACCTATTCACAGTTTCCCAACCAGAAAATAGAGTTACATTTATAATAGCAAGTGCAACTTTGTGTGCTGCTTTTGTAGCAGTTACGGACATCGCTGTCACCCCCCTCGCCTCCCCCAGCCAAGTGTTGCAGTACTTGGTGTTAGTTTAATGGTTGAACTCCAGCTGGGATTTTTCAGGGGAAGATTTTGCACTGGTTACTTACTGTCAGACTAAAGATTTACCTACACCTTTTCTGAGAGCTTGTTCCATGACCAGGTTTCACATTGCACAGCCACTACATGAGAAAAAGTGAAAAGCCTGTAACCATTTAAGAGTCCAGTTCTGTTCCTCCTAAATCCTTCCTCCGTTCCAGCAGCCATTAGGAAAAAAGGGGAAGGCCCTTGTTAAGCAAACCATGTACTGCTACACTGGTAACTGCTTTTTGGTTATAGAAGCTTTTCAATCGTGTCACAGCAGCAAGAAGAGCCGTCTTCTTCATGATTCTGTGGAGATATTCAGAACCTGAGTGGACAGTCGTGGGCAACCTGTTCTGTCTAACCCTGCCTGAGCAGGGGTTTGGACTAGGTGACCTCAAGAGGTCCCTCCCAATCTCAGTTACCTTCTGCAACTCTGTCATTCTCACACTTGAGAATGTTGTTTGTTTTGCAGGCATTTTACTTCCATTTAGGTTTATTACTAGGAAGCCCGAGATGTAAAATGAAAGTTGCGTATAAGTCAAAACGTCTCTTTCTCCACTTTCTTGTTTCCAGATGGCTGAGCACTAGAGCAAGTGGAAAAGGGAGTATGCAGGCACTGTACAAATGAACCAGCTAGACTCTTCCCTGTATCTTTAGATGGTATTTCTCTAGTTGGCTAGATATTCTTGATCCCTGTTGGTATTCCCTGTGTGATGTTGCTGCTTTATATAAAAGGATACTGTTGCCTCAAAACTAGTACAAAGGCTCCATTTGAGAAACAGCTGCATTAAAAAAGACTACCTGGCAGAAAAAGCAGGAAGAAGATATTTTGCTTAGAGGAATTTGGTCTCAAAAGAGAGACTGCAAAATATTTGCAAGAGAGGTACTGGTAGGAGATGGGTACGAGATACAAGGAGAGCAGTTGATAGGACAGAGATTAAAAAAGTGATGTATACATATCCGCTGCAGGATCCACATATTACATCAAGAAATATAGAGGACAATCTCCCATTCCTGAAATTACAAGAGTTAATATAAATGGACAAATATGTAATAGAATAGGACATAAAATGTCCTAAGCAATGCATCTGCTCTATATTGAATTGAAATATGTCAATGTACAGGCTTACGTATCCCTTAGGCCAAAAGACTCTTTCAAACAGAATTTTTGGTAGCTAAAGCAATATTTGCCTAAAGCACCTGTCAAGCATCCATTGAGAACTGAATCATGTGATTTCTAAGTATATATCATCTTGGGCTACTGTCAAGATCTGGTGGTGACCTGATGTTGAACACTGCAGCAAAAGTATATTCTAATTTTGTTCAGGAAAAGCAGGAAAAAGATATTTTGTTCAGAAGACCTTGGCCATGAAGAAAGGAAAAGCAAAGCCAAACCCTGACTCAGAAGGAGCAGACAGACCTTCCACTTGGCATCTATGGCCCAGGAATTCTAACTTTTCACAGCATCACCTGGACTGAACAATGTTGTTCCTCCTCCCCTTTTTGTCTTCTTATCAGTATCAGCCAATTTCTCAGAGTAAGGCCACAATCTCTGTCTCAGGTGGTTTAATTTTTCCTCTCTAGCCATTATCAGGCAGTGTTTTCCTGTTAGATATACTGTAAGTGGTCCAAGCTGCCAGCTGCAGTATAACTAACCTCTTTTGGCAACGAAAAATTGTCTTGTTTTCCATGCTTTTTTTTCCTCCACCATTCAGGAGCATATTTGGCAGAGAAAAGCCAAATATGTTAAAAATTGTTAAAAAGACATGAGGCATCCGTGCTTTGAAGACGTTAGTGTGACAGGTCTCCCAGCTGCAAATGATGCCACTCACCTTATTATGCAAAATGCCTATATAAAGCTATTATTGCTTGGCATCTATGTCCCAGTGAGGTGGTCCAACCAATTAACAAGCACAATATCAGATGAAAATGGACATGACTGCAGGCAGCCAAGACTCCCTGCATTCTCATAAAGCTTTTTTTTTTTTTTTTTTTTAAATCAAAGTCGGATTTCCAAGTCAAAAGCGTGAGGCTGTCTATGTCTGTCTTAAGTTTACGCTTCTAGTGGTAAGGCACAATAACAATCTCTTATCTATTTTCATTATTTTCTGTGATATAGAAAATATAGACATTTAAGAGATTTATGATGTCAGAAAAGAGGTATCATAAACACATATCTGTCTACAGAATTGAACGATAAAACCAGCTAAAAGAATGTAGCTGTGTTTCAGATTAACAGACTAATAAGAAGAACTAAAAATGTTGTGAGGACTCACATATGAGATATGACTGCACTACTACCATGTATTTTACTTTTGCGTATGTAAAAAGGACATCCTTGCTAACTGTGATTATGAAAGGCAAGAATTTCAGTGATCTTGTTCAACACCACAGTTGTGCATATCCCAAAAGTACTTCTTTCCAGTCCGATGGAGTTCCAGAATTAAAGTCAAGTACTGAGGAACATGCCCACAAGGATTAGCTAAGCTGAGAAAGGAATCCTTTCTGCATTTTGCCTGATACTACTTCTGTTTAGTTTTCAGATTCCAAATCAAAAAATTATTTTTAAAATATGCAAATGGAACATCCATTAGAATGGAATCTACACAAAGACACCTTCTAGGATAATTTGAAAAAATCAAGAAAAAATTTAAATAAGAGACACTGCACAGAAGTGAAGCAATTAAATTAGCAAGACTGATGCAAAGTGCAGTTTTATATCCCAGTCTAAGCAAGACATGCAGTATTCTATTTCTGCTCTGATACATCAATGTAAGCATAGTTTGACTGAAGTCAGTTTAAAAGCTTGGATTTCCACAGAAAATGCTTATGCATTTTCAGAAATGTTTGCTTTGCTCAGGAAGACTTCTTATTATAAACAAACATAAAAAATTAGAAAGTAGAAACTACTTTGAGTAAAATTAGCTTTAAGAATGAAGACTGGGCTTAACAGAAATCAATTTTTTCATTTTAGGATACTTTTATTCCTTCTGGTACAAAAAAATGAGCAACTAGAAAGGTGGCTATTACAACAGAATCTAAAAATAGCTAATAATTGTTTGAAAAAATGCTCTCTTTTCATTTGCCAGAAGAACTAGTTTTTGAAAAGCAATTCTAAAGTATTTCCTCTTAACTGTGCTTGCTTCAGTGATGTTATATGGAAAATGAAAAAATTTAAGACAAACTTGACACTTCTGTCAAAATGAACACATTCTATGTTCCTCTGTTATATCTTTTGTGTTTTGCACGGGTGGGAGTTGGGGTCTACTGTATGAAGAGGAGAAATGTTCAGCTGTAGATTTATAAAATGTATTTCAAAAAATCTCCAGTGAATCCAACATTTCCAACAAAACTTAGTTCTTCACTCTACAGCAAAGTGGTTTTATTTCTGAATGTCAAGGCCAAACTCACCAGGCCTTTTAAAATAACCTGGAATATATACAAAATGTCATCTACATACATATATATGGCAGCTACACAATACAGACGGTTCTTTAAAAATTCCTTTTGAGGTGTTTTCTCCCCAAATACTGAACTTTCTGATTTTTTTTTTCCTGACAAATGTACAGATGTTATTTCAGTGAAGAAGCAGATAACAAAAAGCCAACTAAGGAATACTGATTTAAGTTTATATAAAGATTAGGGCTGAGGTCTCTTTTTATCCTAGAAGAAAGGAAGAGTTTTCATACAGATAATTCTTATTTTGTGAATGGCTCTTTGAGACAAGCTGTGTGGGATACTGATTACAAACAACACAAAACAGCTAGAAAAAGGAAGTAATTTTATCCATACTCTGAATATTCTGGTACTTATAAAGTCTTATCAAATATAACAAGATGGAAAAAACCCTGTACTTCCATTAATTGGTTGACCATTGCATCCAAGAGGTCAGACATAGAATCTGAACTATACCCTCCCAATTAATGATGGTTGCTCTAGGGCCAGGCTGGGTACTTAGTGCACAAATTATTGTCAGAACACAGTTCTGCTGCATTTGTGTTTAGAAGATATTTGTATTCTAACAGCAACTTGGGATCACAGGAACAGGACCTTGGTCATCCTAAATGCTTAAAGACATGTTAAAGAAAAAACCCCCACACTTAAACTTATGACAGTATTCATCTTAGAGAGAGATATAAAGAAGACAGTAAAACAACAAGCATCTATATGCTGACCTGTGTTGATGTGGAGATACCCTGCTTCCCTTTCAGCTGTTGGTTGAGTTACGATGCTATGTCAAAGATTTTTCCTTTCCAGGGCAAGATGACACAAACAGAAATTTGTGCTCAGTCCTCCAGCCTCACTAAAAATCTCTGTAAGGCCGTAGTACTTGAGGAGGGGGAACGGAAGGTGATTGTGCCAAATTGCTGCTAGCAAATATACACTGATCGAAAGCCAAACCTGAACACTTTGTCTAAGTAAAATGAACAGGAAGTAACTAAAGTCTGAACAAAATGGTATAAGCTAGTAAAATCATATAATCTCCCACACCAAAATACAACAGTTTTGGTTCTTAGGGCGTTGTGCTTGGGTATCTTATAGTTAAGGATTTAAATAAAAACCCACAGGCTGTGAAGGATCTCAGTTCAGGGTCTGGACATGGACATCGGCAAAAGGCAGTCATGTTTTTCCCTATTTTGTTGTGGTGGGTTGAGCCTAGCCGGCAGGTAAGCCCCCACCCAGACATGCTCACTTACCCTGTTGTGATGGGGGAAAGGATCAGAAGGGCACAAGTGAGAAAAACTTTTTTAAAAGTCTTCGTGTTTTATATCATTACTTGTTTAGTCTCAGTGTAATTTAGTATTTTACTCAAAGAAATTCAGGAGATGCCTAAGTTTGCACAAAAAAAGTGCAGACATGATACGGTGTATTTTGGTAACATTGAGAATAAATCTTGTGGTTAAATTAAGTTGACTATCATGTGGATTAATTCTGCTGTGTGATTTATATGAGTATTAAATAAATTGTCAGCCCTCTAAAACAGGTTCAGTTAGGCGTATTTGTTTTCCCTTTCTTCCTTGCCTTGTTTGTCCCCAGGCAATGAGAAGATTATGGGCATCATTAGGAGTGCAGAAGATGTCAACAGTGAAATTGTATTCCACTGTTACTTCTACCACTGATCTACTATGGTATATTGAAGAAGATGTTTTATCTCTCTGGACTGTTGGTTTCTTCTCTCATTATTTATCTGTGCTGAGTGTCACGGAGGCCAAATATCCCATTGTTCCATTCCTTTCTGAATGCAATACAAATTCTGACAGGAAGGCACAGATGTATCTGAGAACAGCATGGGCTGTTTTACCATCCTTTATTGACAAAAATTAAAGCACTGCTTACCTTGGTTTTGTGACCAGGCCATTTGTAGTTGAAGGATGAGGCATTCAGCTCTTGTCCAACTGGTCCCCATTTTCTCCAGAGAAACTGCAGCTGGCCACTTGGATTTCCTTGTGCAGTTCCAGCAGGTTCACACTGTGGTATATAATTTAAGGTGAGATCACTGCTGAACAGTGGGTTTCAATCTAAGGACAACCAACCCCAGCAACTCATTAACCATAGTATGAATTCTATCTATTTATCGCTTCCTGACACAAAAATGAATTCTAAGTCTCTGCATCTCTCTCTGTTGTTGTACGTGTGCTTTTGTAAAACTAACATTATTTCTATGCCATTGAACTCACTACATGAGTCACATGGGCTCTCAGAAAAAGAAAGTGGAAGAGAGAGACTGTCAGAAAAATCTGCATGATCCATCAACTATAATGGATCCAGCCCACAGGAGGAGTTCAAAAAACCTAGTGGGTCCCAAATAAAGGGAAATTTTTAGGTACATCAACTATAGTAGAATAAATCTGCAGCTGTGCTGGCTATTGGAAGCCAATGGAAGATGTAATGGAAGAACTGTGCTGGCCAATGGAAGAAGCAAATTCAATAAAACCAATGAGAAAGAGCAGAACTGCATCTTCCAAACACTTCTATTTCACAGGAGTTATGTATTCTCTTCCTAATGGAAATACATACATGTCAGTGGTACACTGAAAATATTTTTTCCACTAATATTAAGGTGAATATTCTCACCAGCTGGAACTTATTTTACTATTAAAATTAATTATTTTACTATACCAAACTCCAAATTAATTTTATGATATGAACATACTATTTGTGCTTTACAGATGTTAATAAGCGTGAATTTCTCTTTTTGGACCAACTCTCTCACTTTTGTCCCTACTTGTTGAATCTGTGGGCATGTCCGTAACGAAATGTTACTAGAAATACAAGACCAGCAAGCACTTCCCCCATAACATGCCTTTAAATATTCGCAACGCTTGATTGGCAGAAGAAGTAGCAACAAAATTCTCTGGTTGTGTAGACACTCATGAATGAGCATGCAGAAGATGTTCTGCGATGAGGCTGTGTCTGTAAGTAAGGATAAGCATCCAGTGGCAGCAGACAGCACGTCTTCTACTGGCTGTGCGTAATGAAAAGGTTTCACTACATGCATAAGGCAGACAAAATCCTAAAGCCAGCTTTTGGTGGAAGATGTACTACTCCATGCAGAAAAACCTTACCAACCTCATGCAAATGAGGAGGTCAAAACATTCATCCAATATTTCTAGTATGGTGTGAAAGGACATTGCTTGCTATTCATCATTGCCAGTGCCTCACTTTTCAATCCCCAGCTCCAAAGACCTGACAGAAGCATTGCCACTTCAGATCCTCCTTATCTGTTCAGCTGGACGGCTTTTCTCTAACATTGAATTAAAGTGTTCTACGCCCTCTTCTGCCATTGACAGGAAAACATGAAACTTTTGCCAAAAATATCTCCTCTGATCTGTATTTTTTCTATCTTTCTTTCTTTACCAAGACTGCTTAAGATAAATTACTTCCATCTTGACACACAGCTCCCTTTAGGCACCAACTTCTTCTCTGTGATAGATACTTCCCTCCTACCTGCTTCTCTCATTTCCTCTAATCACTCTTCTCTGAATCTCCCTTCCCTCTCATAATAGACCTGGTCATGATGCCTTTGCTGCTGTGCTTTGAAACTGAACACTGGATGCCCACTGACCATATGCAACATACAGGTGCTGGTGCCTATTCTCAGGCAGCCTTCAGAGTCTATAATCAAGATCTCTAAGGCTAGTTCTAACCTCTCCGTGGCATAAAGCTTCCCTTCCTGACTACTGCAGTTTATAGTTTCATCTTCTGAGACTGTACAGTACTTAGAAAGTAAGTGGAGACTATAAATTCATATTATTATACATGTCATGTTAATGGAGAAAGCACCTAGACTTACAACTCCCCAGATAAAAAGCAATTAAGCAAACAAAAATCCTGGAAATAAAAACCTTCTTTCTGGGACCATTGATGCCCTGTAAGATGTTGAAGTTTTGGGACAATTCTTCCATGGCATTAAAGCCTCACTGTCCTCCTGATGAGCCTGCAAGCTCTCTCAGCAAGCTTTCTCTCATTTGTTCAAGACCAGCTTTCTCACACTTGTTCAGATAGCTCCTCAGCTCAGAGAACATGCATTCTTTTCTCATCTGTTTTCTCACCAGGCAATTTCCATTGTTCTAATTTAGAAGCAGACAACCTGAGACGATCCATTTCTTTTAGTTTAACCACTCTATTTAGCATATTCAATGCTTTACTGAGAAAAAATCATATCATGTTACCACTTCTTAGATTACTCTTGTATCTGTTCTTGCATAGAGTGTGTGATCTGTGACATAGACCCAGCCAGCAACTGGCAAATTAAATACAGACCAAGGAATAGAGTGGTACATGAAATTCATAAAATAAGTCTGGATTCATAAATTATACATACATTCCCCAAATTGTCATATCTCCCAATCTTCTCTCTGCTGTTTGCCAGATTTTCTTCCACCAGTCACTGTCACATCATAGCTTCTCCTTTCTTTTTTATGTCCTGATTAAGAGGACATCTATATTCTCCCTTGAGCTCTCTTCCTCCCAGCAAGATTGTTTTCCATATCCCTACAGGGAGCGGCCAAAAAAGCATTTGTGAGCCTGAGATGCTTCTTTTTCAAGATATATTATGTGATCTAATAAAAGATAATAGTTTTTCTTATAAACTTACCTCCATAAGCACAATTCAAATGCTTCAATAGAGGTTCAGAAAAAAATCTATATAAAAAGAATTTATTCTTAGATTACTTTGAAAAAATAAAATTTAGACCTCTTTTCTATAGTAAGGGGATTCTATTAATCTTTTGGGGGGAATGGTTTGACTCTCTGAATATTGATAAAGACCACAGATTTTGCAATTAGAAAAAGCAACCAAATATCGAGTAGGCAGATTCTCCTGGTAGTAATGATTCTTTAGGGATATCCAGGACACTTCTGAAAACTACTGTGGCCATATATGCCATTTGCACCCCATGCTCCAACCCAAAACTTAGCTAGCAGAGTAATTAATTTGGAATAAAGAGATACAGAACTAAACAGTAGTTCAGAGGGGGGTTTAGGTTTGGGGGTTTTGTTTGTTTGTTTGTTTGTTTTCAAAAATTTGCCAAGCTTTATGTCTCTGGCTTCATTACTTAGCTCTCAATACTCAAAATTGCTTAGAAGATGCAATGGGTTTTGCAGCATGGCTCAGTAAAGAGCACACAGCTGTACAGCACTGGCATGCGGATGTTTTATATGCCAAAAAAAAGTACCAAAGCACCATCAAATTTTTGCCAAGAAATAAGTACAAAAGAAGTATCAAATATTGGTAAGAGAACAACATGTGATACTAGAAAATGGTTCATTAACACTGCATTTCATTCAACGCTTGAGCAGAACCAATGCTCTTATTTCTATCCCACAGTCAAGTCTGTCATCTGATTTTTCTATCACTCTTTGCAACAATTTTCCTGGAATTAAAGGAGTGTGTATGGAATCATAATACTCAGTGCATACGTGTACCTGTTGCAAGCTCTCTTCTTACCCTGTTCCTGGTTTCACAATTTTATTCAAAATCAAGGGAAGGTGCACACAGGCCCTTTGTGTTTTTTCTCTCCAGTGACTTCTACACATCTCCATCTTGAATAAGTGCCACTTTGTTTTCCAAAATGTGTATTTTTATGATGTGTATATTACATACACCAGAGACCTGCAGCAGCTATACAAGCATCACTTTATACGATGTGTTGAATAGAGTAAGCAACCTCTTGAAAACAGAACTGTCTTGCCATTTCACACTCTTTAATTGCACAGTGTGTTGCTTTTGATTTTTCTTTTATAACAAGCCTTTGTTACACAAGTTACACTTTTAGCTTTAAACTGATGAGAAGTATCCAAATACACAATACATAAAACAAATATAAAGTCCAGGAAATACAAAAATAATGTGATTTGGTTATGTATGTCTCACTGCCATAGTTTGGAGAGTTTAGTGGTTCAAGGAAAGTTGTTTATTCTGCCTGTCTTACAGTAAAATGAAATTTGCAGGTAAGAGGGAGCTTCTATGCACAGATTACACAAGTACACACTCAGCCTTACCCTGGAGTTCAACTTATTTTTTCTAGCACAAAACTAAAAAACAACATAAAAAGAAAGCAAAGTCCTTGACTATTACAAGGTACCGTTCTCAGATGTCTTCCCTCTTACTGCTTCCTACTTGCCAGGAGAAGAATGTTTCTTCTTCTTAAATACCAAATTTGTGTGACAGATACAGTTAGTTTGTTCCTATCTTTTCCTTGTCACGGGGGCAGTAAATGTGTTAAATCCTCTGCTTAGAGTGCAGCTGTAATGTTTCCATTGTATAACTTATTGTGCATAAGATATACAAGAATCTAAACTCTGAATGTCACATTTTGTTCAGAAATGTCACTTTCTACTAAACGGTCTAAAAGCATAGTAGTTCTGCAGCTGGGACTGGTAAAAGTTCATAATTACAGAAGGATATCACAAAATGTTTTTCCATGTTTCACTTGTAATAGGAACATTTTTTTAAAGTTAGTAATAGCTATGTGTTGATTACAATTTCAAGTGCCCAAGTTGAAACTAAATCTGTATTTCATGGTGTGACCTTGAAAAACATTTGGGTTTAGTATCTAGAAGACAAAAGTGCTCAGTGCCAAACAAACCATAGTTTTTAAAAAAGGAAAACAATGAGAATAGCAAGAGTAGCTATAGCCTAAGATATGCTATGCTGTTGTAAGAAAAGGCATAGAAAACGCAACAAAAAAATGTCGAAGAGCAAAGGAAATCACAAAGGTAATGACTGACAGGGAAATTACTTTTACTTTGTTCTACAGTTTATCACTTACCTAACTAACTGCTGTTAGATAAAGGACACAAAACACCCTCTGTGGGGCTCATATTCAGCTCCACTTCAATCACCACTGCACTCAGTGGAGAGGAGGGTCAGAACGCTGGGGTTACTATCATCTTAAACTGTTGCAGCGAGTTTTGCTAGACAACATCTGTCTAGGACAAATATTGAAGTGCCATAGTAACGTAACTGAAATGTAGGTGGATGCAGCACAGATAATATCACTTTATTGATAAGATCAGCAAAGAACCCGTAAGTATCATAAGCTTTCCTTGTGGGGATTTATTAAATAATACAGAGTAAAATTTAATTAATGTGAACATTGAATTTAAGAGTAGAAAATTGCTTACAATGAACAACTTAGGTCTTGAAAACCACTTACTTTATACTGGCTAAAGTGTATACAATGAAAGATTAAAATAAAATCCATTCTGAGAGAAACATACTGGGGAAGTTGCAGTACTGGCACCTTCTGGATACATATAGCATGGATGAACTGTAGATCAACAGCAGTATAAGTGTGCACAGTTTTCCTTAGGATAACCTACAAAATTCTATCAGGCTAAACAAACGTGTATACATTTTGGTAATTCCAAAAGGATCAACATATACTTCAAACTGCTTTGTAATCTAGACATGAATATATAGAGGGAAAAAAAATTGCCATTTAGGTTAATAAAAGCTTGAGTACATACAGCAGAATAGCTGTTACACATATGAAAGAAAGATATGAGCGTATATAGGATATAACACTGACAACTGGCAAATGAGAACACAGATAAATTTTTAGTTTGCAGAAGTTTGTGAAATACTGGTGTCACAACTTCTGAGGGACGTGATACACATATGTGATGTTAGTAAATAATATATTTATCACCTGACTACCTAAGAAAACCAGTGCTACTTGAAACCTTTAGACTTTATAAGTTTTAAAGAGAAGGGATGTAATTCTGTAAGAGTTTGGAGAATGTATTTAACCATTAAAGATCATTTTCAGTACCTGTGAAAGTTAAGTTTCGAACTTGTTTTGGACTTTGGACATTTAATGATGTTCAGTCATTAGGTGTTGCTCTTCTAAAAGCTGTTCACCTCAGAATGGCTTTTAGATTTATGAATCTGAGGAAAGTAGACCTTAGCATTTCCATGGTTCATCTGTTTCCCTGCATTACTCTCAAGCTAAATCAATCTTCAGATTCATAAAACAAGTCTGTAAATATTAATGCCTACCAGAAGCAGTCTCACCTCGGATAACTACCATAGCAGAAGAATTCTGGGGAAGCAACATCTTTTTGAAAGTTCTTTCCAGCAAAATTAAGGTTTCCACTCCAGAGCAAGAAAAGAGAAGAAAGCACTTTTGAGAAAGTATGTAAAATGGTATGGAAGAAGAATGGAGGCTGTAAGCTGACTGGAGAAAAACAAGAAAGGACGATGGTCAAAAGGAAGGAAAAAGTGCAATGTACCAAAAAGATATGAAAGGAAAGAACACAATCAAGGAAGGGAGAAAAGAGAAGAAAGTGTACAGCAGTTACAGAAAAGAGAATGAATAACAGAAGGCTGTGGGAAAGGAGAATGAGTACAAATGAGATTATATTTCCCTTTTTACAGTTTCTGGAAAAGCATCGATGACAAAGTACGTAGTTAAATGAATGAACAAGAATATAACATGGATAAGGTATATCAGGAAAGGTCAGGGGCACATATAATCAGATTCACCAAGAGCAACAGAACGCCTAGGGCTGGTTCTTAATACCATCACACTGAGACAGCATATATTGCCTTGGATTCCTCCCTGGGGTTAAAAGAAAAAAAAAAAAAAAAAGCCTGACTTGTATTTACTGCCAATCCCTTAATTTTAATCTTTGTCATGTACCATCGCATGAAATGATGATGACTGGCATCAGGTTTCTCTGGTTTCTTACGCACTCGTTTATTTTGATTCCTTGGTTTTTTCATTTTAAGGTTTCCATTTACTTTAATTAATCTCTCCTCGGGTGGTCATGTCTCATGAGTGGTTTTTGTGTTTGGCTTTTTTTCCTTTCCTTTTTTTTTCTTAAGCAAATTTACTCACCTGGTAGATTTTCTTTTGCTTTCATGGCTTTCTTGCTTTTTCTCGAAGAAGAGAAGGAAAGATTAGAGGGGCATTGAGTACAGGCAGGAGAATTGGGCACTTGTCTTCGCAGTGATATATTTTTTTAAAAATTGGCAATCCAGGGGGATTAAAACAAGAGTGGAAAACAACAACTTCTGCCAAGACAGAGAGAGCAAGAGCGTCTATTCTTTCTTCCAGTTTCTGACATGATATGTTCAAATACCTTTCGGATACAGTATGTCAGCTTGTGTTTCACCGTCTGATATGACATAATGCAACATGACACACCAATTGTTTTGTGACAGAAATGTAAAGAAAAAGAGCGTCTCCGCTCTGCTGGTAAAGAAATCATTTTAAGTAAAGAAATAGCCAGATTTCTCCTAAACGTTAATGCATCAAAGTGTAATGGCCTTGAGAGCTTCCCCCTTCCTGGAGCTCCTGCTGCCAGGGCTGAGGGACAACCCAGCCATTGTGCAGCTCTGTGCCGTCCCCTTCCCCAGCCACGGCTGACCCCCACTCCCTGTGGGAACTGCTTTTACGTCGACAATCTCACGCTTGGCTCCAGCCTGAACTCCAGCACCAGCTCTGTTGCAGCCGGGGCCATGCCTGGCCACCGGTCCAACTCATCCAGACATGGACCAAGACATGGGTTGACTTCCCATCCTCGCCTCGGACCTGCCTCATCACTACGGACCTGGCTGGCGGTCACTGAGCTATATCTGACCTTGGCCGACATCACCGGACCCGATCCTGTCCCCGATTCACCGACTCGTGTGCCCAGCTTGACGCCATGGACTGTTGGTCAGAACTGACCCCAGACATGCCCGTTCACCTTGTTTGGGGACAGCAGGATGGGGCCCTCGCTGTGTCACCACACTCGGCTCCTCTCCCCCTTAGGGAGCAGCCGGCTGTGCCATGCCCCAACACAAAAAGAAAAGTATTCATTCAACCAGAAACAGTACTGCTCCGTTTAACCCTATGGGCCCTGCTGGTAGTTTCCAATCCTGGTATATTTTAATTGTAATCCTTTTAGTGTCAAAGCACATTTGTAGGGCCCTGGGTGAGCGGATGACCTTTAATTTTAGACATGTATTATGTGTTCAGAGTGATTAAAGGAGGAATCAAGTTCAGCTTTTAACAGCTGGAAATTTCATGCAATCAGTTTGAGTTATTATAATTTTGACGGTTTTCAGCAACAACATTTCCAGAGATCTGGAGGTTTTTGCTTCATTTTGATTTTCACTTTTATCAACTATTCTCTCTTCACCAGGTTTACCTGATCCCAGAAGGCTGCATCTGCCTTCTCAGAGGCACAAGCTCTGGCTGAAGAAATGAGCATTTTAGTAATGCAATAACTGGAAGATGTCATCACCTTCAATTGAATCTATGACTAATATCCAGATGAAAGAGATACCACCAACAGAAGGGAGGAGTACACCAAAGCAGCGTTACTTCAGTGTACTGAACTGGCAGGCCAGGAATATTTACATGTATGAACCTAGAACAGACAAAGTTTCCCACAGTACACAGCAAAACAATTTATGTGGCATATCACAACTTAGTGTACTAATTTGAACTAAGACACGTGCTCTAGAAACCCCAGCAGTTAACTCCAGGCTATGGCAGTGCCGGTATTTATACATTTACATAAGTATGAGTCCATTGGAACTTTCAGGTGAGGAAGAGAGAAAAAGAAATACAAAACAAAAAGACTGAGTTTTACTAACTCAGGTTGCTTTGTCTAGATTTGTCAAGTTTCGTTCAGTAAACCTCCCTTCTAAATAAAGCCCATGATACACTAATGCATACCTTCAGGGTAGATTTCCCAAAGAAAAAGAATTAAAATTGAAAAGTGTTGAGGAAGTACAATAAAGGAACCCAGAGCCTCCTACTGATGAGGAGGCAAAGGAAACAAAAACCTTTTTGAATATTTCAATTAATATTTTGGGGAATATGACTCCTGAATTCCAATAGCTTGAAGTCAGTGATATTTCCAACCCCTTTTTTGCAACAGAGTTTAGTTTGGCTAGTGAATTTGTGGGACATATAGGAAAGGATCTCCAAGCAGCATTTTATTTGTACTGCCTCTTCCTTGAGGAGTGAGGCAATGGGAGCAGAGTGGTAATAATCCTACGTGTAGTTACTGAGCTCATTCTGTCCCCTGTGCTCAGGTACAGAACTGCTAAGGAATTTCTATAATGAAAAATGGGGTTTGCCTTAACTGACTCTTGAAATTCTTTCAACTGGGGAATTGCAACAGTGCTATTAAAAAAAAGTTTTATTGACATGACACATTTCCTAGGATAGGCCATTAATCATTTCATGTTATTGTATCAATAGTATATTTAACATTCGAAAGTCAAGCAAAATCCTAATGATACAACTATCGGAAGGAAAAATGTAATGCTGAATCTACCTAAGTGGTGCTTCTGCTGTGACTGAGTAGCATATTCAGACTAATACCTATCAGCTGGATTTCTGCTGGATTCCTGTAACCTACCAGCCCACTCAGAAGAACTGCCTGGATGTACAATCTTGCTGTGTCCTCATCTCTGGAGTTTTCTTTCAAAATATGTGCATAAACATAGCCTTAATCATAATACTGGGCTTCTGTTTCAGCCCCAAGCAACACTGATTACTATGGTTCTATACCAAAAAAACTTAATGAGACAGCGGCTACAGGCTTTACTACTGTTTTCTGAATGATAACCTCTCCTCATTTACATGTCACTGGGAAGAGGATTCATTTTAACTTTAAAAATTTACGGAGATTTTAAACCTTTAGAAAAGCAATTTATTAATGTGTGACTAGCTTAATTAGTATCTATTACTTTTGTGGGGCCTGGCTGTTACCTCAGAAGCCTTTTTTGGCAAAATAAACAAATAAATATCATTAGCATCTTAATGAGCAGAAGGGGAGGAAAGCAATAGTATACATATAAAATGGAGGTTCAGAGATGAGGAAGTTGTCGCTGATACGGAATAGAGATTAACACAGCTGCAGACCCCAACCAGTAGTCAGCAGAGTGAACCCTGAAGAGAATGAAGAAATGCCTGATAAACACAATTCCCCCCCACCAAAATCTGACTCAGCTGAAGTACTGTCACTCTTGTGATATCCCAGCTGAAGTACTGTCATTCTTGTGATATCCCAGGTAATTGTGTTAAGGCTTGACATAGGCACAAAGAAGCTGTGGTTCCGTCCTGCTTATTATGTTCTTCCAGATCCATATTGTCTATATGAGCTTGCATTTCACTTAATGCACTGAATTTTAAAAAGCTCTGCAGAGTTTCGGTCCACTCGTGTCCCTTGTTTCAGGGTAAATCCCATATCTGCTCAGTTTGACCACTGTCAGATACGAGATCCCTGGTCATGCACACTAGACTTTCCCTCCAGCTTTCAAAGATTTTGCCATGAAAACAATTTTGTGGCAAGTGTAATATTAGGGGGTGTATAGAGAGCAGCTGGCCAACACGGGCACCTAAGCCAATTGTGAATCCCCTACCACTACCACCATTGCTTTTACACTACCTTAATTCAATCTAGAATTGAACAAAGAATATAACATACACTATAAAGGAGCAATAGAAACCAGAAAGTGACAAAAGAAAGGTGACAGGAATGAGAACTGAGATATGTTAGAAAAAAAAAAGATCAGAAAACACAAACTGCACTGAAACTCTTTTTCCTACCAAATTAAGCATGACTATCAATCTGCTGTGGTTTTGCAGGCTTAGTTTACAAATGCATTAGTTCACCATACTTCTTTCAGATTTAATAATAAAAAAAACCAACTCAAATGAGTAATAGTCAGTTTTGTTGTCTGATAATAGACTGATGGCCTTAAGCTTTCTCAAAGGAAATTCAGTTTGAATAAGGACGAAATTCGAATTGTCAGTGAAGTATCCATCCCCAAGTAATTATTTCTCACATTCATTCTAGATTCTGGTTGTACTTTGTCTTCCAAAACATCATGTTTTGAAGCTAAATCACAGAATATCCATATTAATAAAGATGTTTAATGTAAGAGCATTGTTTTTCTCACAATATTTCATGTCCCAAAAAGGTCTTTTGTAGTACCACAGGAAAAGAAGATATATGTGTGAGAAGTGTCAGAAGTATTGAAGCAAAAATAAACACTATTTTTTTTTTCTTCTGATATTTCGGCTGAGGTTTCTAAGTTCAAGTAATTAACTTATGGTTTTCTTGTGTCTTTCTGCTGCTTCTTATGTCTATGTGTCAAAATAATTTCATTAAAACACTCAGAGATGATCATTTTAATGAACTTCTGACAAGTTAATATACTCCTTGTAAAGCTGTAACTACAGGTTAGGTTTGGTTTTGATTCAGTGCCCAATACATTTACTGTTTACAGAACAGGAAAAAAATCAGGTGTAACGAATGGTGCTAAGCTGGAATAAAATAAATTGAACTCACATTTTTGGACTTCTAACTTTTCATGATCTACTGCTTTTTCAGTCAATATTTAAAATAAATACCTATCATACAAATGAGCATAAATACCTTTACCCGAGATTTAACAAGAGAAATGGCAATCATTAAAACTATGGATTGCACAGTTGGTCTTTAACAGCAAAAGTTATAGATTCTTCTGAATAGCCACTACAAGTCAAAACAAGCTGATGAGATTTAAAGAAAAAGAGCACTACTGAAATCACAGTAGAACATCACTGGAGCAAGCCGAGTCAAGGAAGCAGATTATCTAATTAATTTATGAGTTCTCAGTTCCTTATACTTGTTAGCTGCCTGAAGTAGCTTCTTCAAAGATGTCCTAAAATTAAGTAATACAGGGGATAATCAGAGGAGAAAAAAAATCTGCTTTTCACATAAGGCAGTAAGAATAGGAAGTCAGAAAAAAAATATTTAGTTTTCCTATGTATGGAAAAGAATGGGGGTGGGGTTGCTTTAGAGATATTCATTCGAGAATGTTTTCCATAAATTAACTAATTTTGAAATCACCTGTAATTGAAAGCACAGATATTTTTAGCTTTGTATAGTAAGTATAACATTGTAGAAACAGCAAAAAAGAAAATGGTATGTGATGCATCTGTTGAGTTTAGAAACAGCAAACCAAGAGGGAAAGGGTATTTTTCTCCAAAAAAATGATTCTGCCAGTTAGTGGAAATAGTTAAGTCCTAAGCAAGGTAATGAGCAGCAATGCTACTCTAAGCAACACTCTCAACATATGAAATAAATAGAAAGCAATGAAAAATAGACTATGGGTGAAGCATTCTTCCTCCAGCACACTCCATTTGAGGTGATGGCTAATCAGGAAAATCTCCAAAATTAATACTGAGTTTTGCTTTCTTTCAGTGTAATGGTGGAGATAATATGAATATAACTCCGTCTTATCAATTGACTCACCCCCTGAAAATGAACTTTTAAGCATATGGTCATACAGTCAGAAAAGCCCATATACATGACGAACATTTCTTGAACACCATGATAACAGTCTGCAATTGCATGCTAGGGCTCACACAAGTGGGTTTCCACAGCCATAATTTCAACAAATAAATTTTATCATTTGACAGTTAGTCACACAGAAACACAATGAGGATTTCCAGGAAACGTTTAAATTGTTCCACTCAGTTTTTGAACAGTGTGAATCATTTCTAATGGAGGAAGTAGGAATTTTTAAATACAGCTGATTTCTTCATTAAGAAAAATAAAATAGAAACAAAAGAGCTCAAATTCTAACAGGAAACACTGCTTACTACAGGGAAACACAACATAAAAATGGTCCACTGATTCTGGCCTATAACATGTGGAGAATATTAACAAAGCTTTAACCCATCATTCTTGCAGTGTTTTTTTGAAAACGTACCCCATCTATCCACCTCATGACAGTGATTTCCATGACTGGATTTGGTCTTACATTGCCCTAAATCCCTTTTATTTTTCTGGTGTTCCAATCTATCAACCAGGTTCCTGACATACCTCTTTTTAATACAAATGGAACAACAACACCCCCCTCCAAGATAAAGTGGTTCTTTTTTCAGAGTCCTTCACTGTGAAAAGAAATATATCGAGTATATGTTGCCTACAGAAGCCTAGCCCCCAGTAAAAGCTAATTTGAACCAAGACTGGATATCCTGACGATACTTTTGAACCCCCAAATCAATATGAAGCTGCTAAGTGCAGAGGAAGGAAATGAAGCACAGCGGTCTCTGGCTTGCTTACTGGTTTGCGTGTAACACTGCACTTGTAACTCACGCACCAGGCTAAGGTGTCTACTAGGTGGGTGATCTCCCTAGGCCTCCTATAAGACATCTGCAGAAGATTAGTTATAGTTTTGGCAGGCTGAATCACATTCTGGAGCTGTCTACCTTTCTTTATTGCCTACAGAGGGAACACGGTGCAATCAGGATCCCAACTTCGGCGCTGGAATGAAGTGTTCGTCTTGGCGTTTACTGGCTGTGCGTCAGTGCTGCCTCCATGCAGGCTTCTACCAAGTTCCACGAGACTTAGTGCAAACACAGGAATCTGCCACCATGAATGAGACCAGATGAGGATGAGCGACTATAATAACAGGCCGAAAGTATAATTAGATGGTTCCTGATGCACTGCAAATATAATAACTTGTGATACAAATTACCGGTAACTGGAGTATCACAGCGTTAGGAATATAACAAAACCCCATAATTTGTGCTCAGAGGTGTTCTCCAAAAAGAAAAGGAGGATAAAGTGAAGGTGTTGTCACTGAGAAATTTTCCCTGTGGGAACAAAAGAAAACATTGTCTAAAATGTGCCACAGAAATCCTAAAATACAAAAGGATAACATTATTGTTTAGAAAATCTTTGCCAGCATTACAGAAATTATACCAAAGTTTAAACACTAGTAGGCTTTTTTAGTCATAAATCATTACAATAAATTAGAAATGTCCAATAGCATTAAGTAAAATATGTAAATGTCAAAATCATTTGTCACAAAATCATTGTCACCATCACCAGCTGTGGTTTTTAAAGCAAACAAAAAGAAAAAATCTGACTTTTCTTAAGGAAGCACTTCAAACCTCCTTGTTTGTTTTTCATATTTCAGTGAAGATCAGGTATACGATCAACTTGAGTTACTTAAATACTTGGAATTTCTTAAATCAGCCTTGTTTTATAACTGCTCTATCCAGCTAGTTCTACAAAATTGATATTTGGAAGTGAATTCTCACCTGCCTTTTTCTTTCAAAATAGAGCACATATAAAGCTGGTATGACTAGGCAAGTTTTGACTATCTCGGCACAAATCTATATTTGTTATAGGAAGAGTGCAGAGCACATTTCAAAATCATTCGTTCATGTTCAACAGCATTTCCTGGAAGACTGTACTGCAAAAAAAAAAAAAAGATTAAGACATTGGATAAGTCTCGTTACACAATCTCCCTTTTTGTTCTTTTGGTTTTGCTCTCGAGCCTGCAGTTGGCTGTGTGTTTCGTGCTTCCACTGGGAAATGGAGTGAGTGCTCCAATCTGTATTTATATAGGATCCATACCCTTTTTATCATTTAAGCTGTTTTCATACATCCTTCTCCAGCTAGAGCAACACTGGCGAAATAATTACCACCTTCAGTCTGTTGCGGTAGTTAGACGTTACTGCCTCCTCTAATCTCCCAGCGGAGCTGCTTGTATAAGCAACTCCTAACCTGTTTCAGTTCCAATCAGTTTGATTAGCAAAATTCCACTATGTATGCTCTATTTGTTAACTTGGATAATTTGGTTAAGAAGCATACAGACAAGAAAATCCATCAGATTAGAAAAAGGAGTACCTTCTACAGGGACTATTGACATGAAGAGGAAGAAGGGCTGGGGGAGCAGCAACTGCTTCAAGCTGGTTTGTCTCCAGACAGAAGAATATATCTGCATCAAGTTAGCCTGAATGCACAATACAACACGTGTACTGGTTTATACTTTATACCAGAACAAACCTGACTTACATCAGCTGCAGGAGAGTAGACAACACCTGACCTAGCATTAAGTTAGATTTTCACAAACAGATGATACCTGATCTAGCATAACCTCTTCTGAGACAAAGTTACTCTTTCAAAAATATTTATAAATATGATCTGGCAGAAAACATTTAGATGAGTTCAGCAGAATGTCTTATCCGGACTCAGCATTTCTGGTCTGTGCTCACTGAAAGCACAGTTAATATCCCACGGAAGTGCAATCTGAGTTCTTCAAAACAGGAAAGAGTACACTCATTTCTAGATTACAAAAAGAAAATTTAAAAATGAATTTTTCTATCTGAGTAGAAATATAGCGGGGAAAAGAGAGTAAATGATCCATTTCTCAAGCTTTGTAGATGTATACAAATGGTCCTTATCTCGACCCACAAGCCTCCTGTTATATTTTCTCTCCCCTGTCCAGCTGCGGAGGGGAGTGACAGAGTGGGTTTGGTGGGCACCTCACATCCAGCCGGGTCAACCCACCACAAACATAAATGAAGAAAAAGGTAGGGAGTAACACTACTGTTTTGACATTATTTCCAAGTTAGGTGACAATCAAGCTCTAATTGGACAGAAGTATTTTAAATACTTCTACCCATTATTATGCACAAACTCCTTCTTTCTTCGACATCAGGTATATGCTAGTTTTAATCTACATATTAATTATCTGATTTTTCTATTGTACCTACAACATTTATTGGCATACAGTAACATAGTAACATAAATTATGGTTTTGATGCTGAGATTGTGAATAATGTAGAAGTGTTTCTGTAGCTAGTGTGACTTTCTTTTCTTCACAGTATTCTGGTTTACTCTGTAATTTTTTTCAGAAGATCTCTTAGCATGAGAGTAAGCAATTTTGCACCATACCTATGTCATGTTTTTCTGAATACCCATCAAGATGCTAGTGCCCTGCAGCACCTGGAAATGTGCACTGATCTTCTGCAACACTAGTTTCATCTCTTCAAGACTAAAATTGATTTTTCTCAAACTGGCATGTAAAGGTACAAAGTGTACCCAGTGATCCATAGCTCAAGTGAGTGTAACAATACCAGCCTCAGTGGTTGAAGAAGCAGTAACTTTTTAAGTCTTTGCAAGCAACAGTGCAAGAAAAAACAGACAGTAGTGAAGAATTTATCTTGTAAAATGCCAGGCAGTCAAGTTGTTTTACTGCTGCTGGAGGCTATTGTCAAAGTTGCTAAGTAAATGGTAGAAATAGTTTTCTTTAATTGGAAAGAGCTGGGATACCATGGTGATATGCTTTTTATAGCATCTCTAACATAAACAGATAAAAAAGGATTTCTAAACTCAGATTTTATCACTGCATGATTTGCCCAATTCTATAGTTCACGTGAAGGGCTCAAATCCTTCCTTTTGAACACTGAAGTAGGAGGGAAGGCATTGGAGTCTCTCCTGGCTCTCCCCCATGACATAACACTGTCTGCAAGGCCTAAGTTTATTGAAGGGAAAGCAAGTAGAAGTTAGAATACGCCTTTAAATACAAAGACTAATCAAGTCTTGCACTTGCTCAACCCTCACCAGCCATTCCCTGGCAACTCAGGCACTCCCCGCATGTAGCAGAGCAATACATATGTCTTGGAAAGGACATGCACAAGAAGCAGCATCACCAGCACCCACAGACTCCTTGCTACTCTGTTATGCCATGATGCTTCCTTAATACATGATCCAATAGCGAATGTGTGGCCTCAGATGTGATTTCACCTGTAGAGTACTTGACCTGTTAGTTAAAAAAAAAGTTAAGCAGCCTAAAGATAAGACATCACTTAACACATCTATGACTTGTTCTGGCCTTTCACAGTTTCTCTGAAGTGTGTATGAGCAACAGAATTTCTACTACTACCGAGTCCTGAAATAAAAACCTGAATATTACAAACAGTTCACATTTCTACCTGTACTGGTTCCTGCAGAGTCCAGGGCTTCAAAAAGCCTCCTTATTTAATTCTCATTGCATGTGCATAAATGAAGGAGAATTTTCACATGCCCAAGGAGAGGTGGCATATAGGTGAATAAGAGACTTTAGACATTGTAACAGCTGAAAGTAGAGATCTTTGCAGTTACAAGTGAAAAGTGACCTTTGTGATTTTAGTTCCTATCTTTTCTCATTGAATGTGATCTTTCTGTCTTTTTTCTCCTACTGGCAAATAAGGATTGTAAAAATTTAGGGCCTGACTTTCTAAAATACCTTTTAGAAGGCCATTCGAAGTGAACAGGTGTTGTGGATGCTTGGCATTTTAAAAATTCAAATGCAAACACATAAGCATATCTGAGATGTATCAGGTCCTGAACACATTTCAAACATGCAGGAAAGGACTTGGGGGTCCTACTAGTCAAGGAGTTGAACATGAGTCAGTACTGTGCTCTTGAACCAGAGAAGACCAAATGCATCCTGGGCTGTATTAACAAAAGCATAGCCAAAAACTTAAGAGAAATTATTTTTTCCCTCTATTTGGCTTTTGCAAGATTGCACCAGGAGTACCGTGTCCAGTTTGGGGCTTCCCAGTACAAGACAGACATGAATAAAGTAGAGATAGTCCAGCAGAAAGCCATCACGATCACTAGGAAGCAGGAGCACAACGTACACAGAAAGAACTGGCTTGTTCAGCCTTAAGAACAGAAGGACAAGGGGAGGATCTTAATATTATCTTCAACTACCTAACAGGAGGGTATAGAGAAGACGGAGTCAGACTCTTTTTGGAGATACGTAGTGGTTGGGCGAGAGGCAACAGACACCAGCTGTAACAATGGAAACCCCATTCAGACACTGGGAAAAATAAATTTCACAAAGACAGTGGTCAAATATTGGAACAGGGTCCCAGGGAGTCTGTGAAATCTCTGTCCTTGGAGATACTAAAAAATTTGACAAGTCATGGCCCTGCTCTAAGTGTACACTGCTTTGGGCAGGGCTGGGACCAGATGACTTTCAGTGGTGCCTTCGAACCTGTATTAGTCTATGATCCTATGATAATATCTTGACCTGGTATCTCTGAACCTGCTAAATGTAGGAGAAATTCAGTGGAGTGCTAGAGCATCTGGGAGCAGCCAGAAATTCCACTGTGGTCATGGAATATCCTGATGCTAGCAGGTTAGCTTGATATCATTAAACTGAGGTAGGTAAAATTAAAATTAATAAAAGTATGTAATTACTAAATCAGAAGTTAGAGAAACAACCATTTCTTCCCCTTTCACTACACTACACAGACTAATACCAAAATTCATCTTCTTCCTTTCACATTCATCTGATTAAGTTGTAGATGCCAACCTATGTTCTGTGCTTAGTAACACAGAGAATTGTTTCTCATCAGTCTTGTGTGCTCAAACCTGTGGTTATAAAATTCTGAGAATGCAAATGGAAAATTTGTATGAAAGCTGAGGAAATCAATGTCATTCTTACAGACATACGAAAACTATATAAACTGAACACAACTCTGAAGGCTCGGGCTATTCTGACACAAAATTTGTGCTGTTCTGTCAAAATGGTATGCAAAAGAAATGAGCTTTAGTAAAACACAAAGATTATTTCAGTTAAGATTTTCTTTCTTTAAAACTTTAATGGCATATGTACCTGCTAAAGAACAGATTATGCTAATTATATCTCTTGCTTGCAGTAACTTACCTTTTTAAATAACGCAGCTTCTGATAA
Source organism: Haliaeetus albicilla (assembly GCF_947461875.1). Classification (NCBI taxonomy): domain Eukaryota; kingdom Metazoa; phylum Chordata; class Aves; order Accipitriformes; family Accipitridae; genus Haliaeetus; species Haliaeetus albicilla. The sequence goes on from NC_091505.1 coordinate 19,569,115, forward strand.
TCACAATTTCAATGTAACTGTTGAAGGAAATAGCTCCAGTTGTGGATATCGTTCCCAGAGTGCTTCAGGCTATAATGCCTAACAATTTTCTAATTCTATTCACAGAAAGTATAAATCAGGATTAGATTTCAGTAATTTGCCCATACTCTGACAGTGATTAGCACAGTGTGCAATACGGACCACAATCTTCAGAGAAAGTTCATACAAGTAACTGCCTCGACACAGGGATGAATTCTGTCCCTGTACCCTGGTGCAGAGCAAAGACTGAATTGTCCCTGTGACGGGGAGCATTGCTTTGAAAGAGGCCCTATCATGGCAATAGCATATCCAGATGTGCCTTTATCTCAAATGCAGAGATATTAATAGACTATCTAATTTTTACTAAAAACAGAGCTAGTAACACCGTCTTACTTTTAATTTATGGTTTGTTAGGTCTGTTTCTTAATGTGATTAATGACATATCACTACTTAAAACATGGGACATTCATCAGCAGAACTGCATGTCCTTAAAACAGGTGTTGAGGGAATTTGAGAACGTTACAATGCAAAGTTTTACTATTTCTATAGTAGTCTAAAATGACAAATTGCCAAAGAACAAAAAATGTTATAATCTTGAAACAGGAATTAATTTTTGTTAATTTATTTTGACATATTTTTCTCTAAAGTTGCGAGGCTTTCATAAATCTGTATGTGGAGGGTATGAGACTACAGATGTAAGTATGTACATAGGAAAGCTAGAAAATAAGAAAGAATTCAAATTTCAAAATTTTCCAGTGCAGAATGTGAGACAACAGGAAAATGGAACCTTTCTTAAAGCTAGAAATCAGCTTTGGTCAAGATTTGTCCTTCTTAGTGGAGAAAACATGTTTTGAATCTTGATTATTGGGAGAACAAAATAAAAGATACCAGAAAAAGAAAGAAAACCTAAAATTTAACCATATAGAATTAACAATTATGTAGAATACTGATCTAGAGCTCATTCTACGTACAATAAAAAAATAATGCAACTGACTTCTAAGCATCTCTGTAATTAGAGCATGAAAGATCAGTTCTCAAAATTAGTTAGTTATTGCAGAAAATAACTAATGAAATATCTATCCACAGAGGGCACCACTGATAAAACTGAGTAGACCAGATAAGCCAAAGGCCCTGAGGACACAGGCCCTCAAAATTCTCAGAGAAATAGAAAACAGCCTAAAAAGTAGATAGAAGCACTGAGTCTCATTGCCTAAAATGTTAAGAAAGCTATGAAATTAATTAATTAATTAGAAATAATTGAAGTAGATATTATTAATTATGACTTTTTTCTAACATCTCTGCACCTAAAAACATTCTTTATCAGATACCTTATTTTAATATTTTTCTTGTTTTACAGAAGACATCAATGACTTTTGCTTTTCTGCTCAGTTCTGTTCATTTTTTATCTTCCTTCTCTTCCCCAACCCTGATTGTCTGTCTTGCCCTGTTATTTCATCTTCTCATTCATGTACATTGTAAATTCTTTGGAGTAAAAACTTGTTTCTTTGTTATAGGTCTGCAGAGAGCCCTGCATAACCCAGCCATTATCTACAAATGGGGGGGTTAAGTGATAGCATAGAAATAAATGAATAAAAGGATGTTTATTGCATGTATATCCTAACAGAAATAGATGATTAATGTATATTACACACTGATTTTATTAATTTAGAAAAACAACAAAGGAAAAGCATCTTGGGAAACAAATCTTTAAAAAAAATTTCAACACAATCTGTTGAAGTTATCACCAGAAAAACCTCCCAGTTCTCCTTCAAAGGCAGAGTATATTCTGAAATACCAAAAAAAGAAAAAAAAAAAAAACCACTAAGCTGTACTGTCTGTCAAAAGGAGGCCTGTGAATTACGCAGTGCCTTAGCGTCCTGACCGCTGTGGAAGACTGAAGACTGAGTCTTTGGAATTGAAATTAAAGAGACATTGCAAAGTTTGACCCCAAATAAACATTTTTCATGGGTCCAATTTATTCAGAACTGGCCATTATAAAAATCTACATTCATAACAGAATGCAACTGGTTTTTTAATCATTGAGGGGCTGGTGAAGAAGTGCTAATGTCAAATATTAATAATTCCAGTCTGAAAATTCTCACCTGACTGATCACTTCCAGCCCTTGCTTCAATTCAGCTTGTGCCGGGGACCAGAGCCTGTCTGGACACTGGGCAGGTCCAGGACTAGGAAAGCAGGAGTGTCTCAGATCTGCCTTTCTTTCAGATTCATTAGACTGGACTCTTGATCAGCTAAGGGTCTGGATCTCCAGATACAGTCATTCTTACTTGTAAAACAAAGAACATAATTTTTCATACATCTGCAACTGCATTCAATATATCACAAACTGCTTTCAGAACATTGGTGAAAAACAAAACTTTAGCCAACATAACATAGCTGTCCATGTGTTTTTGTCTGCCATTTAAGAACACTTTGTCTTCCTGGATTCCTAACACAGTTTGGAAAAAAATCCCAGCGAAAAAAATCCCAGGAAAAAAAATCTGGAACTTGTAAATGGTGAAATAACAATAATAATAAGGGACATTAAAAGGAAGACTTTGAAGTGCAAGTGTAGCTACATCACTATTGTCTTTGTGGACCATGTCCACAGAGACCCTTGATCTCTGAGCCGCTTGGTATGGTGAAAATCAGGCTAGGGCTAGCTTCTTCCGAACCACATTAGTGTCACAAACCAACACAGTGGGTGGTTTTCTTTGTAGCATGATGTATGCTGGATGACTTTGATTGCTGTGCAGGAATGTTTGAGAATGACTGATACTATGCCAAGAGAGTATTGGAAAAGCTCTCAAATAGGACGTTTCACTTTTCATATCCATGTTCTTATTTCTGTTTGTTTCTAAACCTGACTTCTAATTTCATTCTCTTAAGTATTTCTAAAATAATGGTATTCCAAAATAATAATCGCTAAAACTTTTCATGGTTTGTTTTACCTCCTTAACAACTGTACTTACAAAAATGAAATTTCATCCTTATTCTCACCTCTACCTTCGAGTATTCTTCTCCTCTTTAAAAATCAACTATCTGCTAATAATATATACTTCACACAAGATGTGTTAAGTGGTCTTTTACAAATTATGTTTTATAGCGATGGATTACTGATAACAAGCCAGCCCTCTAAATCAGAATATGCTTTAACAGAGAAGTGAAAGACTACCTTTTTTGAGTAATTATAAATATAAACTTTGTATTTATCTTTATATTTCCAGTTTCAGTTATTAGAATCCTGCAGTACCTGTAAAACTGGAATAAATCTGTACCTGTTTTAGACTGAAACAAAATAAAATTGAATCAGCCAGGACAAGTAGCATAAGACACTGTCTTTCACTGGTTGACTATACCTCTTAATGCACACTTCTACCCAGAGCTGAAGTTATATCTGTCTCTCAGGGAAGTTATCCTATTTGCCCAGTTTTCCAGTTTTGACTGGCTGGAACACAAAATCTGTTGCTTTTCCAAGCCATACAACTGGAGGTTGGACATCACTGTGAGCTTTTCAAAAAGATAAGTCCTGAAGTTTGTCCATTTGTATGTGAAAAAAACACAACTTAACAGACTAATGCTTCTTTACTATTGCTCACCATCAGCATGTCTTTCTGGACAATGTCAATCACAGTACAGCACTGTGTCATTTTGCTTGGAAAAACAGAATTGAAAGCAGATTAACAAAGAAGAAGTGATCATTTTTGTTACTTTAAGTCTATTGCCCAGCTTTCATCTATTCAAGCATAGTCATGCACAGAAAAAAATAATTAGCACAATTTATTTAGGTTTTTGCATAGGATAAAAGTCACTTCTATTCATCATTGGGAAAAAACTTCTAGGAACAGAATTTGGGTTTATTTTTTTTCCTCTCCTAGTTAACTGTCTTTAAGTGTTTTTAGCAGTCCTCACGTTATTTGTCCTGGTCAACTTCTGACCAACATACTACTTCAGAAGTATTCAGGGACCTTGTTTTTAATTTTTGTTTCCAAGCAATCAAATGTATTTGTCCTCTTTATGCCATTGCTCCTTTGATTACAGACTGTCTGGTCAAGTTTTTCTCTAGCGCTACATAAGAAGTACTGTAGAGACAGCATTGTTTCTGCTTGCTAAAACATCTGTGCCATGAAAAGATATTGCCTGAGAAATGAATTAGGCGTGAATCAGTTTTTATATCCCCCTATAAAACAAATATAAAATAAATCAAATTATTGTTTAATATACTTAATTATCTTTTAATGTGTCTGAAGTCACATAGCATATGTCTTGTAAAAAAGCACTTGGTTTGGTCCTCTGAACATGTCATGTATATGCTAATGATGAGAGATGGCACAACAAGTTCTTGCCAGAGCCAGAATACACTGGAAAAAAACGAGTTCCAAAATAGAGTCCTACTCTAAAAACTGTGTTAGTACAGGCATATTTCATTTTGAAGAGGGTGCATTAATTAGAAATTCCTTTCTCTGAATACAATGAATAATCCATTTTGTTGATTAATATTTATCGTAGAATCCTTGAGGTTGGAGAGGACCTTCTGAGCTCAGCAACTGCAACCCTTCCTGCCCAAAGCAGGGTCAACTAGAGCAGGTTGCCAAGGGCCTTGGTCCAGTTTCGTTTTGAGCATCTACAAGAATGCATATTTCACAGCCCATCTGGGCGAACCTACTTGACGACCTTAACTGCAAAAAAGTTTTTTTTCTTATGTTTAATTTGGATTTCCTGTATCATGACTTGTGCCCATTACCACTCATCCTGTCACTGGGCACCATGACATCTGATTGTAGTTTTCAAAGGGACTTAATTCTAATTATAGCTTATACAGGAAAATAACTAAATAAACTAAACTGTAAATACATTCAAAAAAAAAAAAAAAAAAGTATTTGCAGTTCTGGAAAAAAGCAAAAGGTACTAATTAATCCAAAGTGTGTCTTCCCCACAACTGAATTCCTGGTTTTGGTGAACACTGGACTCTCAGAACATGATAAAGCACCTTTCAGTAATAAATTTATCAGCAAAAAGGACTTTGAAAACTAAAAGAAATAGCAGTTTATTTGTAAATAACCTACTAGTATTTGCTTGGCTCTAAACAAAAACGTGGTGTAATCCAAATTATTTTGTGGCCTAATAACACTGAGATCAGCAAATTTCTGTTACAGGAGTACACAGTCATTAAAATCTAGATTATGGGTATCACTAACTATATGTACTTTGCCTATACATACTTACACTCAGAAGTTTCTATATCTACACATGTAATATCATGTATTCAGTTGGGCAACACTTGCATTTACTAAGCTCTCCATTTTTAACAATCCTGATATAAGGAACCTGTTAAATGCCTACAATATGTTCACCTTTCACAGTGCATAATAAAGTCAAACACACTCTTACAGCTACTTCATTGCAAACATACTGGCAAAGAAATGAAATCTTTAAAGGAGTGAACTCATCTGAAGGTGATGATTGAAAGCATTTTCACATCTCAGGAAAGGAACATTTTAACACTGCTTGTCACAGATATCCTGTCAGGCCTTCATGTGTTCCAGATAACACCTTCAGTATAGTGTCTTCAAGCATCAGAGTGAACTTTTGCCATTGATTCTACTGTAAAATTAGACTAATGAAATGTACTCATGGGTTGTTGTATTCAAATGATAATTTTTGCTTGCTTCTTGCTATTCACTGGGGAAAAAACAGCTCCATATGACTCATCATGTTGTGGGAGTTCAATGCCAAGCCTGCTTGCACACAAAAGAAAATTACATAATTATACTAAATTTTGCAAATCAAAAACTTCTTTGTAATTGCCTTAAGGTTATTTTATATTCCATTTTCAGAAGATGCTTCCCTGTGTAGCTATTTGCAAGAACATTTCTTATAAAATTAATTATAGTTTCTTAAAGAATTAAGCAGGGGGTTTTGGTTCTTTTGGGTTTTTTTAATGAAAGAATCTCTCTGTTATACACATTTCTGAATTTTGGGGTTATCTTTTGGTTTTGCCCACATTCTTGACAATCTGATTGAGGAAATGTCATTTATTTTCACTGTACATGTATCTGAGCTGTACTTCATTTTTTATTTAAAAGATATAATATCGGGCAAAAAAAAACCAGCAAATGAGCCCTACTGTTCTTAACAGTCTCTGAACTAATTTTAAGTTAATGAAAATATTTTAAAATTAATAAGGAATGGAAAAATTACTGAAACATTTTAAATAACATGTGACTTCAACATACAGATGAAAACAGACCAGACTTTCAAAACACCACTTCACTGGAGGAAAGACAGGCCAGGGAGAAAATTGATTAAAAAATAAAGTTTTTCCACTTTCTGACATTTATTTTTGTGGGTCTTCTTGGAGTCCAACACTGCCAATCTAGCAATCAGCAGCTATTTTTGACATGTTGCTTCCTAACTTAACTACAGACTGTCACTTTAATCTCTAGAGAATGTTATTGCTTAGGAAGACTGAACTGGTAAGGGGGAGAAAGGAACCAAGAAAATCACTTCTAATTACTGTTATGTCAATTTGGAGACTGACTGGAAGCACCAAAAATCTATCCTTATTTCTTACAATAGAGTAGAACCAAAAAAATTATCAACTTCTTGAACCACAGCTCTGTCTGGTTCCTGAAAATGCCAGTTTCACTAAACAGGATTTCTAGACTGCAGGCAAGTAGGGAGAGGTAATAAAGAACTTCTCATAATTTAATGATAACCGGTCACAGAGTTCTGTTTAGCCAATTGTGATGCTTCAGAAAATTGGATTTTGATGAGGTTTCTGCACCTTAATTTCCTCTCCCTATGCATTGCCTACAAAGGGCTATTGCAGAAAATACTGACTGAAAGCTAGTCCACACTCCGCATACTCCAAGATGTTTTATTGCCTTTGTGGACATTAGACACCCTGCTTATATTTACCACCTCCTAACCGAATGGGACAGAAAATAAAACACATGCTGTGAAACTCACTGATATTTTCTCCCATCTTTGGCACTTTCCTCTGCCTTTCTTTGAATGTTCTGCAAAGCAGCCCTCTTTATTTCTCACTTTTCCCCTTTACCTCCATACATTGAAAGCAGAGAAAGGGAACAGAATCCTTAGCCTAATACTGTGTAGGTGACAAAACGTTTCTTTTCCCTCTACTTTGGGGCCGACTTTGAGACACGTTTCATAGCTGCTTGACAGATCCACAACTCCTCCTGCCCAAATTCTGGCTGAATTCCAGTCTCGTAATGACATTCCACCTACCTAAAATTCTCCCTTTAGTTCAAGTGGGATAGTGTGCCATTTTCTGAGCTCTGTTACTTTGCTTATAAACTCCCACTGAAACTAAAGAGAAAGGCAGGCGGGATTTGGTTCACTGGTCTAAAAACATTATATACAATGAATCAATTGTTCAGTAAAGCTAGTGAAACTATTTCCATAGACCTAGGCTGGAATACTGAATCAAAAGCTGTTGCTGCCCAATTACCATACTGGTCTGTGACAGCATTTAAGCTCCTGTGGTGCTTGACTCAAAGTGGCGTGGAACGAAAATCTTTTGAATGGAATCTGGAACTCATAAGCCAATGCCCAGCATAAACTTTGTAATAGCATTCCTCTTCTCTGAAAACAATTAAGTGGCTCCACTTTTATCTCAGTGGGAAATTAAAAGTTTCCAAACCTTTGTTTTCCAGGAAAGAGAAATGTCAGTCACTAGGGGAATTTGCTTTTCAGGTCCTAATGTAAATCTCACTCTTGGATTAGAGGAGTGACTTAAATCTTCTAGAAGTTCTAGGACCTCCTTTCTTTACTATCACCTTCCAGTCATCTTAATTTTCAGTTGTACTTGAAAAATATTACTAAACATTTGCAACTCTCTAACTTCTGATTACTAAATACTCATGAAACCTAGAGGAAGATCAACCCGTTTAGACAGTAGGACTGACATTTGCAAGATAAAAGCAGTTTAATATGAGTTAAATATGAACTATTAAGTAGAATGATTTTCTAAACTTCCAACATCTTTTGGTGTTTAAAAATTAAAGCCAGAAGAGATAAGAATAATTAGCAAGAGGAATAAAGGTGGCAACTTGATGCATATGAGAAGAGTGGCTATACCTATGGGTACAAGAAACTGATCTTGGAGAAAGAAAAATCATCAGAACATTAATAAAATAAGAAAAACTATGCGAGGTAGAGTTAAGATAGACAAAAGAAAGATAAAAATGAGGACAGTAGAAGAGAAGGTAAATTGTCATCTTCTCTTGCTTAGGGTTTCAATTAATTCTTTTCCTTTAGCTAATGGCAGAAACGTGTATTCAGCATTTTCTTTTCTCTATTATATTCACCTTAGTAAAATTTGTGGTGTTTAGATTTGCTACTAAGTTGATAGGGGGATTTTGTCAGTAATTTGCTTTGGTTGCCAGTCTGTTGTGATATATATTCACACAGAACATACTTATTTGCCTACTGAGTCGGGGGAATGGTAAGAGGAGAAAAAATCAGTGTGGACATGATGACCTCCACTCTGAATTTTACTAAGTGACTTAATGGTCGCTGTGAATTTGTGTGACTCATGCTCTTTTAGAAACAGTGTGATAGACCTGATGGCTATACACAGCACGCACCCAAGTGACACATTTTCCCTTTTGTATCAGTGGTATCCTCCCAAGGAAGCACTTTGAAACGTGCTGAGTATAGAGCTGGCTTGATCTGATGGCTAATAACATGAAACTGGGAGCCAGAAAAGCCTGTCTTAATTCTTTTTTTCTTCCACCAACTCTTATTCCTTAGGGAAAGTCACTGAACTTCACTAAGAACCTCCTGTACCTCCAAGGGAAAAAAAAAAAAGAAAAAAAAAAGGCTTTCCAAAACAGTTTCAGAGTCTCAGCAGCTTTACAAGATGAAGACAAGATTTTGTCTACTACTTTGAAAATGTAAAAGCTAACAAAAGCTGGATATCTGGGGTTTTATGTACTTTAACAAATGAACAAAATGCATATTACAGTCCTTTGTGTGTATGTGGAAACAGTTATCTTTCTACTGCAAAAGCATAGAGTGCCAAATTCTGATCTTAGGGACATGTTATCAGTATGAGGCCAATGACACAAGGACAATTACAATATTTATCAATGTTCACGAAGCGTATACCGTACAAAATTGCATCTACACTCAGTAGTTAGTAAATACATTATATGAGCAGTTAGAGAAACGAAACGTTTTCTGTCAAGCTGCAACTGAGAATTGTCACTAGACTTTCTCCTGTAGACTTTTTTGCAGTTCCTCTAGTAGTTGTTCTGTGTGGCAGGACAGCTGACAACTCCTACTCTTCCTGACACTACTGAACCTCCTAAAGCAGTCTAGCTCACTTGTTTTTCAGTATTAGCAACATTTGCATCTGCTGTACCTGATCTTCTCTGATAGTTATGTCTAGTGCTAATGATTTACCTTTTCCTTTTGAATTATTGCATATGTTTGCTGATTGTATGCAAACTGCAGCTGCCTTTTAAACAAGCTACAAATTTATCAGAAAATGCACTGGACATCAGAAGAAAATTTCACTAGCAGCAGGTTTTCCAGATGATGAAGAGACAGAATGCTAAGAAAACCTAATTTACTTTTTGTGTGAGGCAGAAGGGTTATATTCCTCTGGGCCTTTATTCCTGTGCATGCCACTTTGCAAATGAAACACACCACAAGTACTGTATGAAGAAAAGCATCATGAATACTAAGTTAGTCTTGAATTGCACAGGAATATAAAATGCATTGGTTCTAGTTAAAATTGATTTCGCCTTGGAAATAAGTATTGGATTCACTTTCTCTCTCTCCTCAAAACACATAGACAGATGGAAAATACCACTGTAGCTGCTGTATATTGAAGTGGCAAATATACAACTAAGCAATCCAGAAATCTTGTTGGTAGTTTCAGTAAAAACTCATTTTTATTATTTCATTGCAAATGAGTACAGCCTCTAGAATGAATTCACAGAGTTAATCTGTGTTGATTCAAAAAATGAGCAATTCCTTTTTTCCCCCCAAGTACTAACAAGATATAATTGGAGCAGAGTAGTTTCCAGAAGTTCAGAGTCACTAGTTACTATGGAATTATCAAAAGAAAGGACAAGAAGGAATGGAACAGGAGCCACTCATGGAATCCATCCCATTTATGTTCTGAGCAGAATTTTTTTTTAAGTTTTTCATTTTTCATTTTCAAAAAAAGTTCAGGAAGGGAAGGGCTACATGAAATTATAGAAACGAAATTTTGTATACTGCTGTAATAAATGTAGCAGCTGCTGGATTCTTCATTCTTCCCTTTATATTAAGTTAAAATAAATTTCTGATTGAAATTTTTTTAGTAATTACTGACTTTAAGTAAAGATACTGATGAGTATTGGTGAGATAAGGTACACTAATAGAACCCAACTTTCACAATCTTTTGAAGACCCAAATGACTTTGAATATCTTAACCCTATAAAATTAATTCAAATATTTTTCACATGTGAAAGTCAAGAAACTATAGTACTTGACAAAGATTGTCAAGCTTTCCATATGGAAAAGCTTCACAGTCTGTATGTAACTGAAATGTACAACCAATTTCTGCTACACTGTAAAATATTCAACAGGACTTAAAGAAGGGTTATGGATGGTACTGATTCTCATCACCTAAAAAGGGCAGAGTTGGTCAATCTGGGGCTGTAAAACTGAATTTTATATGCATTTCCTCAGTACTTCTTAGGCAGCATCAATTGTACCCCTTATCAACGTATTTTCGCAAAACAGAAGTACAAGACATATCATTAGACTGATTAAGATTTATATTATTGATCTATTATGATTTGATCAGTTGAGAAGGATAAGCAAATCATAACCTCCTTTGCTCCACTTTCATTGTATTCTATTGATATACACATTCTTAAGGTATAGGCTGAACATATTGACCAGGTATTTTGCTTCAACATCAAGTAACTTTCCATCTGGCTTGACAATAAAGTTAATCTGGCTTTGCAGTGCCAGGTTACAGTGGTAGATTGATACTCTCGCACTCAGCTGATTCAAAATTGCTCTAAACATTTGACTAATTACTTTGCACTGGTGTCCTGGTTTCGGCTGGGATAGAGTTAATTTTCTTCCTTGTAGCTGCTAGAGTGTTATGTTTTGGGTTCAGTATGAGAAGAATGTTGATAACACGCTGATGTTTTCAGTCATTGCTAAGTAGTGTTTAGACCAAGTCAAGGATTTTTCAGCTTCTCATGCCCAGCCAGCAAGAAGGCTGGAGGGGCACAAGAAGTTGGGAGGGGACACAGCCAGGGCAGCTGCCCCAAAGTGGCCAAAGGGGTATTCCAGACCATGGGACATCATGCCCAGTATATAAACTGGGGGGAGTTGGCTGGCGGGAGCGGATCGCTGCTCGGGAACTAACAGGGCATCGGTTGGCAAGTGGTGAGCAATTGCATTGCGCATCACTTGTTTTGTATATTCCAATCCTTTTATTATTATTGTCATTTTATTATTGTTGTTATTAGTTTCTTCCTTTCTGTTCTAGTAAACTGTTCTTATCTCAACCCACGAGTTCTACCTTTTTACTTCCGATTCTCTCCCCCATCCCACTGGGTGTGGGGGAGCGAGTGAGCGGCTGCGTGGTGCTTAGTTGCTGGCTGGCATTAAACCACGACAACTGGCCTTTTTTTTGTTTGTTTGCTTGCTTGTGCCTGTAGAAGTTAGTCTAATAGATATACGAGCATGTAAACTTGTACTGCTGAATATTCCAATAATTAATAGGTCTGGTATCATTACTGTGGAAGCAGAGCCTGAATCAGAGGAAAAAAAAGTACTTCTGCTAGGCACAACTTTCTAATACTTTAATTTCTTTAACTTTCAGGCTCTCAGGCAGGCAAAATGGCCTTGAAATCGAACACAAATAAAAACCAATAAAAATTAATTACCTCATTCAGTTAATGAACAAGGGAGAATAAAGGTCATATACAAACCAATATGAACTGAAAGACCTTATTTGCACCAGTCTTTGAGCAGCCACAGGGTGACTCACTAGATATTCAGAGATGGGAGAACCTACAGAGATAGCCCCTGAACTGAGAAGACTTTTTGGCTACACTAATTTAGGTGGATAAATAGCCACCAGAGTTCAGCAATAGAGCTCATCAGAGGTCTAAGATATATCTGTGAGATGACAGAGGGCTTGGAGAGGCGTAAAGGAGAAGAGGTCTGCTCTAGTATTTCAGGCTTGGACTATGTACTGTTAATGAAAACATTTGGTGAAAATTTTCTGCCACTTAGGTGTAAGTTGTGAGATACGAATAAAGAACTAAAAGAAACCTGTAAGGCATTGGAAGTGAGGAAAAAATGAACTTACAAGATACAAACTGAAACAGAGTTGTCTATGAAACTAGGACACAAAGCTTGGAAAGAACATTCTCCAGCTCCCAAAACCTCCTGCCTACTGCCAAATACTGCAGATAGGAAACACCCACTGTGTTGGTGAACAGTGTACTACAGCACTAGTACATTGATGACATTGGTGTGCATTAACACAGCAGGTGCTGTGCAGTGAAGGAATTAAATATTTTAAGAGCCTTCACTCAGTAGAATCTGTTGCTTCTCCACCTCCCAGCTGTTTTTCTCTTTCACTGTGGATGTTGGAGGACTGCACAATCTGGTTTAAAGTATGGCAAAAGTCATTATCTTTCTATTGTAATTCCTATTTTCTTTTGTATTCTCTGTGAGGCTTCTGCAAATCCATCCACTATTTCTCTGCTGCATTGTATAAATGGCAGATATTTGCCTTTAAAGATTAACTAATATTTTCTTGAATTTGCATGCAAACTGTTATGAACTGAGAATATTCTTCTGTTCAATTTTATACTTCTGCACTAGTACAGGCATTTTTTTATTATGTCACACCACACTTTTACTATAATCCCCGTTTACCTCATTACCTAATCAAACTGCAGCTAATAACTATAACAAAACACTTATTCATTTCTCTATCCTTTTGGTGTACTTTTGATTCTTTATGTGAAATGCCACATTTTGCATATCTGTACCAAACTCCCCCATAGTTGAATTCTGAGCTTCAGAGCTTTATGCTGTATGAAAAGTCATTCTTCAGGGTTCAATACCTTCTGATAAAATACAGAGATTTCTTTTCCCAATTCCCCCAAATACATCCTTTTCCCTGAAAAATCTCCAAAGCTTTCTGTAAATTATTCACTTTGTGATTATACATACTCTTTCAACATACAGAAAAGCACTTGTTCAAACTAAGAATTAGCTGTCTGTTATCATTCTTTTCTCTCCCTGGATCTCAGACATATGCACACAGACCCACACAGTCCTCTACACTTTCTAAAATGAAACCAATTCGTCTGTTATTCTGATGCAAGATATATCAGGAGACTAATTCTTCCAAGAAATCTGGGTGAAACTGCTTGAGAGATGTACAAAATTTGCTTGTTCAAGATTGGATTTTTTTGTTTGGTAGATTTATATTTTTCCAGAATGACCTGGCACAGAAATTATCACTTTGCTTTGCCTAGTTGAGCATGGTGAGTAGTGTCTCTTGAATAATTCTGGGGAAAGATACCGAGATAATGAGACATATTCATGTACATACAGTATATGCAGTTAATATGGATTCACCATCACAAGAAATTAAATTCTAAATGCTCCTGTATTAAAAACACATCTATGAAAGCCTCACAAAGGGCAGAGATAGACCTTATAAAGGATAAGACAGTCATCTAATAATGGGAAGAAAGAAGAGATACTGAGGGGTGGGGGGGGAATCGGGATGATCAGAAACTAATAGTTGCAAGTTCTGCCTTAGTCCTTACATGCACCTAGCTTATTGTGTCTATCATTACATCACCTGAGTACCTTCAAACATCCTCTGGGACATTTTTAGAGCCTACCAAATTCCCATGTAAAATAAATTATTAAACTACAGTTAAGTTGAAAGGTTAAAGTATAGTCTTTAAAGCAACCAAAAATTGATAAAAATCATTGCTGTTCAGTGCTCTTTCAGCCTATGAATTTACTTAGTTACCAGTTTTTCATTTATTTCTTATATACAGTTGCAAATACTTTAAAAATAGTCTTCCTTTGCAGAATAAAATCTAAAATCTGCACTCCATAGTTCACTTTTGAGTTTAAGAATTCCTAAGCGCAGGACAACAGATGTCTTACATTTGGGAAGGCATTAATGTGCTTGTCCCACTTGCATTTAGAACGTCATAAATCTAAACCAAGAACACCAATTTTAATGCTTTGTATCTTTCTGATGCAAAGTCTAATCATCAATTGTTACACTAAGTTTTGCTTTTATTCTGCAAGTTGAAAAATTTAAGGATATTGGACCTGGAGGTTTGGGTCTACACATGCATTAACTTCATGAATAATGGCACGTATGTAACTGATGATGCGTACTGTACCTTTGGGGAAGTGTGTAGAATCTCTTTTCTTAGCATTCTTATTTCATGCTGGAGAAGGCAGAGTATGTCTTCTTCCATGGATTTTGCCTGCCCAAAACGTATCAGGCAGAACTCATAATAGCTTCTGTTTGTTGAAAATATGAGTGTATTTTGGCTCAATAATACTATTGTATAGAAATAATGTAAGATAGAGATTATAACATAAGATGTTCATTTTAAACCTCACTGACTATATGAAGAGAACATATTATCAGGCAGAAGTAGCATTGCATTTTGTGCATTGAGTTGCAATCTGGACATAATGAACCTTTACCTGTTTAATTAGTAACAGTCTTACACTGTAATGATATCAGGAACAGCCTATATGTAGGGACCCCAAATATATTATCCTCCTTTCAGTTATTAAACAAAGGCTGGCTTGGATTTGAATCCGTTTTGCCAGAGTTTCACTCTAGGAACATGATTCAGAGCTAGCTTATTGCAGGAACTTAAGTTGCACCAATAAGTACATAACTTATGAGAAGGCAGAGTTAATTGTTACCCCTTCTTGGCATCAACTGTTTGAAGAGCTGTGGAACATAGGGAGAGACAGAAATATGTCTTAAAAATGTTACACTTGAAAGAACAGCACATGGGATTAAATATCAGATTGATCATTGTGCTTTAAGAAACAGCACAGAGAAGCCAGGTAACTGAAAAGCTTTATTCTTCACTCTTCTTCTTCCAACCTGTTTTTACTCTTTGTCACTTGTTAATGTTTCTTATAGGTATGGAAAGTCTGAGCTGATTGCACCATTTTCATAACATAAAAGGAAAACACCAAAATGAATGTTTCTTCTTGAAAGTTCATTGTGTCACCACTGGGTCTTCTGCTTAACTACTAAAGGATGTACTTTAAGATATTTTTTCAGATAGGTTTTAATAAAAGCCAAACAGTACAAATGTTCACTTAATCTAGAACAATTGAGAAAAAAAAAAAAGAGGACTTTTAAACTGGGGTCTCCGGTACTACCTTCTCCTGGCTGAACTAAAAGCCTAAAAGTGATTATCATAATGTGAAACGTTTACCCTTTATTAATTATCAAAGAATAAAGGTGGAGAAAAAAAGCCCACACCTTTTTCATGTGTCCATGTGTGTTTATTTCTTAATATGTAATAACTAACTTCCTTACAAGATTGTGTATTGAGTACAACTGTTTGAACTTGACTTCAATCAAGCTATAATTGGGGCAAAACATCCTTTTCAAAGTCACTTACTTTGTCCTAAAAGTGATAAATTATAGAAAGATAGAAAAGCAGAACAAAGACAGGAAGTCTTCAGAAGAAATTGCCAGACACCAGTTCCTATACATTTACATCAGAGCAGCTCATGTAGTACTAATACGGAATTCATAGCTAAATCTCAGATTTAAAAGAGGTCACATACCACATGACAGATTTCTTGTAGAACAATCTTGATAATTTATTCATCAAGATGGTATCAACTAGGATATGACAGTGGGGAAGGGAAGTAGAAACAGAAAGAGCAGGATGGGGAAAGATATGGTAGAATTGTAACATACTGCACAGTTTTTAGAACAGGAGGAGAACATTATTAGTAGGAGCCAAAATTAAAAATGAGAACTAAAAGCAGGTCAAATGATATAATAAAAGAAACTAATAAGATAGTGTCATGTCTATATATTAATAATAGTGACAAAAAACAGGAGGGGAAGCAAAAAGCTCTACAGTTGGAAATTACAATACAAAAGATGAAGTGAACTATAAAACTGTGACTGAAGGGCACACACCAATAAGCACAAAAATGTGGCGAGAGCATAACATACATTTAGGACAAGGCATCAGCACACAAGCAGGTGAGGAAATCTGCAGTAGTTCAGATGCAGGAAGAGGAAAGATGTTATGTCGCTGACAAAAAATTGTTGAAGGAAATATAAAAGGAGAGGAATATGCAGTAAAAAAAATCAGATATTTGCAGGAGCTAAACAAAGATGAGGAATAAAAATAAACAACGTACTCTGTATAAACAAGTGATGAATTAATAGAGAGTTATATTACAAAACAGGAAACTGAACAATTAAACAGAAATAAACTACAGTATATTGATAGCATGGACAGAAATTCTTAGGGTCACAAGCAATTAAAGAGTTACCAAAAATTAAATGTGGTAACATCATCTGTGGAAACAACAAATTAATTATTAACTGAGAAAATTTATGACACTGTAGCTTTGTTGTACGTTGCACCAATTAGTAAAATTATTATTTGTAATAGAAATTCTTAGGAGTTCTAGTTTTGGAAAAGGCAACACAGAAGCATACAGAATTTGCTACTTATGTTGCTTAGAGGATTTCTCTAAAAGCCTTTAAAAAATCGGGAAAATATGCATTGAAAATCTTACTTTAGTTCACTGAAGCTTACAGAAATATCTTCTGACTTCAACAGAAACCAGGTTAGATGATCAGTAGAGACTCATTGTTCCCTGTGGGAGTACTGACTGAGAGATGGAACACAGCTGTATTTTTCCCTCCCCAATAACGGAAGTCCAAGTCTAGTGGCTCTCAAGAAACAACGCACTCACTTGCTTATCCTTCAGTTATTCACAATACCTTCAGCTAGCCGTTAGCTTGCAAGATGAGTATGGGGAGCCAGAATTACACAGCTTACTTCCTAGAGAAATTGCAACAAATCCGTTGTTAAGTGTGACTGTTGCACGCTCAAGTTCCGAATAAGATTTTTAAATATCAATTGAAAACACCCAAACGGTGTTTGCTTTTCAGATGAAATAACAAAAACAAAACCCAACAACAACAAAAAGAGCTACATTTGAGAAAAATCTTACAGGTTTTTCTCTTTTTTTCAGGAATGGGCCACTTTCAACAAAGACCCAATCATTTCTAAGTCCCAGAACAGAAATTGATTCTGTTTCTGTCAAGGTAGATTTCAACAGCCATTGAGAGAAGATAGAAACCAATTCAGTGCTAGTTCTTCATGCCTCTGTTACAGGTCTGTTCTCTTTGTGCTGTGCGTTTGAGCACATAACACAACTTGACTGGATGGTCTGGAAAGCAACAAATGAGGAACTTAAGTTCTGGCATAAACATGCTCGAAGCAGTTGTTGTTATATACCCACATCAAGCAATGCCAATCAATCATAATTCAGACACTGCATGAAAGATACACTTTGGCACCAAAGGATTCTTGAAAACAGAAATATATTAACAGTTATAATCTCAGAACCAATCCTTTTTTTCCCTCTCCATAACACAACTTGTCAGGTTTTTCTATCACAGCCCAGAAAGCCAACCGTATCCTGGGCTGCATCAAAAGAAGCGTGGCCAGGAGGTCGAGGGAGGGGATTCTGCCCCTCAGCTCCGCTCTGCTCTGGTGAGAGCCCACCTGCAGTACTTCATCCAGCTCTGGAGTCCTCGGTACAAGAAAGACATGGACCTCTTGGAGCAGATCCAGAGGAGGGCCGCAAAAATGATCAGAGAGCTGGAACCCCTCTGCTATGAGGAAAGGCTGAGAGAGTTGGCGTTGTTCAGCCTGGAACAGAGAAGGCTTTATAAGGGAGACCATATCACAGCCTTTCAACACTTAAAGAAGATTTATAAGAAAGATGGGGACAGACTTTTTAATAGGGCCTGTAGTAATAGGATAAGGCGTAATGGTTTTAAGCTAAAAGAGGGTAGATTCCAACCAGATATAAGGAAGAAATACTTTACAATGAGGGTGGTGAACCACTGGCCCAGGTTGCCTAGAGAGGTGGTAGATGCCCCATCCCTGGAAACGTTCCAGGTCAGGTTGGACGGGGCTCTGAGCAACCTGATCTAGTTGAAGATGTCCCTGCTCATTGCAGGGGGGTTGGACTAGGTGACCTGTAAATGTCCCTTCCACCTCTAACCATTCTATTATTCTATCAATTAGCAGCAGCAACAGCCTACAGAAGCACAGGTCAATTTAACATAAATAACAAAGGGGAAAAAATGCTGACTGCTCATAAAACATCAAGGCTTCAGTCAGCCTTCAAATATTGCCTGGTGTAGAGCACAGACAGAGAAGTATCACAGCAGGAAACCAAAATCTGCAAAGCTATGACATTAGTTTGTCAGACAAACAACTGTAATAGCTCACCAGCACAGAGTTTATCTCCTGTGAGAAGAGAAACAAGATGAAGAACCTGGTCTCAGTCATGACCCTTATGCATTCCAGGAAGTTTGTGTCCACCACCACGTAGAAAAGGTCAGAGGAAAAAAAAAACAAAACTACACTGGCATCACAGAAATCCTGCATTCTTCAAATTGTATTTTTCATGTGCTGCTGCAAAACACCTTTTTTAGTGAACATTATAAAAAAAGTAGTTAGAGAAGACTGCCAGCTAAACACATTTTTAGATCCATGTAGAATTTAGCATATAGAGAGACATCCACATAGACCCTTAGCTGCATGGGACATCACAGATGAAAAATTGATAGGTGCTAAACTATTAGGGTGAGTTTCCAACTTCTTGACTTTTCCAATAGGAGACTAATGCAGGAAATTAAATGCCCTTCATACAGAGTCTTTAGTTAATCTGAGCAGAAACTGTAAGCAAAATATGACAGCAAAGTCTGTCTAATTCCAGACAAAAGTATCGGCCTGGGCAGAAAGCTATTGTAACAGCCAAACTGGTATTTTCACAATTTAAATACAGCTTTGGTTAAAAAAAAGGTAAGTTAAAACATTTTAAAAGCCCACATGGAAGACAAATATTTTCAGACCAGACTGTAAGAACTCTCTCTCTTCCACTGTGGGCACTCTAATTAGACAGGTGCTTTGTTGAGTTAGCAGACAAAAAGAAAGGCTAAGGGAAGGAGGAAAGGTCAGCAGTTTCTGTCGGTCTCAGTAGTGTCCCATGTTGCCAGCTGAAGTGGCAGCATATACCTTTCCCACTGTAAGTAAAGATAAAATCCTTCAGTTCTACTTACAAAAAACGTTGGTGTTAAAATTGCATAAGAAGTAAATAAAGGATAGCAAGATACTGAACTAACTTACAATTATCTCAGAAAAAACAGATTCAAATGAAAATTTTTTGAGAAGGGACTAATTAGCAAATCTTTCCTTAGTACATACAAGTAAACTATTTATTAGTAAAAATGTGGCATCATGTAGTTCTTTTTTCCTAAAAATAGCATGCTCCTTAACACCACGTCAAAAGGTAAAACTTTGTGATGAATCTTCAGAGATGTAAAAGAAAGAATTCTGCACAGAAAGGAAACAACACCATGACTCCAAATGTGGAAAACATGTCTGCATCAGCAGAGTATACTAGTATGGAAATGCTTTTTTACACAGAGGTGTAATGAATGTTAAGCAGGATTTTAAGAACCTCTGCAGGAAGGAATTCCTTCCTATATTTGTCCTTCCATCGTTGTCCATGCCTGCCAACATGACAACTCCTTTCCAGAATCCCAAATGCCCTAGGTAAGGAGGACTATATTGCAAGTCATGAAGGGTAAAGGTAGAGCATGAGGTAGCACAATTATCAGAACTTCTCATTTAATCAACTTGTAGAGGATAAATTATCTTCAGCGGGAGGTAGAATCTAAAGCAGTATGTCTTCATATTGCTTGCTTGTATTTTGCATTAGTATTAGAAGAAAACATGAAAGAAACAAAGAAACTTTTTACTTAGCTGTAGGGATTAGGTCAGTGTAATTGCTCAGTATACGTTCCCCTGAGGCTGGTGGTATCGGTGATACAAAAGGTGCGTTCATCAACTCCTATCTAAATTACTCTTAGCGCATTTGATGTTCCTGGGGAATTTCAGTCCAGGTGCTTCCACACTTTTTATTATTTGAAGTTTTGTACTGATAGTAGGAAGACGCTGTAAAGTTGGAGATGAGAGATCAAATCAAAACGTCTATGTTTAAGCTCTGTTCTTCTAAAAAACATAGCTGAGTATTCTCAAATACAATTAAACACATAACAAGACACAATCAAATCCTTTGGACAATAATGTTAGGGACAAGATGGGCGGCTCTTTTGAGATAACAGAGTTTGAAATACAGGAATTCGATTAATAGTGCACAAATTGTCAATATGTATTTTGTGATCGTGACAGCTATGGCCAGTTCATTCTGTTGTCTGCTACCGTGCAAACTGTTTCTATGTTGTCAAGGCATGGGGATCAGGAACGAACTTCAGGCAGCTGGTTCTGAGGACTGTGTGGGTAGGCAAAATGAGTGCTCCCCAGGACGAATGTATGACCTTGGACTACTGTTAAAAGTTTCCAACACAGGTTGTACTTCTCATACTGAATTGAGGCCAGTTTTCTGCGAAAGCAACCCGATGCAAAAGTGCTGGCCAAGCAGATACTATGAATATAAACAAGGGGTGGAAGAGGGCTGCTGGATGGCTATGTTTCCATTCAATTAAAACTTCTGGATTGTTGTATTGGAATTTCCAGCGAAGTGGAATAACATATTTGAATTTGGTTGGTCAACTGACTGGACAATCCTCTAGTCCACCCGGCAGCTGACAAATAGCAAGCTAGCCAGCATCCTGCCTTCCCAAGCCCCCTGAGTTTTCTATCTTCCTGAAAAAAAAAAAAAAAAGAAAACATATCAGGGCAACCAACTATTTGATTTCTACTGAAAATATCAACAAACATGCATTCTCAAAAAACAAACCAACCCACTGATTCTGTGAAATCTGCATTTTCAGTTAGGAAATTCCTTCCCTGGAAACAACTCCAGAAACCCAAAACTGATTCTGTGAAATCTGCATTTTCTGTTAGAAAATCTCTTCCCTAGAAACAACTTCAGTATAAGTGTCTCTCCCTGTTCCTGTCCGTTTCACGTGTTGCGGCACAGTAGGAAGTTATGACTGAAGACCACTGCACGCATGTATTAATCTAAATATTTTGTTCCCATAAAGGAACTAAATATATCTGGATTGATTTTTTTCTGAAATTGGAAAAGATTTCATTTGCTCTGAAGCCAACCATCCTAAATAGCAGTGCAAAATGAGCTTATTTACTAATATAGTAAGCAACAATTTTGCATCTTGTTGGGTAGGACTCCAGTTTTATTTTCTCCTCTGACAGATTGAAATTATTTTCTTGGTTGACAGACAAGAACTCAAAAAAAGCCTTGTAATTTAATTAATGTTTTCGCTTCTCCATTAAATATCCAAAAATATGTGTTTTGGTATAACCTTGTGATAACTCATAGCAACTCCAGTTGTAACAGGTCTCCTATATTCTCGAAAAATAATAATAAAGTCAAAACCCATGATCAGTAGGAAGCGAATAAGCTCACACCTTGGCTTCAAAATCCAAAAGGCTTTAAGGTAATTCAAAAGAATCCAAGATTCTCCAGACTTCTCAGCACAAAACCCACCTGAAATCTTTTCCTAGGTTTTCAAAATAATCAAACCATGCAAATAAAGGTAGTGACTTTCTCTGTACCTTTTACCCATTTTCATCTATAGTTTTATAACACCTCTTCTGTTTCTTCAGTGTAACTATTAATAGATCTGTGCAAAAGATCACTTGTAGTTTGCTCATACAGAAAGACATTTTATTGAATTAATGAGATTATGGTTCTTTGGTTTGGAGTACTTGTAGTAATTAGACTTAATATAAGAATTCTCACAGCTGATCAGAGGTGTGAAAGGCACCTTATAATTAAGACCTATATAATACCATATTGTCTGTAGTTTTCAGCTGTTCAGTCATACGTCAACAGATTACACAGGCTGCTTAACAGTTTGTGTTGTGAATACCTTACTGCAAGAAAAAAGATAGAAATACCTTGCATTCCTTATCAAGAAAATTATATTTCCAAGCATTTTTTTCTTATAACACTCTAACATCAAATTTAGCGAACAAGGAAAATTGATCCAGAGATAATACCTTTGCTACTACCACCAAATAGAATCTTTATCAGTAAATCCAAAAGACAGCTGACATTTAATTGCTGACAAATTCTTGCTGTTTTTTAAATGTAATCTGTATGAAGCTTTTAAAATTATACATATTGATAAGCTGATCTTTGACTTAGCAAAATGTCCAGCAGCTTTGTATTCTGAAGGATTCAAAATGCAGCGCACCATGAAATGTGCAGCAATAAGTTGTCATTTTGTAGTGATACCAATTGTCTAAAAGGCATTTATTTAGTGTAGCTGTTTAATGTTTAGTCACTGTAGGAACTGCAGGACTAGCATCCCTCCCTTTATAGATTAATGTTTTAGCTTTGGGAAGAAACCTGGGGTACATTCCTTCCATGTCCAATTATGTGAAAAGAGGTAGATATGATTATGGATGGCTGAAATGCACTGATTAATTTATGTGCCATCAGTCACTTCTACACTAATTTCTGATACTGCACGGACTAGCTTGTGCAGTGTGAAACCAAATATTTAAACTCTTCCACTAATATTTATAGACGAAATGTCATTTCTCATAAATATTGATTCAGTTTCACCTATTTTTATATGTAGCATAAGTACCCCAAATGCACAAAATTCCTAAAGCTATGTTCTACTGTGTAGGTATCAAAATAAAAATGCTTTTCTTAGATCTTCAGTTGCTACTGACTGTGAATACTTTAAACTACAGGGAAGGATACAGATATAAGTTCCAAAATAAGCTTTGAGTTTCTTCCTTCCAAAAACCTGTGACTTTTAAAACACAGGTGAGAGTTCTACTCCTCAGTAGATAGTAATTCTGGCTTGTGATATACAAAGACACAAGCTGCATTATGAAGCATCAAGTACACAACAAACACGTCTCTAGATGCTGCCAATTTCATAAAAGGTCACTCAGAAATGGCAAATCACACTGACGTATGCTAGAATGGATAGATAAAAATCCCCCAAATTTTCAATTTTTCTAAAAATAAACAAATATTTTGGAACAACAACAAAAAAAACCCAAACCGCTATATCTTTGGTTTTCTTTAGAATGTAATAATAGCTATTTCTTCACAAAGGTATAATGTTTACTAAGAAATCTGCTCCTAGGGTAAGCTATTATTACTTCAGCAGTCTCCAGGCTCCAAAGGGAACGAAAATAGTTTCAAAAATGCAGGATGTTCATGAAATAGAGAAATGGATGATGAATTCATGCTACTTACTGCACCTTGTCAACTGTTTGCTTTTCATCACAAACTGAAAAGACCGCACAGACCAGCCACTTGGAAGCAGGGCCAGTCTGAGGACTAGGAAAAAGAGGAGCCTGCCTAACCTAGCAGGAAATAAATAACAGCAAAAGAAGCAAATCTGGTAGCAAGGAACATCTATTATTCATCTGCAGTAATTTGTTGCCTGGCAAGAGCTGATGAATCCAATTTTGAGAGTATTTTACAGTGAGTTAAGAAGTTTACAAAGGAAAATCAGTAAAAATATTCTTTCTTGTTCTAGAAATAAGCTAAAGTCATCACTGGAAATCTGTCATCTTTGATAACCTGAACAGATTAAACAAATCAATGGTCAGCATCACACTACCAGCTGGAGATGGGAATGTTGACATTTCTTATGGCAGATGTCTGCTTCACTCTCAGATTTACAGGAGAAGCAGCAGAAGAAATGAAAGGGAGAAGCTCTTGTTCACTGCCGGTGACCTGGAGTGTGGTGAAAGGTCTTCCTCGCTCCCAAAAAGGGTGGGCAACAGCACAGCTAAGGTCTGAAACTATCACCAGAGAATCTCTCCAGCATACCAAAATCACTTTTCTTATGGCAGTGACTGAGAATAGCAACACACAAGCTGGTTTTATCATCAGCATTTTGCAATTGCCTAAATCTGTTTCAACTGAAATCAGTCTCATGGGATCACGGGTAGGACAGTTACAGGTGGGTCATCTTTTTTTTTTAGCTGATCAGCATATAACTTAAAAACGTGGAACTTGTTTCATTAAAAATACAAATACAGTAAAAATGCTCATACATTCACTGGATCTATACCTGGTTTTGTGCCAGCTTTTTAAAAATTTGGCTACAACAGGAAGATTTTCCTAACAAATGGAACTCATGTGCTGGTTAATACACTGGGGAACAGACAGAATTTCTACTTCACCCATTGAAGCAGAAAGAAGCAAACCAATCTCAATTCTCTTTTTCTTTTTTGTTTTATTCTTTTCTGTGCCATAGGACTAAAATTAGCACAAATGTTTTTCATAATAAAAACCTAAGTTTATTGATTTTGAGAGTGACGTGATGGTAACTAAATTGAAAAATTTTGTTTGTAAACGCTGACTTGTCAGGTAAAGAAACAAATCTTTTTCAATAAGAAATTAATCACTCTTAGAATTGTAATGTCTAATAAAACAAAAACTAATTTCACTATTACTCTGACTTCTTATTATGAGCTACAATTTATACTATATTACAAATCCTCCTAAAGGTAATAAATTTGACATAGAAAAAAATGAATACAAAATCTAATTACTGTTAATTTAATTAAATTAGAAAGGACTTTTTCTGTAATCTCATTTAATTCAAGACATTTGTAGAACAGCAAAATTACTAACAATGCCTAAAAGAAACCCCACATATAAAGTTACAGACTTTATCAACTGTCTACCTTCCTCTCCACTACAGGAGACATGAGAATGGAAATCTCATGTTCTGGGCCAAATTCTGCCATAGGCAGCCACTTTCTACACTCCGTTGACCTGAATTTGTGTTACTTAGATCTATAATTTTAAAGGCAGAGAAGAAATAGGGCACAGGGAGGGCAAAGTATTTCTATGACTCGCTATTTCTCTGAAAATGTATGGGAATCTCACTGCTATTTCTCTGAAAATGAAAAAGAATCTCACTGCTTGTCTCATCACATTTACCCTAAAAGAATTCCCAGTTCATACTAGTAAAACCTTTTCCTTTTCTGGAAAGGAGCTTTGTTCTGGCATAAGCCTGGGTCAGATGTTCTGTTATTGCTGATATTGCTGTTCTTTTTATATGTGGGATGGGACGGTCATGCTCTATATTGCCCAACTAAGGAGTTAAATCTTCAATCCGATGGAGGACCACAGCAGAAAATCTACTGAATTCCTCTTGTGTGGTTTTCATAAGGCGCAATTTAACCTAGCTGAAAACCCCTGGTACTCAAACTCGATGCTTTCAACAGGAAGAACTTTTTAGAACGCTGTTTTTCTCTTTTTGCCAACAAAGCTGACTTTGTAAGTTCTCTGATGATTATTCTCAAAACAGATTGCTCTGAAGAGATTCGATACTTCCTTCTTGAAGTGTTTTACTAATCATGCCTTTTAACTTTGCCCACTGAAGACACTTAGCCAGTCAAAGAAACTTACCTTGCCTCAAAAACGTTTTCCATAGGTACCATTAGTAGGATGAAACGGTAATTAGTTTCTATTGTTGACCACCAAGCAGTCTTTTCAACTACCAATTCCTCATCCATCTGGAGGCCTGGGGTTTTTTGTTTGTTTTGCATAAGAAGCTAAGTTAGACATCTTAGTTACCTACAGAACAGTCTGAGCAAAGCTCTCCTCCCTTCACTTGCCTTTCTTCCCATCTCTGTGTGCTGCAGAACCGGCTTTTACAATACCATCACAAACTAGTCAAGAAAAGAAAACCAAATCTAGTTTTGAGAAAGAACAGCCACCATTTTTATACAGTACATATAAAAATGTGTTCAACACAGAAAAGGTTTAGGCAGATTTTTTAAATTAACAGCAGTGCTAAGGCTTACTTAAAGATTTATTCACTTTAATGACTCAGTATCTCATGTTTTTTTCTCATTTTTTTCTGTGCCACCATAAATCAGGCTGTGAAATAAGCTTGGTTTAAGTAGCAAAAACATTATGATTTCACATTTAGCAGCATAAAAATTGCCGTATGTTCAAATCCATGCTTCTCAGTAAGGTTCCCAGATACCTTCCACAGAGTGACAGTTTATTATCAGAACGGAATAATGCTTCCTATGGGCAAACTAAGGCTTGCCGTCACAAGCTGCGATGAGTCTGTATTGAGAAGACATCAGAACCTGAGGAGACTTGGGGGTTGTATTTGGTATTTACTAAATTAAGGTTGTGGCAATCAGCTGAGATTATATATAAATTAACTTACACAGTTTTGTTTGGTGATTATGAGACCTTTCCAGCTTGACTTTATATGTAAGCAACCTCCAGCAAACCAAAGACCTAATGTACTTGCACAAAAAAAAAGTCAATACCATTGCTCAAGATAGCAAGTTTATTGTGTACACAAAATTAAATTCTGAATGTGCTAATGAGGTTGTATCAGATATTAGTCAAGTTCAATGGCAAAATGGAAAAATTCCAGTTAATATTTACTTCGTGTTAGAATGGAAATCAATTTCAGGTTTATATTTTTAAAAAATGCATGGAAATCAGAGAAAAATCTGAAAATATTAATAATGTTGAGCTATTAAAAGGTTCCCATATTAATATTCATATCCAAATAGATAACAGATCAGAAAAAAAAACCCAAGATCAAAAGACTGAAGCAAACAGAAAGCTAGATGAACCAAAAAACACTTTCTGAAAATGAAACATTTCAACATTATAACAGCCTTCCAGTACTTAATGGGGGCCTACAGGAAAGATAGGGAGGGACTCTTTTAACAGGGACTGTAGTGATAGGATGAGGGGTAAGGGTTTGAAATGGAAAGAGGGTAGATTTAGGTTAGATGTAAGGAAGAAATTCTTCACTGTGAGGGTGGTGAGACACTGGAGTGGGTTGCCCAGGGAAGTTGTGGATGCCCCATCCCTGGCAGTGTTCAAGGCCAGGTTGGATGGGGCTTTGAGCAAGCTGGTCTGGTGGAAGGTGTCCCTGCCCTTGGCATCGGGGCTGGAACTGGATGATCTTTAAGGTCCCTTCCAACACAAACCATTCAATGATTCTATGCTTATCGACATGAAATCCGTCAATAATTTCAAATAAAAATATATCATCTACAACATTTAACGTAGCTTGCTTTAGTTATCAAAATGAACCTTCCTATTTTCAAGGAAATGCTTTTTTGTAAATGACTTTTTTTTTTTTAAAGGATTTTAACAGATCTATGCATAAGATTTATAGTTGTGTCTATATATTTTTGATTACAACTGTGATATATGTATATAAAATTGTGAAATCTATCATATTTGAGTCAATGAGTGAATTTTATTTAATTAACTGAAGTAATTAAAAATCTAATTCCATCTCAAGGTGCCCTGCTTTGGATAGCTTTCCTATAGTTACTATTTAATATGATTTCAGTCTTGATATGTCATAACTGGTTTATAAGAATGGCCTCAAAACATTCTGCTTCACTGTTATAGCTTCATAAATGAAAAGAAACCTAAAACACATCAAATAATGAATGCTGAAAAGAAAGCTTGTTCTTTGTAATCTTTAAGACAAAAGAAAAAACTGAAATGTCATATTCCAGCAACACATATCCATTCCAGACTTAGGAAATCTTACCAGAAAACATGGGTCATATCTTTATGCCCATTAAAAATAACATTGTATTTCCACAGGTTTCAGAAGCAGCAGAATAATTTATTCATAAGGGAAGCTAAATATAAAGCTTGTGTTAAAATATATTAATTAAAATTGCATTCTGGAAGTAAAGCCTTCAAAACCTGCAGCAGTGCTTGGAAACATAGCAATGAATGAGGAATAAAAATCTTTTAGAAATATCACTGCTCTGGACATCTGAAGATATCAGAGTGAGCATTCATAAGACATTTGTTCCTTTACTTCAAGACACGATGATGAGCACTTCTTTTAACACCTTCCTACATGGATATTTGAGCATCCAGGCATTTAAAAACAGATGGGAAGGGGGAGAGACAAAAGTCTTCATGTGACCAAAATAGTAATTTTTCTTAAGAGTTTCAAGAGTTCTGAACACTCTTCAGGTCTGACCTAATGGGCTTGAAATGATACCCAGCACTTAAGAGGTTTCTTTTACTTGAAGAAAAAATTGTTAAACTACATACCACTGAAGTGAATTCTTTGATTTATTGGTAATAATGTTCTAGCAGTAAAGAATGGGTGTGAAGAATGCACTTTTCATATCTCATAATCTTTCGCAATACTTAAATATTGTATAAACACAAGCAAATAAAAGGAACATTTAATATGAAAACAACTGCTGAACTGATAAACATGATTCAGTAAGTGAAGAATATTTTATCTGTTCTTTTTATTTGTCCTTTATGCCCACTACATCAAGATGGCATATGACCATCTTCAGTAGGGTGGAAGTGGGAAAATGCAGCATAAGTATACAGGAGTGAAAATAATTAGCATGCACATGCTATCTCTGCTTCTTGTGTTGCAATTACTGTATATACTATATGCCTTTGTGCTGCATGTTTGTGTTTATTTAGTGCTGTATATGCAAATGCAAAAGTGACCATTGCTAAAGTTCATCATCTGGAACGTCCAAGCTCACTGATGTTGACTACAGAAGAAAGGCATCGAACAGAATTAGGCAAGGACTGTATCCAGCTCAAGGACAGTATTCAGCTTTATATCACAGTTCTATCAGAGACAGAGATTAGGATAAAATCAGAAAGCTGTTTCTTAGATTAAAGCCACGGTGTACCAGGCATTCTCTTTGGCGTACAAAAAGTGGTATTAACCCTACATGGTTGACCATACAGTCAATGTACGACCAACAACGTTAACTGTCCACTATTCTCAACTATAGTCAGAAGCAGAAGCTGCAACAGGCTCACTGTTGCCAAGTCTCATTATAGTCTCATTATAGCGAAGGCAAGTTTTCACAAGTCAGGAAGATACAGCCGCTATCTGATGGCTTTACAAATTTTCATCTAAATTTTATGGAACCGCACGCATCTGAACTGTCTCTCTCGAGCTCTTCCGAAAACTATGCCACAGAGTGATACCATTCTTCACTGATCATTACAAGGTGGGAGAAATGAGCATGGGTTGTACAATAAGGCCATCAGAAGGATTCAGCCCACCAAACCATACACTCTTACGGGCACTTTTTTTTCACTTGGAATATGACAGAAGCATTACACTAACCAGATCTTTTTATTTAGCTCTGACTTTACTGATTGCCAAAGTGGCAAGCGCAATAGGTTGACATATCCCCCCAAACTGCTTAAGCAGTCTATTTGGCAATGTCTGAACATAGTTTCAACGTCGCTTACACAAAAAGAGAAAAGAACCATGACAACAGAGTGTGTCTCACTGGTTCCTCTCCACTGTAATGACATTCTATTAAAAAAAAATAACATCAGTGTCCATCTTTAAAGTATCAGTCCCTGGCTTGATCTTTAATTTGATTAGTTTTAAATCCCAACGGTTTAAACTGAATCCTGTAGTTTTGCAATACCGAAGTGATGCTAGATTGCTGTATTTAACACAGATGTTGCTGATCTGCACAGCTATCCTGAAATCATGTTTTTCATTTCTTGTTCAAAAACTAGTGTGATCTTTAAACAGCTGCTTTGTTGAGTCCCACAGGTAGCTGCACTTTATTTTGAGAGGAATAATTCCTATATATATCGTCCATATGTTCCTTTTCTTTCAAAGGCTTAGTGGAAATTAGGTAAACAAACAAAAATCCCACTTCAAACTGCAATGTATAGGCTATCCTCTGCTTCTATACAGATGTTAGAAAGCCTTCTGTGAAGACCATGAAGTAGAGTCCCATAGCAGTATAAAGGTGGTAACTGGGGTCAAAAATCTCCTGAGTTATCGCTGACCTTTAGTGTTAAAGCCAATAGTGCTGAGCTATGTTTAAAGCCTGGCACATGAGTAAGTACCCTGCAATATGTGGGAGTTCACATTTTCAATGTGTTTTCAGATGAGCAGTGAAAAAGTAGTAATGGACTGAAATAAGATTTTTACCTTATTCACATCTGCATTAAAAAAAATAACAATAGCTCCAAGACTGTGAACAACAAGCATTTGAAGAAATGGGGTCAGCAATCTTATCATTCCAAGTTAAAGATTACCTTCTCTATTTTTCTCCAGTACATCGCCACACAAATTGCAAGACAGTATTTATTTCATTTTTAGACAAGTACAAAAAAGGCTCCTATCAATTCCCCCCAGTTCAAGTTTCAGCTCCTATAGTATTTGATTTCATTTCTTGTATTACTTTTTTACAATTTTTGCTTGATTTGATTCTTGTATTTGTGCTTTGTCAGAATACCATAAAAAAATCTGTTCAATTTATGATGTGGGCAAAAAACTTTGATGCGTCTGACGTTCAATCCTAGCTTAATTTGTAAGTGATAAGTTAGAAGGTTTAATCTCAGTGCCCATATGTCACATCTCAAAACCAGATCACACTTTGGCATGAATGGCAGGCTCCGCTTAGCAAAGCCCTAGATTGACATATTGGAATGGGTTTGGGAGATGCTCTTGGGAAAGCTTATTCATCTTTTATCACTGGTGGAAATATTCATACTTCAGATATCTCATATGGAAAAACAGCATTTTCAAATCAAAAGATTCTTACGGACATCTATGAAATCGGCTTTTTCTTAGAGTCAGTGATCTGTGTGTAAGGATTGTTTTTACCTGAGCCAGTGTTTTAAATAATAGGGACAGCTTCCATCTAGCAGTTTCTGGTCCCATAAGTATAAAAACAGAATACAGACAGGCAAGAACGGTGCAGGGTGCAGACTTCTATGTAATTATTAGTTTAATAAAATCTTTTTTTTCTATTAAATATGTTCCTGTCTATACTTCAGACTTTTGTAAGGCAGTAAAACACTACATACAGCACACAGCTGCCCAAATGCCACATTTGAGTATGCTTATTCACTGTTCCAAAACTGATTGTAAAAGTTATCTCAAAAATTTAGAGGAAGAGAAAACTAACCCCTAAACCACATAATCCAATTCCTAACAACGTAAGAGTAATAGGAAGACTTGGTGGTTTTTAATTTAGGGGATGTGTGTTACTATTGAATAAAATTAACCTCTGCTTATATAGTTTATTTTAATTTTTGTGTATCATGGTGTTTGCTGTTAATAGTACCTATTGCAGAGAATAGGATTCAAGAGGTACAGGTCCTTTCATTCAGTGCTGTTTACTTGTTTAATCATGCTGAAACCTCCCTATGGGACTCAATGCTATTCTGTTTCCTTATCACATACAGTTTTAGACCAAATCCCATGTTTTGCTTTCACAAACAAATGGAATGTATTGCAGTGCATCCTAAATCCCAAAGTTTCCACCACAATCTTCTGCAGCTTCAAAAGCTAAGTATGGCCAGCTAGCTATCCCATCTTCAACTCACCCACAGACAAGTCTTACTAAAAAAGCCATCTGCTAAAACTGAGGTCACAACAGGCGGTTTGTCTGCTGTTCTCTAAACACCACTTATGCCAGAATGGAAACATCTTGTGCCCAGAAATGCCGTCTTAAATAAAGTTTTGTGAGGACTCTATAACGAGATTGCAAGTAGTGAGTTCAAAGAAATTCATTCCAATTGCCAGAAATGGATACAGAGAACGTTTCTTCAGGGTTGTTTCCCCCACCCAGGTGTGTCTTAACAACTTTACAAGGAATGGAAAAGCCATTATGAGTAAAATACTATGAAATATTATGGCCACAGCATTAGTGATGTGACACATAACTGTCTGATTAGGAAGGCTATATCATTAGCTCATTTCACTGCAGAGAAACTTGCCAGTGGTCTTTGTTTCCTTCATTATGTGGTTAAAAGAACAATAGTTCTTTAATTCTAGCTTTTCTGACAGGCGGGTTTAAAGGCAGGATAGCTGCAAAGGGACACATTACAAGATCTGATATGATGGATAAAGTAGAATGTGACAACGTGAAACACCTTTTAAAGTTTAAGGGAAATTTGTTTTAACAGAAACTTTTTCTCTGTCTTTTCTACAGATAATGAAGCAATGCAGTAGAAAAGTTAAAATTAAAAAAAGAACCCACATGTCGTGGCTCGTATGATTACTGGGTCAGAGTCTGTACGCTGTTGCCTGATGGTTAGGTGGTTTCCCGAGTCATGCAGCACTCCTGTAAGCTGTGTAACCCTGCTAGGCAGAACGAATCACAAAAAAGAAGAGGTCTTCATACTCTATCGTGTATGACTGCCACCATTGAAATTAGAGCAGCTTTGATTTGCTCTGATACACACTGGGATTGAAATTGGGGCTAAGATTTGTACAATATTGTAGATTCCAATTTTAACTTTTACTCTAGTCCTGTGACACAGTTCAGTATTTCATACTGCTCTGCGGAGACTGAATTTTATTCTTTTGTTTTTATTTTACCCTTTTCTTCTACAAACTTCCTGTTGAATGAAATCTGATGTTGCCTTCTTGTTTCCTTAAACTTTATAAGAAACTGTGTCCAACCAATGCAGCGCTTTTAGGAATTCTGTTTTGCCAGCTGCTCAGCTCCATTACAAAAGCACTTGCAGATGTGATTTTTCACTGCTTCTCACATCAGCTCTGCTCCAGGGAAGGAGATGGGTAAGAGTTATTCCCATGGAACAAGAAGCAGTGACTGGCTGGAAGAAGCTGACTATGTGGATAATGATCATCTCGGATATTTCTTCATCATTCCTGGAGAGCACAGCTACCAATCCATGCCTAATCTAGACAATATATTTCTAACATAAAGTCCCCAAATAGCAGGAAATGACAACTGTGAAAGCTGATTTATCCAAGCTGCTCTGCTAGTTCCTATTCCATGACAGAACAGCTAATATGCTGACAGACAGACAGCTTAAGGCTGAGCAGTTACTTGATTTCATTATGTGCCAAATGATGTGAGTTAGCAATCAAAGTAGTAAATTGTCATGTAGACAAACAAAACTTTTGCCACAGCTAGTAGAAAGAGTTTCAAGCTAAAGCAAATAAAATTTCATTCTTGTGTATTCTTGAAAAGCAGCTTAGAAGTTGCCCAGTGACACTATAGCTTCTCTTAGAATAATTTAAATCAAAGCTGCTATATCAGAGAAATATTTTGAAGAACAGCATTTTACTCGTTTTCATGTATATTTAAATGCAAAATTATTAGTGATTGATTAGACCCAGTTATATCTAGGTCAAAATGTTAAAAATAGATGGAGCCATTTGCCTGAGAAGTGCTTGGAGTAACATTTATTCCTGATTCTGTGCAAAAAAAGAACATGGTCTGATTCCATTCCCTTCTAGACAAAGCAAAGCAGAACTAGATTTTTGTGGTGAAGCGCCAGCAGTAACACTATAGACTGTCGAAGTCTGTGGGATGATTTCACAGAAGCAGTGCTGTCTTACTTCATCCATAAGATAGCCAGCTCTATCTGAAACTTGTAATCTCACAGAAACAGGAGAAGTAGAAGAGCTCTCTATTTGAATAATATGGGAGTTTGCCTGTATTTTTAAACCTTCTCAACATGATACAATTTTCAACAAAAATGTTTTGTTTTTGATAGATTGTATTCTGCAGTACTGAATTGATAACAGCAAGTAAAAAATAAGAAACCAAATTAGTGTTAATCCTGGAAAACAAACAAAAAAATATTTACTATTTTATTTTTCCTCGTACATTTCATTGACTTTGAAAGTCAATTCTTTTTCCTGGCTTCATTTTGACACTTCATTAGCCAGTGGGTCATCACCTTTCACTTCACTGAGTAGTGGTTATTTTTCATGCCAACACAGCTAGAGGATTCAGACCTGATTTGTATTGCAGGTAATAAATGGTAATTATCTGCACCTTTTTTCTGATGTGAATCACTGTCTCTGAATTGGAGGAACTAAATCTTTGTAACTTTGATGACAGCGGATTAGAGTATAACCAGTCTTTCTCCGGTATACTTACTGGGGCAAAGACTTAGAGGTCATGCGTTCAATTTTGTGTAATTACTGTCAGTTTAATGATGAAGATGAAAGAAGATAGTGTATACCTAATCAAGCAGATAAGCATATGAAGCTTTTGCATTAAAGATTTAATGCAACAATAGACACAGAACTCGAAAATGGACAGTGGGCAAAACTGTGACTGCTCACGCTTTACTCAAAATGGTCAGGACAAACAGTAAATGCTTTCTTCTTTTTCCTCCATCCTTCTTCTAAAGATGCTATAATGAAAATCAGGGAAATAGGAGGCCGAGAGCAACTTCAGGAAATGTAGTTGAATTTCACATTTTTTCCTATAGAAGACAATTGTGAGAGGTGCCAGAGTAGATGCACTAGAGTCTGAAATTGTCTACAGAAGAGAGAAAACATTGACACAATGGCGTAAGCTTTGTTTTCCCCGAGCGTAACGGCATTTCTACGACAAGTAGAAATGAAATTTGCCATAGTTCATATACTTAAAATTCCCAACTTCTATTCTATTTATCTTCGTAACCCTGGTGATCACTGTGGTGTGTGTAAAATTCTACATTTCCTCATACCTGAAAGGACCACACAAGTAGGACTGCCTCTTACCAGACTGAGAGGCTCAGCCCAGGTGTCACATCTAAACCCATCCAGGCTGTCTGTCCCTTCTAGGTAATGCATCCCAGTGGGCTTTTCCTGGCCATGCTTTACATGCATTATCATGCTCTGCGGGAAATACAGCAAGCATAGCAGCTTGCCAGAGTAAAAGCAGTTGGTTAGGGCTTCTTGTAGTACAGCAGTTCAACAGTTGAAAGGATTGTCTGTACGTTTTAGAGAGAGGGGGGAAAAAAAAAAAAAAAGTGTTGAATAAACATATTCCACGGAGTAGGAAACATGAGCATGAGCCTAGAGTACTACAGAGGAATGCTAACGCAGAGCTAATGTAATGCTACCACCTGCTTCTGGGAAGATTATTTCCACCACCCAAGAAAATGATAGGGCCACAAACTTATTATATGAAAGGAGATAGCAGGAAGCAGAAACACGTCTTTCTTTAGAAGTGTATTAAGAGAAAATAGTGATGATTATTGAGACGGATGACACAGTTATTCAGCTCCAGCTAAGATATACAACTTCAAACCAGGATTAGACTCCTAAACTGACAAGGAATTTAAGTTTTAATATACATCCTCCTCTTCACCATTTCCTGTTGATTAGTGCGGATGATGTCCCTTCTTTGTGCTGACTGTTGTAAATCCCACTTCTTAATTCCCTTCACCGCACAGGAGCACAGGTACTTACCTCAGAGCTGTTGATCTTGCACCATCAGGTTATGACAGACCAAGACAGCCCGTGTATCGGCTCTAAGGTCACCGGCAAGGTTACAGCACAGCAGCAAACTGAGTCCGGGTCTCTTGAATCTCGGGCTGTGTCCAATTTGCTGGCCTGTTTATCCATCAGAAAGCAGCACTGGTAAAGAGCAATGAGTCCGAATGTATCTGGATCCTGAAGATGATCATATTTTCTAGTTTGTACAGATTAGTCCACCGAAACGGTGATGGCAATTCTCAACTATATCTGAATATATGAACTGGAAGCATGAAGTTCTGTCACTCATTTTAAAAGCTCATGAAATTTCAAGGGGATACAGTTCTAATTACCTCTCATATCCAATTTGCCATGATAAGTAATAATTTCTACTCTTCTATTAAATGCAGATGTAAGGAGCATGTCAAATAGCTCAAGACTACAGTGCTCCCCAGATGCTACACCTGTTTCTCATATATCATTTTCCTCTGTTTCATCATTTGTGTTTACCAGAAGGTTATGAATAGCTAAGCTCTGCCACCAGGGAAGGTCATCTCCAAATGATCCTTATTACTTATTACTACTATTTACTTACATTTTATTAATGGTCCACAGGCTCCACTCAGGATCTAGCTTGGCTAAATGTTAGAGAAACATATGGTGAACATCCCCTGCTGAACTTTCTAAGCAAAGAAACAGATAACTGGCTGGAAAATGCTGTACTGGAATGATTATAAAAACTGGTTGACATATGAGTTCCATTCTCTCTACCTATCCTTACTTCTAAATATTTGTCCACAAACCCAAATTTTAGGTTTTACTTCTGTTGGCATTTAAGCTGTTAAAAAAAAAAAAAAGAAAGAAAAAAAAGAAAAAAAAAGAAAAAGAAAAATATAGGGACTAAGATGATAAAAGAGAAGTTTGGTAAAAAAGTGACAATGTCAAGTGGAGATGAATTGCTTTGGACTTCTTGCATCCCTTGGGAAGGAGCTCCTACCACTGTTTTTGATGAAGTTACACAAAAGTGTGTTGACACATTTATTTATACAGAAACAATGGGTCTCTTGTCCTATTATTAGAAACAGTTTCAGCCATAAATTCTCCCTGGATTTTAGACTCATCCCCACAGATTTAGTGGGCTTCAGGTCTGATGTCAAGATTCAGAGTCATCTTCTACAAAAGAGACTTAGTTGGATAAAGTCTGTATTAAACCAAAAGTCCAGGGGCTTTGTAGTCGCCATCATTTTGTTCAGACTGACGAACAGGACCTGATACACAATTCTGTGAAAGAAGAGTGCTACCACAGAATACAGTATTTAGAGCAATACTAGTTATTTGCTGCATCTGGTTAGATCCTCTAAAAGCAGTGGGACTGAAATCCCAGAGATAACTGAAGGCAAACAATGGAGAGGTACACTGCAGTTTTTCTAAACGTCAAATAATTGCAAGATAAGCCTTAGTAAAATATCTTACTGTGCCATTTCTATTTCTGAATGCAATTCTTCACCTTCTGCCACGATGGCTCTGTTTACCAGTGCAGCACTAGTGGTTAAATATCTCTTGTCTGCAACATCTGTTAAGAACTGGAGGGGTTTCAGACTGTGAACTGTAAAACTCTGATAACAAGACAGTAAGCCTGGCCCAGTGACCCAAAACAAAGGAAGCAATGGATGTAAAAGGGTAATGCTGGGAGAAAGAAGCAAAGTTTTGAATTAACCTGGGATGATTATCTGTTCTGACAGAATGAAGTAACTCCTACTCGCTATACTAAAGCTACATGGCAGCAGAATGGAACAAAAACAGATGTAGACTTTGCATGCAGTAGATAATAGAGTATCTTCTCTCATACATGAGTAAGTAGAGCTGCTGGAATAAATTCTGTCAACAGCCACTAAAAATACAAGTAATTAGACATATATTTAATATACTAGATTTAATACATATCCTTATGGAAAAGTCCATAAAGGCATAGCATAAAATCACAAAGGAGCATGCATACTTTCCATAAGATGTTTTGTTATGTTTATCTACAGAATATATTAATATTATTATTATTATCATCATCCCTATTACAGCAGCTCCTGGTGCAGCGTGACACCATCCACATATCATTTCTATTAAAACCTATAGAATAGCTATATAAAGAAGGGGTTGGTTTGTTTTAATCTCCCAGTGTCCCTGCTGGCTCTTCCAATTCGTACCCCTTGTAGTTAGAGGGACTGGCAGAAGCCGTAACCCACATATTACTGGGTTCCACTGGACAAGGATCTCTTCCTTCTCCCAGAAGGATCATTACTTGTCCATCTTAGATCTCTCACTTTCACTGGAGTCTCCTGGCACTGTTGAACAAATTTACGTTACCTATGTAGCAGGAACAGTAATACTATGCTGTGCAAATAGCACTCTGCTGTGCTCCCCAGCTCATGCACTTCCCTGGCCCTTGACCAACTTCACCACGGTGAAATGGAGTGCAAACAAAAAATTACACAAGCAACATAAACACATCTCTAGCAATTGACCATAGAACCCCTACTGCTCTTAGAGCGTGCATTCGTGTTGCCGCTGCTCTGCAGATAACAGCCTTGCCTGAAAGCAAGACTTAGACATGCCATGGTTTAATACCTGCACGTTGATAGCCTTCTCTATACAATTAAAAGCGTATTACAGTCATCTTAGAGGGCCTGTGTATTGCTTGGCCAAACACTCTCAGCAGAGAAAAGGTCAGGAGGATCCAAAGAAACAGGTATTGTTTTCACTGGTCACTTAGGGAGTTCAAGAGTTTTGAGGCAGATCTGGTCAACACATATTGGCAACAGTTTTCAATGCAGCTAAGCGCTATAAACACAGTACAGTCAATAATGCTGTGTCCTCAGGCAAACTTTGACTATTCACACCATTTTCCTGATGACACCCAGTAAGGCTGAGAGTACACTGTGCTTAATGATATCTGCCACCCGGAGGAATTCTAAGGTCCGGACACTACTGACCATTTTTCAGCCTCAGGGTTAGCAACAAAGTACTAATAGGCATTAAGGTAGGTAAAAGGCACAAAAGGCATGGAAGTGAAATCCCAGACTTCTACGTATATGTCTCTCTCTTTGTAAAGCCAA
This sequence comes from Haliaeetus albicilla, assembly GCF_947461875.1. Classification (NCBI taxonomy): domain Eukaryota; kingdom Metazoa; phylum Chordata; class Aves; order Accipitriformes; family Accipitridae; genus Haliaeetus; species Haliaeetus albicilla. Next base: position 19,607,759 of record NC_091505.1, read on the forward strand.
ATACAGCCACTATGTTTGTATACAACCTATGTGAATAGACACCCCTTCATAATCTTGGACTTCGCTTCCAGGCTAATGGCTCCCTCCTGGCTTTGAGGATTAAACTTCACTGAAAGGCCTACATAAACCCCAAGCACTTATAGTTCTTGCTGTTATCCAGTGTTTGAGGACAGACAAAAAGAGCAGCAGTACATTTCAAAGGTAATCTCCATATGGGGAAGAATGAAAGCCCGATGCAGTTACTGTTTTTAAACAAAAGTGTGGGACCCTGTGGAAAAGAACATGAACAGCCAAAGGAAACTAATCTCATTTTGAAGTAGGAGAACCTTTTCTGGGTTCTAATTTGAGCTGAGTCTCTTAAAGGACCAGTCTGATGTGTTTATTAGAGCTCCACAATTTGGTTTGCACATTTGAGAAAAGGGAAGTGATGCTTGGCTTGATATAAGTGTAGTTTGTCAATATTTCAAGATGGTGATGGTTGAAATTCTGATCATCACTGGATCTCAGAGAAATGATGCCCGAGAACGTCATGTTATCCATTGAAAATGTGGGTAGTAGCATCAAGTTCTTAACGACGGACTAAGTGAAAACAAAAATAATAATTCCCCAAATGCCAGTGTAATAAATAATATTACAGGAAACATTTGAAGAGATTTGAATCTATCTTCTGAAAATTTCCTTTTTTGACATTCACTTCAAGACATAGGAAGGGGCTTTTTCTGGAATTACTTTTACAAATACTTCTAAATAAATATTCTCAATATATAATAGTTATTATAATATATAATACCTTTCTTTTCTCACATCCCTTGGAATCAAACCGTTTGTTATCATTCTGCTCCAGAACATTTTCTGTTACCAAGGAATTCCTGAAGCTTGCTGGCTCCCTATGATGGAAATGGTACCCAGGTTTGTGCCTGAAAGGGATCCCAAGAAAGCTGTCATGCAGATGAAAATTTGACAGTTGTCCCATTATCAATGTAATTACACTGATGTGTCAATGTGGGAAGGAAAACTGTTTATTTGTTTGAGGAGTTTCTTTGGTTCAGCAATTGTCCTCTCCTGATACTAGTGTATACCACTAATATCAAATGGAACATCTGAGCCTTATTTTTCAATAGGAGAGCACTGTAGCAAAGTAAAATGTTAACTTAGGTATGCATAAACATTTCTTATGTGAATCTAGTGGAGGATGTCTGACTGACAGGCAGAGAGAGAAAAGTCTATTTATATAAAAACAGGCAGTGTTGATGGAGGCTTCCTCCTCTTCTGCCATTTCTTCCCCAGTGCCCTGCCAACATACCTTATGCTTAATTTTCATGGCCTACAATGGCAGGCAAAAGAGCAGTTCAGTCTCAAGTCCATCCAATCTTTAACCTCTCTTCCAAAACCGCAAATAAGCTTGCAGATGTCTCTGCAAACCACTGGGATGCTCAAATTCTTCACTGAATATTGTCCCGTAGGGCAACAAAGATATATTTGACTGCTGATGATTTGACCCACTATCAGATGGTCAGATAAAGATGCTGCATGCTGTTTAGGAGAAGGTGAAGATCAAGTCAAACATCATCTGTCCAGCATTCAGGATCCTCTTCCTGCACCTTTATCACTGAACAAAGAAAGTTGCTTGCAAATGTCTCTCAGCCTAAGGATTGAGACTACTGTACAAACGTTTCACTCCCAGAGACCGATATAGAGCCACTACGATGAATTCAGCATGTAAGCTAATGAATCCATACAGTGAAGAAGAGCTACTTCACTGTGGTGACAGATCTTGGGATTCCAAAGCCTTACGAGAACAATTCAGAAGCCGTTTAAGAGCAGGGGAACGTTAAGAATCTTACTTTAAATTTTGTCTTCCCAATTTTCTGGGCAAAGAAGGTACAATGACAAATGAGTTATGGGTTAAAAATGGATATCCTTACGTGGAAAAGTTGTAAGAATAATATTACTGTCCAGTAAACCAGGAAAATATGAATGTAGATGGCATGGTTTAAATCTCTGTATTCTCCTAAAATACCTTTTAATAATGTTACAACAAATATAGCTGAAACACTGCAAAAATTAGAAAGCTGGTTCCTTCCATTTTACACGTTCTTAGAGGTCCTTTCTGCCATTGGCCTTAATGTCTGTTGTGATTATGTGGTGTTTCTGTATCTTGTTCAAAATGTCTGGCTTGAAGCAAAAATATTGTAGTATGTCAAATAAAACAAATTTAATACCAATCAGCTGCACTAATTGGAATGACAGTGACATTCTGCACTACACTTAAAAGTAGAAATACCTTACAGACAAGAAGCCTGACATTTGACTGAGATTCCCTATTTAGACTTACATTGTTTAGAAACGCAACCCCTAAAATCACAAACGTAGGATTCAAAATGTATTAGCACATCTCCAGTATTTGTAAAATGTCTTAAACCTTTTACACAAGAAATTTTGCTTACAGAAGGACCTTGACAAAGTAGTTCTCCCCTTACCCTGTGAAAGAAGGCTATCCTTTTATTTTAACAATGTTAATGCAAAAAAGAAAAAAACTCTACTGACTTAAAAATAAACATTTCCTTTGATTTGACCTTGAAATTCAGTTTATTTTATAATCTCAGTTTAAAAAAACAGATTCCTTTTTTTTTCTTTTGTTTTTTTTTTTTTTTCTTTCTTTTTCTTTCATTTTTGGAGACCAAGCAAGAAATTCTTTCTGTCAGCCAGTAGAGAAAAATGATAGTCATCTGCCTGCAGGAGGAGTCCTTGCCAGTTTACACACATATCTAACCTCGTCTTAGGGAGATGAGACTGAGACTAGGTATAAAACCGTTGTTTAGTTTGCATGGAGTAGTCAGTCTTCCAGTAAGACTAAATGTCAGGTCTGGTGGAATTTTTGTAGTGTAGACACTTGTTCACTAAATATCAATCAACACTAGCAAGGAGAATTATGTAAGAAAGAAAATATGTATCCAAAAGAAATAACAGTTGATAATAACTATTAACTGGATTAAAAGCTGCTTTGGGATGGAGGTCACTCCCTTTTCCAGGTAGTATCGATCTCAGAAGACCAATTTATGGTGACTCCAAATGCTAGAAAACAGAACACATTCTGGATAAAGGAATACCTTCAAAAGTCAGAATTCTGGGAATAAAACCCTGGAAATCTTAGTCAACTTTGGACAGCAATCCTAGACCAAATTTCTGAAGAAATCTCTAGAACAGATACCTCAATTGTGACACAAGCAACTCTTAGTTGAATAGCTGCAACACCTTTGGCTTTCAACAGAAATCTTGTGTGCTGAATTTTCCCCAACATAATTCCCTAAGCATCTAAAACTGAGAACAAAAATCAACATGCCCAAAATGATGATGTTTAAAATTCAGATCTCAATCTTTCTGCGTTTTTCCTAGCAATTAAATAGGATAAATGTTTAATTAACAAATGTTAAAAAAAAAGCACAGTCCACAGAGCTAAGGACATTAAAAACTTACAATGATAAAGAAGTTCAGAGTATTTCTGCCACGTTAGTTCACCAGTGATTAAATTGGTTTAAATATTAGCTATAGTTAGAGCTGTGCAAAATAGACTTTGTTTTTCAGAAATTACACAGAACTTTTCAATTTCATAGAATTCTGCACTGCCTCAGTTACGGGCTTCATTTGCAGTGCTGATTAAGTAGGTTTTTGCATCAAAAATGCAAATGTATATATATTTTTGATGCAAAACACTCTTTGCTTGAATGCTGTTACGTCTGCTGTGATACTGGCCTGTTTGTGCTCAACAAATTTTTCTGTGTTACTGAAACTTCACAGTACATTATGGGCTCAAAACAGACCCACTTGGGGATAAAGAAAACATCCTTAAAGTTATGCAAAATATTCATAACAAAATGCAAATACTGTTTACAGTTTTCAGCATCTCAGTATAGCAACTCATATTCTAAATTGCAACCAGCTAGAAGCGATATGGAAAACTTTTTAATCAGTCTCTGTGCTGGATACTTATATCGTTGTCTTGTACAACCAATGTTGCAAAAAGGCTGGGCCCAGCATTAAGTATAAAAATACCAGTTTTAGAGGAAGATAGTGGTTTTAGATGCATTTAACACAGACACATTCAGAATGAGATTCATTTTTTACCACGAAGATTTTCTGAGAAGGGCATTCAGGCAGAGAGGGGACTGTTTCCTCTGGGGGAGAGAATAAGTTAGCCTATAGTTAAAGGATTGGATTTTAATTCCACCAATGTTAAATTGCACCAAAAATAAATTGGGGCCAAAATAATTATTCACATCACACACTGCTGGGCAGTTATAGATTGATGTATTTACAGTTTGCCAGAGTAAGCAATGCCTTCTGAGAAATACAAACCTCTGCTTCTTTTACCCTTGCATCACTGGTGAATACAATTCTTGTCATTGCTCACTGACATAGCGAACACGCATCCTCTCATCCCTCCATGCATATTTACCTTGCTGTCTTCCCTTGCACTAAGTAAAAAGTCCTCCACACTCAGGACACAATGTTCTGTTTTCTAGCATGCTGCATCAATAAACTAATGACACTTCTGTCAGTCTCTCCTGGGGTCAATTCTGCCTCAAGAGATGTCTGTAAAACCGACTATTTCTCTCCGCTGCACCTAACTCAAACTCACTGGTTCTCAAAATGAGTCTGGAAAGTGAGAAAGAGAAAACAGTCATATTGCAAAAGACTTGCAGCTTGTAGAAAAAAAAGAAACACAGGAAGCTATATGGATGAGAACTCACCATGCTAAGATCCTTGTTCAGTCCTGCACCACAGGTAATAGCCATTTTTCAAAGAGTAGAGATAAGTGAAGTATGTTTTAAAAGTAAATACTAACATGTAGGCCTTCACTGGGGTGAAGCCTGTATGAGTGAAGACGGCGGCTTCCATGCAAATTATGAGAACGTAGTCTCACTGTTTCAGTTTGCTGAATTTTGTTTCTTTAGAAAATTCTCCAACACGTTCTGTTGGATATTCCCTGCTTTTCCAGGCTGAAAGTGTGTAGTGCAGATGTTCACTGATAACTTCAATTTTCTGCTCTGCAAAGGGCAGCCACCACAGTGGCAACTGAAATTATGTAGAGAGAGACAAACTAACTGAAAGAATACTGGATGAAACACGTGGTGAAAGCAAAAGATTTCAGAATTTCCCCCACAGGTGAAAAAACCTGAAGTTCAACAGAAACCTTTTGGTTTACATTAGGCATCAGATCCTACCTGATCTTTCACATGTGCTCCTTTTTAGACTCAGGCACCTGTAACTGATCCTTCATGAAAGAAATCTGATTAAAATCAAAATGAAAGAAAATTATGACTGTGTTGGTACTGGACTGTACCAAAACTGCAGGCTGTCTTCATTAGGAGCAAATGCTTTATTAATGAAGGAAAACTAGTATCCTTTGTAAGGCAAATAACTTCATGATGACAGATCTATGTTTCATATAATTTGGTTCCTTGATTATACAATGCGCTACAGTAAAAATATAGTTTTGCTGACACAGCCGAATTTACATTAAAGGCTTCCCCTCTTTAACTACATCAGTAGGACTGATGTCTTTTACCTACCTTGATCAATGACATACATTAGCTGAAATTGGCAGGGCACACCTCTCCCCAAATGTAATGTTCATCAATCTGACTCGAACTGAAAACCAATAATGGTGAAATTAGCAAGCAACAACAAAAACCTGATTAGGTGAATAATCCTAGTAGTAAGGCATATCTAAGACTAATCCTGGCATAACTCTTCTACCAGGTATTTTAATAATATGCATAAATAGATTTTATGCAAAGGCCAAAATTTTCTAACAGTCCAACCAAACCAAATGCATCAGAGAGAATGTTCAACAGATGCATTTTTATTATATTCCAAGTTCCGTTTACTTTACATTTAGTGTTTTAAATTTTGCTTCACAAGGAATTGTGCTTGACCCTCAGATTTGAGTCTGTGTGGCTCATAGATAAGCAGGTGCAAGTCTGAATCACTTGTTGGACAACACAAGGGAACAAATGGATCAAGAGACCTTTTATCTACTATGTCAGTTCTTTGCCAAATGCAGGAATCAAGAACACTCAAGATTTTACAGGGCAAAACACAGTGTGAGCTCAAGGCAAACACAGTAACTAAATGAATGGGAAAAGACAACACTTCCCTGATACAGTTCACTGAAACCCATAAAAATGAAGTTTATCCTTTTTCAATTGTTCCTTTGTGTAAAAGGGATTATACTGCCTATGATTTAGTGGTTCTTTAAATGGTTGCTGCTATAGAAGTAAGATTACAGAAATGAAATGATTTAGGAAGAAAATACAAGGACAGATGCAAAAAAGCCCCCAAAAGCACCTGAAATAGTTTTGGCTGAATTATTTAGCATAGCTATGTTCTTGTCCCCTTTTGTAACTCGTGTCTACTCCAGTTTATGATTATCATATTCCAGAAAAACTCCAGTTTAAAAAAAGCGCTAAGTCACCTCACTTCAGCATGTACATAAGCCTTACAATACAGAAGTATTTCAGTGGTAAAGCAGTTTCTGCTGGTGCCACATTTTAAAAAGTTAGATAACTAATTCCACCTTATATTTAAAAAGCACCCTTTAAATTAACCTCAGCTTTACATATTGTAAAGTGGCATTAGAGAAACCTGTTTTCTAAGCTACGTCTGCTTGGTTTTGGCAGCTCTTAAGTGATTTCTTAAGAGGCTACTCATAGCTGGTATATAGTCCGCTTTACAGAGATGTGGGCTGAATTTTGTTAGTGAAGTGCTGTGGCAGTAATGCCTAAAGGTGACCACCAAATCTCAGCAGGCAAGAAAATAATGGTTATTATTTTGAAAATGCAATTTAGACCGTTGCAACCCAGTTCTGGCTGACCGAGCGAATTAACCCCTACCCTTTGCCCTTGCCCCACATTGGCACCTTTCACAGGCTGTGCAACAGTGTTAACCTTATGGACAAACATGCTGGCGCTTTATACTGCAAACTGAAGGACGAGAGCTGAGCAACACCTTGTGTTAGATGATAAAACTAACCATATGCTGTGAGTTTGCTCCTTTTCTTCCTTAATATACCAGATTTTTTTCTCTCTGTGCTACCAATTTCCATGTTTTCTCTTTGAGGCATTTACGTATTTTCATTACTTTCTGAAACACTAGTTTTCATAAATCACTTTATAACACTATTTTATATGTATTTTGTTCTTCCTCATTATTTCTTTCCTATCCTTTCTGGCATTATTCATTATACCCAATGTTGCTTTCCAGCGTAAATCACGAAGTTCCTTGAGATATTTTTGCCAGTATGATTGAAAGCTGAGACTGACAGCTGATTATCACCGTTCCACTTCCTCTTTTTGTTGAACCTTCGCTATTGAAAAGTTAGATGCTTGTCTCCCACTCACTTCAACTGGAGATAGCTCCTTTCTACCAATGTATACTTTGAATATCCAGTTGGGTAGGAATGCTATAATAAAGTAATTATTAAGTTATGTTGTTGTAAATGACTGCAGATTATTAATTTCTGTTAAGTGACTGTGCTGTGCAAACATAATGGAGATGATTCAAAAGGCATTTCCATCATGTTTAGTTAAATTCACAGTAACTAGATGCTTGGAAATATTTTCTCCCAAACAGATTCTGTGCCTAGTTTTGTGATAAAGAATTTATAAAATAATTTTTAAACACCTGATACCACAAACAAGCTTACCTTTAAGCTTCAGAATACGAGTATTTAAATGCAGGGAACCAGCTACTTTTAGGAGCTAATGAGATGAAAAAATTTGTCATAAACCAACACATATTCTATCAGCATACAAAGGGTATTAAAGAAAGCAACAAATTTCAATAAGCTCATACAATTGCTATTATCCATTTTGTTTAACAATTTAATCATGCTTCAAGAATCAAAACTTATATAAAGTTAAATATGTGGGCACTTGCAGATGGTTTGGGGAAATTTTTTATATGAAACAGCTTTGCTTTTGATGGAGAACTTATCTTGCATTAAAATTATAGATATGGATACCTATAATTTGACATATCGGTGGGGAATGATTCTGAAGTCTACAGAAAAGCTGCCATTTATTTCTTTCCACTTCAGAGTATTGGCCTGAAATCAGCAGAGCCAAGCTTAATATGCATAACCTACACAGCAGCATCCAGATGATTGACTACAGTACACATAAACATTACAATAATACGTTAGGTAACTGCTCTAATAATACTAAACTGAAGAGCATTTTGGATGTCTGGCTTGGCATATTAACCAGACCTAAAGATTCAAATATGAACTAATTAAGGCTTTCTATAAATTATACAAGCTACATTTTGTATCTTGTCACTACCTAACAAAAATTGATGTGCTTTTGCATCTACTAGCTCTTGAAGCAGGGTTTTGTTTCTCCCAACACCTGCATTTTAGCTTCTGGTACCAGTAGGTCAAAAGAGGCTATAAATTACCCTCATTACCTTAATAATCACAGGATTGCTGAATAAGCTCCATTCCATCATAACATAATCACATTCCAGCATCTACATCAGGCTTTAAGACTTCCTACTGCTTATGAGGAATAGTGGTCTGAGTCAATCAATACAGAAAGCATTAACATTGTGCAACATATTGTATATGCGAGAGACACTTGCATATCGTTACAGCAGCAGTTCCTCAATGATAAACTTACGTATCTAAAGTGAATCAATACAAATTTTTGCTTCAAATAACACAGGCAGGTTGTAACAAGAAAATGTGTTTGTTGTATTTAATCTGAGTACATTACTATTTTCAGTATTTTTTTCTTTCCACTGCAATTCACTGTTCGGAATTCTACAGGTGTTAGTGCTGAGGGAACGTAAATCAGTTTGCAGACTAACTACAGAAATCTGCTAACGTCTTTCCTAGGAGAGGGAAGACAAAGTGAATTTGGACCAATTTACCTAGTCAATTCAAGGAACAATTTATTTGCTAACCTTTCAAAAACCAAGCGATAACAGCATAACCTTGTGCAAATTTTGCTACTCTACTTTAAAGGTGATGAAATTAAAGTTGGAGTCTAAGTTACTTGCTCTGGGTTAGTAGTTGGGCTAAGAACAGAATCGAAGCACCATCACCACCAGCTTTATGCTGCATCTGTACACAGGGCTCTCGTATTGCACAGAATTCCTTCACATGGTTCAAACGTAATTAAAAATCACCTCTCTAATTTCTTTTCAGTTGTTCTTAACCTTCAGAGTGTAGAGAAAGCTGAAATACATGAACAAACTGCTGCAATAACGCCTGCCTGAGTCTGCAGCGTAAAACTGTGACTCCGAGGAAGCACCAGCTCCTTGCTTCTCCGGCAGCATCCAAGACAGCAGAGAGCATTCCCTTCCCCCTGCTTTGCCTTCCTGCCCTGCTGGGAACTGGCCCACAGCAGCATCTTGCTTTCTAAAATTCCTTTCCGAGAGCTGCCACTCAAAATGCAACGCATGCCGCCCGCACTGCTCCCGCGGCAGGGGACAGGACTTGCCCGCAGATCCGTCTGCTCAAACTGCTCCCACGGAGGTCCAGGGCTCCAGTCAACCTGCTACACGTCAGCGTCTGCGGTTTGGGTCTTCGCTTGGGTTAAAGAGTGGGTTAAAAAGCGAAAACTACAACAGAAGAATGGAAGAGTCACTATTGTACTGATGTGGATCTTCTTTCCACATCCTTCTCATTCACTAGTTGTGTATTTTTTCCCTGAGCTTTTCACGTCTACAATAATTCAATGCCAGCTTTTTCCGCTTTTCACTTGATGGTGAGATGTTTTACATCAACAATTTTTCTCAAAAAAATGAAAACTAAAAGGACATAGCTAAAAGCATTTCAAATCATCTCTGACTACTTTCTGGGGAAAACATCAACAACAACAACAACAAAAAAGAAATGACAGTATTATCACCACTGTAGAAACTATCTAACCCCACCAGTTTACACTTTTCAATTTTACATTTTTCATAAACAGGGAGAAAAATATGTATTTAGACGTAATGATGCCATGACTACTGACTTACATTGCAGCACTACTACTATTAAGCTTTATTCCTAACTGGCAACAGTATCCTGTGATGAGCTAAATTTCTCTAAGTAAAAAAAAATAATCACAATCTCAATTATTATCAGTTTATTCTCATGCTTCAAAAATTTTCACAGAAAAGGCTGTTCCTTGGGCAGAGTGCTTGGAACGGTGTAAGTTCCTCTCTTACCTCCTAAATGACATACTGGAAGACTTCTGGAGTTAGGCAGCCTGCAAGCCTGATTTTAATTTCTGAGCACTCAAGAATTTAAGCACAACTCTGGACAGTGAAATGCAATGGAGAACAAAATACTCACACAGCAATATATTCAGTTGAAATGTAAGAACCCTCTTAGTTTTAACTTGTTTATGCTATCTGAAATAAAAATGATTTTATTAACGCTTGCAAGTGCCTCTCCTCATAAGAAAAAGATACTATGGCTCTTTCACTAGACCCATCACCTAGACACAAAATAAGCAATATAAAATATTGTGTTGCTCTATTCTAGGTACTGTTTGAAACTCATTAAATCTTGCTCAAATTATTGTTCACTGGAATTAAAACTATTGGAAGAGATTTCAGTTAGTTTCAGGTAAACACATATTACATTTACACATACATTGCCTACGATTAAATTAGATCTTTCTTGGCTTAACAGAATTTTGAAATATTTCTGGAAGCACAATTTCCATTTGGCCATTCTACGTTACCACAGCTTTCAAAATCCCACAGTCCTCGTTAAACTATAACGGATCAATTTCAAAATCTATTACGCACAGTGCCAGATGTATGTAGGCAAACTTGCCTCTCTTGTTTTTCTGTTTGGTTTTAGTGCTACTGATTACATGTACTGCAAAGGCCTTTTTATAGGTCTGTCATTACTCTTTGCCTTTATATTCTCATTTCTCTTCATGGCAGCAAATTCAGTCATTGAATTCTCTCTTTTTTTTTTTTTTTAATTTAGTCTGTTGGGTTTTTTTTAATCTGCAAATACGACAGTTCTTTAAGCTGACCGATCCTGTACCACTTAAGTAAAAGAACTTCACTTGAATAGGTGTGGAATCAAGCCGTGGTGCGTTTAAAATGTTATTTCTTTAAATTTACAACTTCATTAATAGTTTATAATATAAATACCTTTGTTTAGCATTTGTTTTTATCTCTTCAAAGTAATCCTTTCCTGTTTTTACTACTCCAGCAGATAAAGAATGTTTGAGAAAGTGTAATCATTAACAATTTCTTCCACAAATGGAATAGTCTTCTGAGCGACTTCAGGGTATCTGCATCACCGAAGTGCTAAAACAGTAACAGCCTGACATGAATCTCGAACGCCACTGAATTGCCAGTCTGATAATTATTCATGAAGTCATCCTTGTACTCTCAAAGACTGTTTAAAAACGTACATTTCTGAATGCTGTGGGAGTAACTTCTACAGGTCAGAGGCCTGGGTATGCGGGGTTGGTGTAATGTCAGTGGAGAATTAGAATTAGTTTACGCCAAATCTGACCAATGCCTTATTGGGACCAGGTCGTATTTTTTTTTTCCTTCAGGACTCAGGCACTTCAAAAGCAGATAAGCACTCACAGGGCTTTTCAGTCATCTGTGCCACACAGATAATTTTCCCCTTAAGACTCAGAGATCAATTATTTCAATGGAAGAAAGTCGGGCACATCGCCCTCATAAAAACCTGGCCCGAAGACCTGGCTCTCCCGCTGCCTCGCTGTGAGTCCGTCCCCGGCAGTGTGCTGCAGGCTGACGCAAGCCTGCTCTGCGTGTGCCCTGAGCAGGCAGGGTGAGAGCCAGTCGAAATCAAAAAGCTGTGTGATTTTGTTAGCATGGCGCCGGAGATAATACCCTTTGCCTCTCAGATGGCTTGCTTAGGTTGGCCTCGTTGCTACACTAACACAAATAAACAGCGTTCAGTATCTTGTGAATTTAAGTGGACTAAACTAGCGTTTGCTCAGCCTACAGGAAAAGAAAAAAAATAAATAAAATCCCTTATTTAGATTTTTCTTCTTAACCTTAGTTTCACATCTATTGAAAGGGATTACTTGCAGCCATTATAAGTACTCATCAAATAATTCTGAGCAAATCAATTGAATGTTTTTAAAATGTTACTACAGCCCAGTACTATTGACTTCCTTGAAAAAAATGTAGAAAAGCTAATTTTGAGATGATGACTGGAAGAAATAATAGAGGGGTGGAGTATAGCTCAAATTTACAGAAAGTATCCAAATGTAAGAAAGAAGTCTACCTATGTGGCAGAGCACCATAACTTGCTATCAATCTGAAGTTCACATACAGGATTTGTTAAGCATGTGAGGAAGCGACAGAAATAATTACCCCTGGAAAGGTATTAAGGTACCTGCTACTTGTTTCAGGATTCTGAATTCTGATTCTGAAATCCCAAATTCTGTCTGCCAATCTCCCAAAGGCAAAAATATCTGAGAGGATGATGGGAATCCCAGACTCCCACACCAGAAAATCAAGAATATTTACCTAAAAATAAGCAAGAAGAATATAGTACATGTAGGACACCATTACTACATTTTTCTAAATCATGACAATCAGCATTTATAGTTATAGCTGGCACATAGAAGTTTTCTTTTCTTTTTTTTCATGTTAATCCCTTAAGAAAATAATCCTCTACTGCTTCACCATATATCAAATAGTGCATTCAAACTATAGTTCAGTTCATTAAAGAGAAAATGGTGCCTTCAACCATCCCTTGGCACATCTTTTCCACATATAAAAAGTTACTTAAGGAGTGTTGACTCAACATGGCTGATCATATTCATTAGAATTCCATTCCTTTAGAATCTTAAGTACTTATTGCAGAAATTCAGTGCTATCTTTCTACACTGTTGTGCATTTCAGTCTGTTATGGTGGCATCATTAAGTAGTTTAAGGTGCAATATACAGTTTTGAAGGTAAAAGTCTGTCAAATTTCTATTCAGTTAAGACCATTTTGTGCCCAAGTGAAGTAAATAATTTGGAAAACACCAACAATAGCTGTCTGACTGACTATGTGTCTGTCTTAAAAAGACTATACTGGAATACAGCCACTTAAAATAAATAGGGACCCATGTAATTTGTTTAGTGATTCCCTTTTATTGTTATTCTTGTAAAAATAAAACGGTATCACCATGATTTATTGTAGGGTTTTTTAATTATGTACTTTTTTTGGATTATTTTGTTTTTAAAGTCCTTGTCCATTGGAAAAGGCATCTTTTTCCCCAAATTCTAGTCAAATATACTTGACACCGCAGAGAGAGAAAAAAAAAAAAAAAGAGATCCATAAAAAAATCAGTGAACTAAAATGGAAAGTAATTTCAGCATGATAATTTTATATAACAAAATCAAATTTTGAGGTGATGGTACTCAATAGGTAATAATCATTATAAACAAGTAAAACATCGGCGCACCTAGCAAAATCATGTTATGTATATCTTTATTACAGTTTTCAGAATACATGAATTAACAATGGCCAGGCTGTGATTTCATCAAATTCCTATTTTAAACATTACATACAAACACAGAGCTGTTTAAAAAATAGAAATGCATGAGTTCTGTCACCTTTTTTTTTTTTTTTTTTTAAATTTTTTTTTGGCATCAGGAGTCATATGACTTCCAAAAGGGAAACCAAATGGTGCATGATAGCAGACTGACTAAACCGTAACGGATTATTGTTCACATTCTGTGGCATATGTATCACCTCAAACAGTGCTAAAAGAAGCACTACAAGAACAAATCTTTCTCCTTTAACATTCTTCTAATGACATCAGTGGGTGCTGAGTGACAGCTTGCAGGACTGCAGAATTCACAGGCTTACACAACTCCCTTTCTTGTGCACAAAAGCAATATGCGATCTGAAATAGAGACACCTGAAGCTGAGGGATTTGGCTTTATCTGCTTTGACTTTTTTAATTTATTTACATTTTGTGTGCATGCGTGGGCGTGTGTGTAGATACTGCAGAAGAGATGTAGAGGTTTCTTACAATACTTATTTTAAAATGAATAACTTGCAAATACAGTATGGCACATAAGAGGTGGGCTTTACATTGCTTTATCGCTTAGCATTTGTTATGCCTGACCTCTCAGCAATTTGAAGGCAAACATTAAAGTATAATTCAGCCAAGCCTTTGTTTAATGGATAAGAAGCAATTTACATATATAGGTAAGTTTGTTCCCACATAACTATTACCAGCTTTAAATACTTACCAGCTATATCGTTCTCAATATAGGAAGTGCTAAATTCACCCATCAAAGCAAGATTTGCCTGAGGGATGCAAAAGCCGAACATTGCAAAGTTTTCTTAATGAAAGCTATAGGAGGATTTCCAGAGCCAAACCTAAAACTCAGCCAGATTCTCAGAGTTTCGCAAACCATTTGTATATCGTGGGATGAATTTAAAGTAGGTCACTCATGAATTGTGGTTTGGGCAGAAACCATGAAAACATTATGGTTTTTACATCATTTGTCTGAGGTAGTACATATACCACACACAAAAATGCAAAAATATACAGATATTCATAACTATTTGCATATTACAGAAGGGAACTATGGGAGTGGTTGTATTTTTATCTGAATTTTCAAGAAAGAACAGATAATTTTAGATAACATTTTTCATATTGACCATGGTTGTCTAAAACCAGAACAAATTATGTAATAGTATTTCTGGGAATACTTCCTGAAGCTGTTTGTCAATGCCCTCTGAGGCACTAATTTTGTTTTGGCTTTAGCATCAGTTCATAATATGATTAACACTTAAACCAAACATCACTTATGTGCTGGGAAAGGATATTTGTTGAATCACAAACAAACATACATGACAAATTGTGTTGCGCTTTTTTCTCAGTAAACTGCATAAAACTTGAGCAAAAAATGTCTAGTGTCTTTACATTTCTGATCTGTACAGCCAGTAGTTAAGCAACAAATATGTATATTTGTATATGATTTAAACATTTCATTCCCATGTCAACTGCAAAAGTTCAATTCATTGCAAAGGTAAGATTATCTTCCTCTTAAATAAACTAAGAAATGTAAACAGTGTAACATTATAAAAAAAAATTCTCTTCAGTACTTGTAACTGGTAAAATGTGAATGCAAACAGATGTGCTGGTATATTGTTAATGTAATGTCTCAGAGGACATATAGTGAAACATAATTAGCAAGAAATTTATGTATGAACCCTCCAGCGATTTTCTTTCTGGGATTACTTTGAATACAAATATAATTTAACTGATATATTTCATTTTTTAAAATTAGAAAATAAGGCAAGTGCATTTCTGAAAAAGGTGCTACTCTTCTACACTTCTAGATAAACATGTGACACCTCTGAAAATTAGATCAATAATAAAAACATTAAAAATATCTGCAATTCAATATAGACTGAAAAACTATCAAAAGACAAAGTGACCAGCATCAATTTCAGAAAATATTTTAGACTTCATAAATACGAGCACCCTATATTTACATAAATTATCTTCTAAACTAGTTTTCCTTTGAAAGACACTTTTGTTCTAACAGATATGTCCATTAAATTATATAAATGTTCCAAATATGAAAAAAATAGTAGTAAAATAGAAGCATTGGATGGTATTGTTATTTTGGATTTGCTTTTTTTTTTTTCCCTAAGATTTGGTTCTTGAAAATCTGTAGTCAGCTTTCACAGAGCTTTAAAAAAAATATAACCCATGGAAATGAAAAACTTGTGCACTAATAAAGATTCTGTTGTGAGCTTTTGAGTTTTCACATATAAAGATTATACCAATACTTGTAAATTCCAGCAAAACGCTCATTTTAAAATTTGAATTCTAATACACTGTTGATTGTAGTACAAATTTATATAGACATTATGAACCTAATCCTTTTAAACTTGCTTCGTGCATTAAGCACATTTTTAGAACTGTAAATTGAATAGTTCCACTTTAAAAAGTTATGCTTCAATACAAGGTTGATGTTGATCTTACAGGAAAACAGGATATAATTCTTTGTATCTCTTACTGATAAACAGGGAGATAGGATCCTGTTGCATGCATTTTTTTTTTTCCTGAAGTACCATACAACTCTTTAGTTTGTTACTAAAACCACAAAACCCCCCAAAAAGTTTAGGAAGAGTATTAGTTGACAGCACACATTTCACTAGGCTTCAGTCATATTCCTATGTTTAGAGATATAGCAATGGGCAAAGCCCCCATTTCCTTTGAAGATGATTTTTTAAAAAAAAATTATTTCAATACTAGATTGAAAAGGAGCTGCATCTTTTCTTACAATAATTGGATATTGATCGCTGCAGTTTGAAATTGTGAGAATTTATCCCAAACTAGTCAGATAGTATCTTACCAGAGAAGCAAAAAGAATCTGCTGTACAAAGATGCTTGGCTCAAGCAGTAGTGCAAAGTTACACTGCCCCAGTATCAAGCGCTCCTCTAGAGCTAGCAGTTTGTGCACAGAAAACAACGTGACACCTTACCTTCCAAATATTCTTTACATAACATTAAGAAAAAAGTTCCCCATAACACCAGGCATTAAAAGTATTCATAATAATTCATCAATCAGTTAAAAAGCAATAATAATTTGAGAACAAGTGCCATCTACTCTATAGTATCCTGTTTTTTTTAAATATCATAGCTGAGCAACATATGAGTAGTTCCACTGGAACTCCCACTTAAAATCCTCCATCCCATCCAGAGAAGCAATGAACCTTTAGTAAAAAGGATGGCGAAGACTGACCTGAACACCAGACAGACTGTACATTCAACTAGAGTCTGGGGAGAAAAGGGAACGATAGTTTCCCCTGGAGTGGCAGAACATACAGAGTGTCAGCTACTACACTGACTGCTCACCTGAGGTACTGCAGTGCAAGGGGCCTGTATGCAAAGTAGAATGGGAGGAGCTTCCCGAAAGATCAGACTGCTGCAATCATTGATCACTGCTATATAGTGCTCCAGGTAGAAAATTTGTTCTGAGCTGCTAAACCCTCAGCACTAAAATCCACCGGTAGAGATCCCGCTACATATTTTACCTGAGAACAGAGGAAAAACTCAGAGGCAGTTCTGCATAACTTCATAATGTAGCTTGTCTCTAAAAACCTACACAAAGGTATTTTTAGCATAATTAAAATAGGACAATCATATTTTCCCCCAAATATCTTTATAAAGAATATATAAGTGCATAATTAGAAAAATCCCTCCTTAGATACAGTTAAAAACATATCCTGCCCTTGATATCATTTAATTGTGGTAAAATCCTATGCTCTGTTATATTTAAATTTTTTTTAGCAGTGATAAGTAACTATACATCATCATATCACCAAAAGTGTAGATATGTGGTATGTCCTACTTGCAGCCAGAATAGCGAATCCACCAGGCTTTACATTGAGATAAGACTTTCAGCAACCTGACTGGGGCTATGCGTTGCTTTTTTATGGTTACAAAAAGATTCTGATAATGTAGACCAGCTCATCTTTGAATTTATTAACATACAATTTTATTATTTTTTCCTTTCATGTCCAAATCAGAACTGCAAATGGAATCCACAGCTGTATTCTTTCAACAAATTTGTATTTTCTTACCCATATAAAACATAACCTAGAAATCCCCAACTCCTTTCATGTAAGTTGCCAGCTTTAAAAAAACAAAAAAAAAGGGGGAGGGGGAGGTGTAGGGAAGAAAAGAAAGAACGTAAGAAAATAAGATATATATCCTACTGTTTAACACTGTTTACAGATCTTGGTAGTTGGGGTAATAAGATACAGTATGTGGATTATTTAGCAATAGCTTTTAAAATACTTAACATTTATACACCTTCTCATTTAATCAATACCAGTATTCCTTTATGATCATTGCCAATTTGTATGATAAACTCTTTTCAAAGTATATCCATTCAACTGTAAATAAAACAATTCACTAATTCTTTGGCATCAGAAGAATCATACAGCTGCTATTGTTCCATTGTGGCGAGAACGAGACCTTTCCAAAGTTGCTCGTTTGTTATCTGTAATACAAAGAGAGGAAAAAACAAATCACCATAAGATTTGAAACATGGATAATGCAATGTCAAGAGGTTTTCAAACAGCCCTGAAAATCATTTCAAATGATATGTAAATAAGTAACTAGGAGACTGGATCAGAGAAGTTTCACACTGCAGCTGCCAGACTGAGTTCAAGAGTTCTGCAATCAGCAATAAATTACTTTCTTGATCAGAGAAGCTGGGTGATAGAAGCATTAGGAGAATCCTGAAACACAGTCCCCTTGGAAACAGCACACAATAACTAAAATTCTGGATAAAAATCTTATTTTAGAAACAATTTATGCACAGAAGCTCTGGAAGAATACATTTCAAGTTTAATGAGAACATACTGACCGGTGTGGTGGTGAAAAGCCTACTAGATGCTACAAGTATAAAAGCGCTAACACTGTTCACCATAATTTGGTACAGAGTTAAAAATAGAACAGTTAAATCAGCCACTTCCTAAGCATTTCCTGATTGTGCAATGTGAACAACTTTTAGTATAAATATTACACAGTAATTATTGTAATGAATAATAAATATGTCTCTATAACAGGAAAACAATTGTGAAGTACCAGCCACATTCCTAAATGCCTTTAAAATAAAATTTTAAAGCAATGAACAGACACATGCACAAACACAAAAAGGGGCAATAAATTAACCCTCACTTAGTTTTCTGGAGGTTTTGCTCTTTTTCTAAAATGTGGCCCTTCCATGCAGTTGTTGGTTTTTTTGGTGTTTTTTTGGTGGTTTTTTTTGGTTTTTTTTTGTGACTGCTTATTTTTGACCTAGCCTTTTCTGTTATCTCGTATCATATTCAAGTTGCTGCTCTTTGTTTGCATCAGTATAGTATCTACATTGCTACAGATTCAGGGTGTCCCAATATATGGCTGGAACTCCTACGCAATACATGACTGGAACTCCTACATAGTACTGGAATATTATAAACCAACAGTCGCTTCAGAAGGAAAAAGTCTGACAGACAAACTGCAGGCAAGCAGGTTTTCTCAGCTTTTTTTCCAAATGAGTCGATTCAGCTCTGTTTCCACAGTGCAGCATATAAAAAGGCTACGAAAGCACGTCTTACTGGTACTGCTGTGGGAGAGTGCTAAACTTGGGTCAAGGCAGAAGGTTCAAGCATAAAGCACGAGACCCCGACATGTCCGATGGGTAGAAATACATACTTTGAAAAAGCTGTTGACTGAATTCTTATGTTCCAGAGACCAGGAGAAAGGTTGGAGCAAAGACCAATCTGGGATCTCACCAATGTATATAAATACCTGAAGGGAGGGTGCAAAGAGGCTGGGGCCAGACTCTTCTCAGTGGTGCCCAGTTAGAGGACCAGAGGCAATGGGCACAGACTGAAACACGGGAGGTTACTTCTGAGCATCAGGAAACCCTTTTTTTTTGTGAGGGCGACCGAGCACTGGAATAGGCTGCCCAGGGAGGTTGTGGAGTCTCCATCCTTAGAGATATTCAACAACTGTCTAGACATGGTCCTGGATAACTGGCTCTAGGTGACCTCGCTTGAGCTGGAGGGGTGGACAAGATGACCTGCAGAGCTCCCTTCCAACCTCAACCATTTTGTGATTCTGTTCTAAGCTAACAAAGCCCGAAATGGTCCAAGCAGATTAAATAAGGTTCTGGAGAAGACAAAGAAAGTCATCTCTGTGATCTGTTTCTGGACAAAGAACAGAGGATGCCTGTGGCGACTGTATGGGCTCTGCAAAATCAACCTTCCTTTTCCCTGTTCAATGAAAATGTCTCCAACGCTATAGGGAATTAACGGCTCCTTTAGCAAGATTATTAGTTCTTTTTATAGTTCTGCCTTGCCTCCTTTTCCTAATGAATCTATCCATGCATAAAGTATTCAAATTACCCTAAGTCAATCTGTTTTGCATGGGAATAAATCTCTACACTGGTTGCAATGTCACTAGGCACTGGAAATTAAAGAACAAAAACGCTGTCTAAAACCCAAGAAGGAAAGCTGTCAACTCAAATGGGCTGCTGTTCCTCTATAACAGCAGCTAGTAAAGAGTCTAGGGATACTTGCTCTCAGTGGGGAGAATTGCCTTCACCACTAGACTATTTCTTGATATAATGTCACAATTGTCAACTGTACAGGTTAAAAACAGATTAAGAGAGTCTAGGAACTGTTGATTTCTTCATACATGTTTTTTCAGATTTTTCTCTTTTCTGTTTTTTTTTCAACATGGTAGATGATGAAATCAACGTTTTCTGCAAATGACAGTTCAGATTCTACTGTAATTGCACAACTGAGCTGGGACTTAAAGAAAACACAAAACAAAACTGTAAAAACTAAAAGCATTATCATTTCTTTCTTCATCTAAAGACAAACAAAGTAAATTCCCAATTATTAGAAGTAATGTATTCCTTTCAATTATTTCCAGTTTTAAATGGAAGTAATTCTATTTTCTAGAGATAGGAATAAAAAATCTGGAAGATTCAAGAGAGACTAGAAAGAACCACAAGGTTCTTCTAATCAAGGAAACTGGGGTACAAAGATTCAGTTATTACCGGTGAGAAATAATGTCAGCATTTGCAAGAGATTTTTCTCTTAGCTTAGAGTGCTTTATAGTGAGTCTTACTAAAACAAAGGCAAGCATGATATAAATTACACTTTAATAACATTTTCAGCTCATTATAAAAAGGGACAGGAGGATTCGATTTAGTTACTATCAATGTGAAAGCTTGAATGTATCTGAAAGTTTTGGAAGTTGATATTTGGAGGTTGAACAAGTATTCTTGTTCTTCAGAGAGAGACCTATTTTATTCAACAGTGAATCTGCAAGCAACCTTGTGCGTGTGTGTGCGCATATTTACATCTGGTTAAAAAAAGAAGCATTAGTATGTGTACATATGTATATACATACACATAAAGAAATGACTCGTTTCTTCACTAGATGTAAAATGTGCTTGTATATGTGTAAACATATTCGTTAGGTTAAAACAAAGGGTTTCATATTAGGATCTGAAACTGGATTGGGCTGGTATTTCAGTGACTCAAGCAAAAATTTTAAAAAATCATGACATTTATAACACTTTCAACATACACATTGAGTAATCTCCAACAGCTGTATTTACTTTTTTTTACATTACAGACCATATTGAATATAACACAAAGCAAGACTGGCTTATAAACATGACCATGACTATTCTAGCATAAAACCACATATACCATCAATAAATGGTAAAACTATTTACTTGTATTGAGGAGCGGTTGGGGAGGGAAAATAAAAGGCAGTAGCAGTAACCTAAGAGTACTTAAAATTAAGCCAAAAATCATTGCCAAAAGGCTCAGATGTATACTTCAGAAGCATGTAAAAATGACTAGAAAACATGATAATAGTTTCTGTGTGTATCAGTCATGCCTTCTGGGTAAACCATCTACCTATGTAGATGAAGACTTTGTTTCTCACTTAATGTCAGAAGTCCATCTCTTTAAAAAAAGTAGGGCATTTAAGAAGCATCCACAATGCTTATATTACAGACATTATAATCTATCTCAGAAATGAACACATGAACTTAAAAGTGGTCTCTCAATCACCTGAGTGGACCTTTTCTTGTAGCAATAAAAGATAGAGCAATGAAGGATTAAAACAGAAAACAAAGAATATTTTTATATCATAAAATAATCTTCATCTTTTAGCTAGCTGGATCAAATTCAAATGAAGCAAATATACAATTAAATGCTGAGAAATCAAATCAGTGGTTCCTTTTTACTATATATAAAACTGGAACGTAATCTTGACCATGCAAACTTTACGCCTCCACTGGAAGAAATATAGGGACTTTGTTATAATAACAATTACTTGCTCGAGTCTTCTTGCACTCAGTATAGTACCAAGATGGGAATAAATCTACAACATACAAGATATTTGTAGACTTGCTTTTGATACACACACATCATTCACCACGTAATATAAATCTACTGATGTAAAAAAAAAAAAAAGCAAAACCACAATAAGCTTAGTATATAAGCACAATAAATATATGCCATGAAATAAACAAAAAAATCTAAACAGTTATTTTTAGACAATTTATTTTAGTTTTATGGAATTTGACAACTTCACCCTTAAGATGATCTCCCTTATACTCTGTACGTATAAAGCAGTAGAAATTACAATCAATTAAAACCACAGTGGTAGGAGAGAGGGAAATATTTTTGCAAAAACTATACTCTGCAAAATGTATTTTCCCTTTCCTTAATGCTCCTTCATTAGTTCTGTTATTAAAAGAGAAGTCTCAACAGCTGCAACAGATTTATTAACTCAGTAGCTTGCTATCAACGTAAACCCCAGTTATATTAGGAGAAAAATAAATGGTATTTTGCAGAACTGCAATACTAAGATTGACTTCTCCATTTTGCTTTCTTCTTATCCACTCTTCCAGGTAGTAACTTTGTGCTCTCCTAATTATAAACCTTACTTTTCATGAGCAATCAATGCTAGTAATAATATAGGTGTTGTGCAATCGAACAGACTAGTCATGACACTGAGATATCTGATAATAGAAAAAGACAGGGTCTACAAAACCATACCTCAAAGGTACTCGGCTGGAATTTGTATTGCCCTGTAACAACCACAAAAAAGTTCTCTCTTTGATATGCCTTATATTAAAATTATAAATATATTATAAACTGCTACCTTGGGCTTGATTCCTTAGTCGACTAACTCTCCAGGACTAATTTTTTTTTTTTTCCCAGTCAGTTAAACCATTAAAAGTGTTTCTTTGTGCCTTAATTGCAGCAGTCAATTCAAACACTAGACTGATTTTGAAATCGTATTTCCCTGCAGACTTTCCTAGAGTGCTCATCAGAGTATCTAAGTTCCTCCCAAGTGTAAATAACTGCAGTACCCCTTGATTAGCATTAAAAAACCAGCAAGAACAAACCCCCCAAATCACACAAAACCCCGACAACACCAACAACCAACCATAACTGGCAAAGATGACTACTTTTTGCCCTTTTTTAAAAACAAAAGGTTGAAACATTAACCTACATGCAGAAGGCAAAGCACCTAAACTTATGTTGTAGGAAAATGGGCTAAAAAGAACACTGGGGTTTTCAGGAATAAATACTACCAGAACTGTTTTGCCTTCTTCAAAGACAGTGGTCACAGGACCCTCATACCTGAACAACACATATTTTAAAGAATGTCTTATTTAATAAATGCTATGTCAATCAGATTAATAGCGGCTTCAAATACTGCCAAAATGTTGAATGTGGAAAAGGGGTAGTGTACAACATTGGGTGCTCAGCTAGAAACTGTTGTGCTGGAGCACATGCTGGAGGGCATGAGCCCCAGTAAGGAGAACTCTGAAATGCTAATTTATTTACAAAAGCTCACACCATTAACTTGCACAGTCACTACATCTTTTTTTTTTTTTTTTTTCCCTCCCTGCTGACTAACCACCCCAATGTGAAAGAATTAACCTTCCCATAGCTGACAATAATAAAAGGTGCTTAATTCTCAGAGAAAGAAGGTACCAGCTTGAGTTGACGTGAGAATGACCATATGAAGAAGGTAGAACACTCAATAATGAATAAAATATTTAAAATTTCATCTTTTTGAAATAATTTTGACTATGCAAAAGATGCAGAAATGCATGCTGTAAGGAATTTGTATGGCCTATGCCTTCGGGAATCAGTGAAAGCATTTACATCAAACATTTATTTATTCATTCATGTAAAATTTTGTTCACTAAGAAATCCTACTGAAACACATCTTGTTTTCATGAGCAACCCAAGGAAAAATACTCATATAGTCCCAGGTACTTCAGCAAGCACCACACACATATATAACATGGAAAACAATCAGAAGAACTAGATAATTTCCTGTAAGTATGGAACGATTACACAAAAAAATGAGTAAGCTGGTCATCTAAGAATGTTTTAAATTGATAAACTGTCACAACAGATGATAATTCCAAGGAGCAAACACTGCATCTGTGATATAGATGACATTGGCATTTCTTCTTTAGAAAAAGGTGGAAATCTGAATTGCACTTTACAAGTGTCACTTTTTTTCTGACAGAGATAACTGAATATTTTCTATATAGTGTCATTGATTAAAATTGGGACAAGTTAGAATAAATTTAAATCCCTTTAGCCTGGGTAGCCTTTACTTTTCTCCTTGAGCCATTCACGCATACAGAAAACTGAAGCCAAGTTACAACGTCATTTGATGTAACAGCATATTAGCAATTGCTTTAAAGAGCAACCCACGACAAGAATTAACTTTATTATTTTTCTTTTTTGACTGCATGCACCTTCATCATCTTAGCTTACCAACAAAGAAAGATAAATCTTTTTGGAAATTGGAATTGATAGAACATAAGACAGAAGCAGAACTGATATAGGGTAAAACAGCAGGGAAGCCCATCAATCTCCAGCACCTCTTTAACAGCTACAGCTGAACATTGTTCTCTATACCGCCTGGCCTGTACCTATGACATTATTAGAGAATACCAACTGAGAAATAAACTAGTCAAGGAAATTAAGAGCTTCAAAACTGTTCTCGGTGTCTAGAACAAAATCCTTTTGAGAGACAGCACCTTGAGAGAAAATGGCTCTCCTAACCTCAATTCTGTTAAGATTCAGTCCATCCCTGTGAGATCTGATTTCAAATTGATCTTTCAAAATGTGCGGCCTATATAAAAAAAAACAGCAATGAGGTAAAAATCAGTTATGGGAGAAATGCAGCCAAAATAACACCTCAGAAAGAACTCTCTGAAATAGACAGCACTTTTCAAAAGATCTTTATGGCAAATAGATGAAAGAAGCAAATAAAACAGTTTTCTAACTGGGTTAAGGGAAACTGTACAGTTAATATGTTTTCTTTTAATCTTTTAAACACTCTTATTTCAACCTCAGCAGGCACCCTACACATGCCTGGCAAAATCTGAACTAGACCCTTTATAACCATCACACTGGGTCATATTACATTCATTCAGATTTGATATTTTTGTAACCAAAGATGAGAAAAGACCAAATGACACGAGATCCCTGTTCTCAGCTTTTTTTCCTAAACAGAATATCGAATCCTTGACAATCAAACTTAAATGACAGCTAAAATGGTTATTTTAGCATCAATTTCAAAGAAAACATTGAGATTTCAAGCAAACCCTGTAGCTGTGAGGTCAAATTCTATGAAGCCTGTTTTATTTTGGTTTAAGTCCAATCCCGAGCTTTCGAGGGAAAGCTGAGTGATAACCTGAGCATATATACAGTATATGTTGTTATGATGGAGAAAAAGAAACTTACCCTTAGGCCAAAGAAATAGCAGCGTTTTTTGTTGGGGTTTTTTGGTTTGGGTTTTTTTTTTTTAGCCCTCAAAACCAGATAGCACATATAAACAGCTGAAACAAGTTGATTATAAAGGCATCATCTGTTGATCTTATAATAATTTCTCATTTAGAACATAGGTGGATGTTGGGATTCTTTTGGATTTTTTTAACTTGCTAAATAAAAGTTGTTAATATCCAGAAGCACTGTAGTACAGAGCCAGGTCTGAATTACAGAGAGCTAAAGGATTTAAGTGCTGACACAAAGAGGTTTCACTCAGATTAAAAGGGAACAAAGACACGTCTAATCTTACTGCTGCCACTCAGACCTAGCTTGCTGGGCACTGTTAATTGTAGCCTTTGAGTTGTATGAAAATGCAGAACATCAGTAGAAAACCCATTTATTTATATTCTATGTGTCATACATAAAAATGCTTTAAAAATGAATAATGTGAGAATTTTTAATGTTAAATGGCATGTGTGATGACATTTACCAGCTCAGTGCAATCCAGCTGTGACCACAGTCAATACAGTATGGGAACACAATAAAAGTAATACTTTTGCAGCCAGAATCAAGGATGTTGACCATCTGTATCACAATTCCATTAACCAAATAAATACTTATCCTATTTAGAGCTGAACAGAATCTAACAGAGTTAAGCATTTATAGAATAAAAATGGATTTGTAAACCTTATTTTCAAGTAATCTGTTTAAAACAAATTTTACTATTGCTTACTCCAGGCCTTAAAGATTAAAACAAAACAAAACAAACAAACCACCCCCCCGCCCCCCCGGCCCAATAAGCTAAGATACCTTAAGCCTTTAAATGATTTATTTAATATTTTAATTCAACTTTGCTTTCTTTGTTAATAGTACCACTTGGGATATGCATTGAAAGCTCTTCCACAAGAGTTGCAATGGAAAAGCCTTCGTTTGAGACAACACATGCCTGCCTCAGGGGTTACAAGATAAATCAATCTATTTCTCTCCTTTCCTCCAAAGGTAATTGGCCTTTAAAATTACAGAGGAAAATAGGCCTTCATGTCAGTACAATGCAGGCACACATACAGCCATTTTCCATTTCTTTTTCAGTTTGAATTCTCAGCTGAGAACTAAACTTATAAGGGTGGGAAAATAAAAAGATGATGAAGAGGAACGATTGCATCAGGACAAATCCTCTCCAATAACAAGCAGCACTGTGACCAGCATTCGAGTCTGGAATTTACTGAAACCTGCTATGAATAGCTGTCATTTTCCTAGTCAGTATTTTTTTATTCTTGTGATAAAATTTACTTTCATTTTTGTGACAGCCTCTACCACCAGCATTCATGGAGATCCGTCACAGAATTTAGTTAAACTGAGAAGTTATAATTATTGCTTCATTTCTCATACAACCTCACAAAGTAATACTGATTTTTACCTCATCCTTATGAAATTGCCTTTTTCAAGCAGCAATCATGGCTATGAGTACAATAGCCTACAATCCTTATGCTGTGCTACACACACAACCATTTATAAACTCAAGAGTTTCAGGCTTTGAATACTGTTAAATTGTATACAGTAAATTTTAACTTGGCTAATAAATTGTTTCAAAGCAGTGAAACTCAGACGATAGCCTTCATATTTTTCTGATCATTATTAAATGTGATTTGTAATACATTACTCATATCATACCTCCAGTAAGAAATTCTCATGCAAAAATATTTGCCAGTGCATAAGGATGAGTAATCAGGTAAACTACAACTGATACACAAAAACAACAACAAGAAAGTTGAAAAAAGTCAAAACAACTTAGTCTTTTAAAAACAGCACTAAAAATTCCCTTGAAACAGAGTATTGAAAGTGTACCACTAAACCTTTAATGTGAACTTGCTCATTGGGAGTGTGTATACAGGTGTAAAGCAATTATTAGATTTGATATCTGAATGAACTCAGGTTCCCATTAGAGCCTGAATGCTTCAGTGACCCTATTATTTTCCTTCCAATGCTCCCAGACCTGATCAACTTAATTATTCTGACTAGTGAAACATTTAGGACGCGAACGTATGATTTGTTTTAAACCAAATGAGACAACTGAAAGTACTTCATAAAATAACACGGAAAAAGAACAAGATACGTGACGTGATGTGTCAAATCCTGGAAGAAGGTCACGTCTAAGTAACAGTAACAAAGAAACAGAAAAAGAGATTCACTGCAATAAAATTACATTTATTCAGATATTTTCCCTTGAACTTCTAATTTGGAACCTTTATTGCATCTCATCTACAGTGAAAAAGGTCTATCTTATGACTAAGAAGGGTGAAACAAATTTCAGAGAATAAATAAACTACATCTGCTTCAGTAAGGAAAAAAAACGAAACCTCAAAACACAGAGAATGTGTGTCTCCTTTCATGACTACACACACACACTTCTAGCAGTTGTCCAAAAGTAAAATTAGATCCTCTAATAAAACCCATTTCATGTCACAGAGGACAGATTTGCTGACGTAAAAGATGCATTTCCCTGTTTTAATTGTACCTACCGTTTTACTGTTAAGTAAAAGTATGTGACATTGCAAAAATTGTATTCACATTTTGAACAGATTTGGTCTGATGCTAATAAACTATATTCTTCATAAACAATGTAATTTAAAATGGCTTCCAAAACGTCCTATTCCCAGCTCCCCTGTTAACACTACTGCTCTTATAATTTGTATTTGCTTTGAAAGTAAGTTGACTGTAAGGTTACGAAGAGGACAAAGCAATAGAGTAATAGGTTCGGAACTTCAAGTATACAAGCAGCCATAAAGTTAGCATCTTCTCATCTGAATGCATTTGTCCTTAAAAAGAATCAAACTGACATCAAAGTGGTCCCCTTGCCCCTTGCCTCCTTTCACTAATGATATGTAATGGCTGCTGAGCCTGCAATAAACCTGTTTATGTCCAGCTAGATTGCCATCATTTTACAATCTAATCTGATACTTTTAAGAAAGAAGAAAGTCGCGAGAGACCGGCACCAGCTTGTGCTGAAGGCATTTCTTGACATCAGCCTTCACTTCGCACTTCAAATGGAAGTATTCGATTTGACAAAACATAGAGAAAGTCAAGAGAGAAGGCTCTTCACCTCTTCTCCGAAACTGCCTGATAGAAGTCAATACCAATTCCTTTACAAAGTTACAATCAAAACCTGACAGATGAAAGTCAAAGGGGAAGCTTTCTAGCTATTCCTTACAATATTTTATTAAAGAGCGGCGTAAAAACGTGGTTGCCTCAGTAGGATCACCCCCACGTCCGCTTCTCATTTTTATCCGTTAGCAGTTTAAATACTGGAAGTTACATCTCCCATGCATAGATACAGAACGTGAAAGTAATGACCTCCAAGACAGAGAATAAAGAGAAAGCTCTCTTTTCCATAAAGGAATTTCTTTCAGAACAGGAGTTGGATAACACTCCTGAAAAGCAAATACTTCCTGCTCTTTCATGTAAACTGGCTACCATAGTTTTCCTCCACACCCAGACAATGACAGCCTTAGTCAAAAGCAAACTGTTTTCCTTGTAGCCCACAAAAGTCTGTCTCCTGTTTTTTTTATGTGGCAGAAACAAATTCTCTTTTTATATATATATTAAAAAAATAACTCTGCAATAACTTGTAGTCTACATGTAAAATGAAATATTTTAAATAATACAATAAAGGCAGACTATGCATAATTATTTTTTATTAAATAAAATATCAGCATTTTTTATTCATGGCTAGGTTAACATTTACAATTCAGCATTTTGCAATATTTAAATGGAATTGAATATGCTATGAGAAAACTTAAAACTACATCACTCCTGTATGACCAGCTGGCAGAGGCTGTAGTCTTCTGTGCCCATCTGCACCTTCATGTTATAACATTAAATAAAAGCTCCTGTCTGAGCCTGGCAAGATGATCTCATCACTACCTGCTACTTCTCTACACACCCCAACTGAGACTAACTAGATACCGCACGTGACTTTTACTATAAATTATTAGCAACAAAGGCCTATGCAGGTTATGTGAATGTGAAACTGTTGCTTATTAAAAAAATTCATACAAGAAAGTAATTTAGACTATACGTGGCAGACTCAGGTAAAATATAACAACTTCTAGCAACTTAGGAGTCTAATTTCTTTCTTGGCTGAGCACAGACAACTCCGTTATGATTCAACGTGAGACCTCAGTGCTCATAGAAGGCAGAGTTTGACCCTTTACGTTCATATAAAGAATAAAAGTACAGAAGCAGTTAATGCTGTGAAAGGGCAATGAATTTTCATTAAAAACCTCAAAATAGTTTCTATTTATTATTACTTGTATCTGAGGAGTGTCACTTTCCAAGGCTTCCTGTGCTACTTTGGTAACAACTCTCCCAGTATTAGTGGAACCCCCAAATTAGCACCTGATCATTCCATAATCCAGATCTATTTTGCTTGCAAAATCTGCAAATGTATCCCTTCCCCATCAATACAGCTCCTTCTGACACAACAGCAAGGACCTCGAAGGCAGAAGGGCTGGGGTAGCATGGGATTACAGCACGTGCATCTGGTATTCAGATGGTTCCTAAGAACCCACGAGTCTTTTAGGACTGTCCTAACGGCCCTTTTGCAAAGACTAAGGGGACAATGATGTTTGGGTGTACTATTATTGCAAGCTTGTTAAAAACAGGTTTAAAAACTCAAGGCTTTTTAAGACCATACACCAAAGTATTACTTCCAAAAGAGTCTGACTACCTAAATTAATCCCTATTTAGAAAAAAAAAAAAAATGCAATTGGATAAATATGGGCACAACTGTTCCAGAAGCAAGATACCTATATACACAATAACTTCTTTCTTATGTCAAGCTTTTCTAACTTTCCCAGATGCAAAACTACAAACCCTTCCTTTACTAAACAATGAGCTGTGACAGTGCTGATAGCCTGTATTACGCATTATGAAGAGGGCCCTAAAAAAATGTTATAATCTGTATTAAAAGCGAGACCAGGTCTGGCTTGATAGACACCAAAGAACACATCCTATTAGTAACAAGAATATGTAGCAAGTTCTCAATGCAAGTTCCAGAAGTTTTAAATAAAGATTTCACTTTATTTTGAATGAAAAATACATGATACAGAGTGAAAAAGAAGTTAAGCTCTTCCAACTGACTGAGATTTCTTCATCCCACTATTTCTACCAAAAATGCTTTTGAGGTCACCAATTAACAGATGATACCTTATTACAACTCACAAGCGTTGCACTCTTTGGACAAATGTCAAAAATGGAAAACTAACTGCCATCTTTCAACCTCTCAACACCAGAGCTATAAACTTTTATGAAATTACTCACTGCTTACAAAAGGAGCTCCAGAGCAAGCAATGCCAAGGGTAACAATGATTGTCACTGGTTTTGTCAGGTAGCGATACAATCTTAATATTGCTTAGACATTTTTAAAAATATTTTGCTAAATGTTTATATGTTGTCTTTTAAGCACTTTTAGTTGAAATTAACTTACACTACAATTCAAAACTAGGTAACAGATGAACAAGTTGAACGGGAAGTATTTTTCCATGAGTTTTTAATTATTATTTTGATTCAAGAATAACTATATCCAAATGCTAATGCCAATGTTCATAGTATGAATGAACACATTTTTGCATACATGAATGCTAAGAAAGCAAAATGATAGTAATGCACTGACTACACTAGAAAATTAGTCCTTTCTTCATAACTTCAGGCATAACCACGTTCTTTTAAGTAACATACTCATCCAAAAGGTTTCTGGCAATTGTATAAAGTCCTTTCTCCTGCAGATCTTATATAAATGTAAACAAATTTGTCTCTGCCCCTTCTGGTGTTAAACAAATTTATCTAGTTACCTAACATTAATTAAGATAATATAGGACTGCTGTTTATGGTCACCTACCTGTCTGCTGACTTCTGCCCTGCAGTCTGGCTTCTCTGCAGCGTCACTGCCCCCCTTCTCGTTCACTGAAGAACTCTAGCTATACTGTGTTGGAAAAATACACTTCTCCAGCTCCACTGAGCAGCGAGAACTGCTGCTCTGTGCTTTTAAGTCTCACTTGGTTACTGCATTGTTTCTGAAGGTTAAACTACTTCATATCAGTTGCACGCAATCCTCCTGTGTTCTCTGACCTCTTTGTGAGCTATTAATTTCCTTAATACTTTACCTATTAGTTGTTCTTCCCTGACATACTAAACTTACACTGTGTTAAAATTCTCTTTTTAAGATAACACCGATACCATACTCCAACTTCTGCAGTGATAACTGAAAATTAGCTGCATATAGAACGATGAACAGGGAACCAAGAACTACTGAGAAGATCTGTTTGGAGCAGGAATAGCAAATCTTCTGTACTTTCTCAACTCTTGCACAAACCAGATACCACAAATTCTAGGTAACAAAGACAACCATAAGGAATCCTGTATTTCACTTTTTTGTTTAGCTCAGGAACAGTCACTAGATACTTTTGTCATTTATTTATGCTTCTATCAGCGAGAATCTGAAGCACAACATAAAACAAGGGACGGGTTAAGCATGTTCCCCCACCTGATTTCATTACAGGAAAACATGATTTCCCATGACTGTACTTTCTTGGTTCCAGCAGTGATGAAGACAGGAGGGGGGGGGGAAGTATCCCAAATACTTTCTCTTACTTCATTAGTAGGAATGACAAGGTAAGCCTCACTTCTCTTACTGTTTGCTTCAACCTCCTCTCCCATTCTCAGCCTTTTTCATCACAGAAGGTG
Organism: Haliaeetus albicilla; assembly: GCF_947461875.1. NCBI lineage: Eukaryota > Metazoa > Chordata > Aves > Accipitriformes > Accipitridae > Haliaeetus > Haliaeetus albicilla. The sequence goes on from NC_091505.1 coordinate 19,639,851, forward strand.
AAACACAACTACTACCCAGACTCTTCAAAACTTTTCGGAGTCCGTCATCGAATTCCTTTCCACACTGAACCTACTCTACTCATACACCTGGTTTTGCTTTAATTTGTAGGTGAATCAGCTTCATTTTTACCTGCTTTTCCCTCTTAGCATTTGCACAACATGGCTATATAGCCTTTCTTCCAAAAATTTTGATTGGTATCCACAACGTTAGGCAAGCATCCCACCATTCCCCATGCTGCTCGGTATCTTGAAAAAAGGAGACAGTCACTTAGTCTTTTTATCTATCCTGATGCAGTGGGACTAAAACAGCTCACTTATTCAGCTCTGCAATGTGTGTGAATGTAAAGCTTGAAGAAATATATTCATATTCACTTGGGCTGGATGGGAAGCAGTAATGACACCTTATACAAAGATGCTCAGAAAGATTCTGGAATTTAAATTCTGCTCTTCACCCTTCTCCAGACTGAAGTGACAGAAGAGGAGGATAGGGCAAGGGTACCTTGGCTGTGTATAAGGTAGTAGAAGAGGCTCAGAACAGGTCACTGCTGAGAGTGCAGAAAAATGAGCAAGTCATTTAGGGACAAATCTTGGCCTTAAGCATCTTCTGACCACAGAGGACTTGATTTGCTAATAAGGATGAGGGTTGTCGGGTAATCTTTTTCACTGTCACATGGAAGAGACTTCAGAAACCCACGTCTCCTCTTAGATGCCTTCTAGCCTTGAAAATAATGTTTTGTGCCACAAAATAAACATTAATTTTCTTTCCAGCTTCTTTTCCCTTTTAGAAATCTCATTTACAGTCAGTACCACTGCAAAACTAGTTTCACCACACAAACAAGGAAATTATGAATTTACATGGAAGAAAAGAAAGTCAGGAGCCTCTGTCTGGGGTGAGAGAGAGCCGGAATTTACACAGATTTCGCTGCCAGATGAAATGATTAGGAAAATACATCCTTAATGCCACTAAAATAACATTAATCCATCAGATATTTTTTGCCCAAAGCTGGCAATGTCCTTTAGAATTATGTTTTGCTGTATCTAAACAGTTTTAACTACAAGCTCCTTCAATTTCATCTAAGGGAATATCTTTTCATGCTTGAACTAGTTTCATCTTTACAAATAGCAAAGTCAGTGTGTTAATGGTTTACACCTATTTGTGATTCTCTAGTCACTGTGGCCTTTTAACTATCACCCACCTCTTCCTTTCATTTTCTTATAACTCCTAAAGCCAAGGCATTCTGCTTGCTTTTAAAGCCAAAGCAATGAAAATAATGACCAGCTTGTCCACTGTCCACCAGGAGCAGAGTGAAGATTTCAGAGCACACAATGCAAAGCCTGTTTTGTTTTGTTGAGTTAAAGCTTTGATCAAAGGACATGTTACTTTTTTTTTTTGTTTGTATGCTCTTTAACTAGCTGTTCTAGACAGCGTTTTCTACAAAACAGGACTGAGACTGCTAAACACTAATGATAATTCTTGTTGATGTCCAAGTACTTTCCTTGCATTAGATACTCAGGGAAACAATGATGTAAACTTAAAGAACAAATGACATTTTTGAGGCTCTTAAACTACTTCATCAGCTGTTTATGATGAATGAAGAACTCAATTAGCAAAATTCTCCAATTTTCTGACCTAATATTTAAATGAAAAATAGCAAAAAACCCCAACAGTAAATAAAAGAGAGTCTGCATTTCAGCTTACCAACTTGACCTGGAAGTTAGCTAGGCTTTGGATAGAGAAAGCCACCTATAGACTTTTTTTTGTGAGGATGGGAACTTTTTAAAATATTTTTTTAATTCTATGAAATTTACATCTGTGATTTTGGAATATCCTACTCAGCAGTAACAGAAAAACAAACTCTAAATGTTCAAAAGCTTTAATACAGAATTTGTTACAGAGATTTTTTTTTCATAAAGTATACAAATCTTGCCACTTATATTCCAAGTGTTCTACTGACTGCAGTTTAAGGAAAATAATTATTTCATAAAACAGCATGCTTGCAAAGGGCTGAAAATTATATCTATAATACAGAAGGGAAAAAAAACAAGGAAGAGAAATACTCTAAAGTATGCAAAGTATTTTCATATCCCTTTTTAAAATTTTTTACAAGAATGCATTTAAATACTCTTTGAATGACACAGATACATGAACAGTAAAAAAGTCAGAGTGCTACCTGCAATTTAATTTACTGTGTTTATTTTGAGCCATAGTTCAAAAACAAGCCTTATGTACTTCAAGTCCAGCACAGCACGAAACAGCCATAATGTCTGGAAAGTCCAGTGGGAAGGATTAATAAATGTCACAATACCTTCAGGGCACAGTAGATTCTTAAAATAGGTAACGATTCAAGAGTTTAAACAGGAAAAGTACAGCAGGGTGCCTTGAAAAAAAAAAAATCTGCATCAAACTGAAAGGTCTACTAACTTAAGCTTAATGACGAGCAAACTAAAAGGTCACTCTGCATTGCTATCAGTGTAAGTTCAGTTACAGCTGTTTGATGTGACTGATGCAATCATTTAGCAGTCCAGCAAAAGAACTATTAAACCAGTTCAAGTCACACAGTGCCTCTTAAAAAAAGATCACCCCTTTTTCTTTTATGTTATGACACACATATGATGACAAGACTGTTCACAGAAGGGACCTTCTGAACGTTAAATAAAAAAGCCTTATATGCTTCAAAATAAGTTTAGATGTTTATGTACGTGTACATAAACACATTTTATCACTTAGAGAAACAACAGATTATGTCTTTCAACATGCAAAGTGTCACTGGAAAAAATGATACAGTAGTTAATTTATATAGCTGATATCCAAAACTTCTGGTTTTATCTACAACATAGGTAATGACTACCTGTACAATGTCTGGAAATTCATAAGCTTTATAACAATCCAGTAAAAAAGGTTGTCATCGATATTACTGTTCACGTGTGGTCCTCTGAACATTGATTAGCACATGGAAACAATCATGATTTTGCAGTTTAAAGACACTTATGAGCAAAACTCTTTCAAACTAGTTGTAAATTTTAATCCTTCTTTTAAAATGCTGTCATAGTAGGGCATTTCAAACTCTTTGCCATCTGAAATCTGAATTAAAAAAATAGAGGTCGAAAAATGTTCTCAAAAAATCCTAAAAATAATACTAAAAGAAGTTCTGATAAACTGACTAAATGAAGAACCAAAACTTTTTCCTTAAAAAAACCCGCTGAAATGGAATATTGAACAATTCTCAACACTTTTCCCAAAACGTTTTTGAAACAGGGAAGTCAACTTTTGGTTTAAGGCAACTACAGATTTCTGTAAACAATATGGTTCCAGCAAATTAAAAGTTTCCTGAAAATACTTTATTACATAAAACATTAATTCTTCCTCCTCAGGAAGATCTTTAAGCACTGATATAATTTTCATATTTTTCTTGGATACTCCCCATCCAGGGTCATCCCTGTCAGCTTTGCAGACAAGACAGCTGATATAATGGGAATATTTTGTACAACAGCTGCTGAGAATATTAGTTTCATTCTTTAATGAAGGGGTTAACAGCATAGTGCAATGTTTTATTATGAAATATATATGCACATTTACAGATTATTTTAACCTTGTACACTTCTGAGCTTCTCAGTTTCTTCTGAGTTTGTAATCAAGTGATTTTTTTCAAATTCTTTCATTTCTTATTTTATTTCTGCTTCATAAGATGAAGTACAAAAGGTTAAATCTGCTGCTAAATGTCCATCTCTTTAGATAATAATAAGGAGATATGATAGAAAGTTTCAGAATCTTCGCAAAAACCAAAACAAAGCAACAGTAACCATGAGGGATTCATATTTTTGTGTGTGTAAATGAGGATACTTAACAGGCTTTTAGCCTGCAGTTTGCCAAGGGCTATCTGATAAGATTCATGATAGAGACATGCCTCCGAAAGACTGTTTTGCATATTAAATTGTGTCACCAAAACCCCCTCAGGTTTCTAAAAAAAAAAAACAACCCCAAACAATAAAAAAGGGTAGCATCTTCATACCAATTTATCACTAAGAAAAATAATTTACATCCCACCAAGCCCATTTCCTCACAATATTACATTTTGAAGTCTCTAAGAAATGCCTAGCACTCATACTTTAGTACACAGAACATTAGTTAACTTAGTAGTTAACTTGTAGAACAGTAAAATCTACATCTACAGTCTAATTTCACCTAAGCTGTTTAACACCACAGTCTAGCCACTCCAGAAAAGAAAGGTGAATATATGGAGGAGAGATGAATGGGAGAAACAGATTGAATTCTGTACTATATTGAAGGCTGTTAAGAGTATGAAATAACAACCATGGGAAAATATTTGGGTCCGTACTGCTAACAGCCTGAGCAAATAAAGATGCTGGCTGCAACATGAGGAGAGGAGAGAACACAGCAGCAATAGAGCGGCCTTCACCTACACCGTACAGATTGGGTCAATGTCACATTGGACTGTTACATTGAGACCAATCTTTTCAACACTCTCAGGGACCATCCCATAGAGCAGCCCAAAAGAAGAAAGGCAACCTTTAGGCTGGGGGACAATAGCTTTTAGAGGATCTAGTTTAAGGTCCATGCTGTAACGGTAACCATGTCGTACTGTGACTTAACACCCTTGCATGAGCAAAACCACACCAAAAATTGAGCAGTTCTGTTCAACTTGAAAAAGGAGGCCTATATAAAAACAAACAAAACCCCCAAACAAACAAAAGTTGAGGGACTGATTATTCACCTCTTATAGGCAGAATGAGGAATGCTTAAACATACCCTACCCAGAAATACCCAGCAAAGACATACCAAGTAACAGCGATAGGTTTAAGATGCAGGAAAAAAAGCCCAGGTGTGATTATGCAGTGGGATATAGGAAGTTGTTATAAACAAGCAGGCATCCTTCCAAACACTCAAATCCTGTCCGAAGTAATGAAACAAAGCAGCATGATCTTTGCATCATGACTCCAGTACTAGGTATTACACATGCACACAGGACAACACCACAAAATTTACAAAGACAAAACCAAACCTGATCAGAAATCGTAATATTATTTCTATTACTATTTCCACTCTACCATATGATTAAGAGCAAGAGCATAAAGGTTTTTCAACCCCCGCCCCCAACCAACAGATGGCTAATGGAATTATTTCCTATACATCCAAATGGTGTTGAAAATCTCGCTAAGTATCTCTAAATTATCCAAGGTCAAAGACAGAGTCAGTATTTAAGCAAACCACTGAGCCCCGGATATTCTGGGTCTAATCCTAGTAGTTTAGCCAGCAGTTAAGCTGTCTTTCCTTCTTTCACTCTGAAAATGGCTTACTTATCCAGTCTGGCTTTATACAATTAAAAATCTCCCTGCCTGTAATTGACAACTGATGTAACTAAACATTAATTCTTATCCTACAGAATTTATATTTAATCTATAATACTAATATTGACCATATTCAGATAATGGACTAAAATCATCGATTCTTACATCTCCAATCCCCTGCCTTTGTAAAATTTACTTTTTCTACAAAACCCCAAATTATTTCATATCATACAGCCTTGATATTTCTTCCTTATGACAGGAAGAAAATTCAGTTTCTTAATATGTTTTGTCTTGCTTTTCCTTTCAGATGACCTATAAGATGACTGACTGTTCACATGAACTACAAAGAGGTTGAAGGAATTGAGCTTGTTGGCTCTTGTGAAGAGCTAAGGAGGGATCTAACAGCAACCTTCAGCTGCCTGAAGGTGAATCACAAAACCTGACTCAAACGCTTCTTGGTCATGCCAGAAGGTAAAACAACCGAGAGCAGTCAAAACCTGCAGCTTAAATGTTAGGGGGGAAAAAAAAAAAAAAAAAAAAATCTACACTAGGAATGCAGGACAGCACTAGAATGGGTTACCCAGGAGGTTATGCAGGTTTTCAGGACTTGGTTTGACAAGTCACAGCTGACTCCATCTAGTGTGGTGACAATCCTGCTTCAAGCAGGAGGCTGTACTAGATGATTTCCAGAAGCTCTTCCAAACATTTCTTACACCCTATCAACTCCCCGATTCTTGGCAAGCTCATATCAGGGATTCAGAAATAATAAGTATTAATGCTAGCTATTTTTGGCTTGTCATTAGTATTTACATCCATACTCTTAGCAGTTCTAAATACCAAGGCTTTGGTTTCAGTGATATTTTTCAAACAGGCAAGGGGTTTTTTTGCCAATTTATCATTTATAATCTGTTCCAAGCTGAAGCCAGAACTCTTCAGTGAGACTGCTTCATAAGTAACTGTACATAATGAAAATAAATTAACATCTATTATTTAGCTTTGTTCCTAAAATAGTTAACATGTGCCCACAGGCTAAAGCATATATTGATAAAATAAACAAAAGTTATAGACAGGGAATCTTCACCACTCTCTGAGGACTCAGTGATAATATATGGTAGAACTAGGACTCAGGCTAGCTGCCTGATAAATTTCCGATTGCACAAAACTACCAGTAATGGTTCGGAATTTGATAGATCTAAAATATTATTACTAATATATTCATAACTACAACAGCCATAGTCAAAGTATGATTGAATCCATAACACAGGCATTTAGAAAGTGCTGCTATGGACACGGTGCAGGAGTTCTATGTTTTTAGCTATGTTTATTCCACAGTATTTTATAATCCCCCACCCACGGTGCATGTGCCGGCCACATCCTAGTTGCAGAGCAGATGCATTCCTCAGCGAGGTAACCTCCTCATTTTATTTGAGGTACCCAGGAGAGAATAAGCCCGGTCACTTCTGGCTTGTGTGTCTGGGTTTCTGTCCAAATTGCCCGGAGGAACACTATGCAACAGGATGCAGATGCAGTGACCATGTGGACCAAGACTCTTGAATATGCCATCAAACATCTGTCTGTGCCACAGACACAGCCAAAGGGACTTCAGTCAGCACTGCGACAGGGAGAACAGCCTCCCTGGATTATGCACAAGTAAATAAATAAAAAGCTCTTGAGATTGTCTCCCATCATCTTCAGCTAAAAGTCCAGAGAGGAAGTTGTGCAAGGATAATGAAGGAGACAGGGAGAAAAGTGGAAGACTGAGAAAACTCAGTTAGCCTTTCTTAATTTGATAATGCCTAGATTTCTGATGGATTTCACCAAAGGAACACAATACTGACAGAATCTGCTCTGTAACAGCAAAAAATAAGAAAATACCAAGAAGAGAAGCAAGCTTTGACAAATTCTTGACATGTCACTGAGACTTCTGAATGTTGTGACCACAAGGAAAAAGACATATAACTGAGAAAAGAGTCAGCATTGAAAACAGAAGGAAATTAAGAAGTTAAAACAAACCAAAGGGGGAAAAAAAAAAAAAAAATACAGCACTGACTACTTTGTGAAATACCAAGAGAAAAGAGATTTCTGACATCTGTATGGGGTTTTGGTGTGGTGAGGTTTTTTGGTGGCTATTTTTGGTTGTTTTGTTACTTCTTTTGTGGCCTTATTATAGCAAAGACTGTATCTGTAAGGACAGGAGTGATTGACAGATGTCTTTCCACTGTGCATGGTCTGAAAACATGAAGCACAATCAATTCCAGCTTCGCTTTTATTCTAAATATATGACATATGCTAAATTTATTTAAAAAAAAATATAGGGCAACTTCAAGGAAATAGCAAATTATTTGGTCTAAAACTGTCGTGATAGTCTTCTCGATTCTGCTTTGAGCTGTGGTATAACTTTCAGTCAGCAGTGAAAACTACATCTGTCAAGAAAGCCCTTGTTCAGGGTAGAGTTACAGTCCAAACAGGACTGAAGAGAAAAATTACCAAAAGGTACTAAAGACTAATATGCTGTCATCTTATCTGCCCACAAAGTTTGAAAGTACATGGGTGCTCTAGTCAAAACCCTAATGAGTTCTGTCTGGAGTGCAAACAAACCCATTTCAGCTGAAAGTGCATCAAATTCCCCTGCTCCCCCATAAACAATATCCACCTAGTGAGATTTTGTGCTCTTTGAAAGACATAATGGGAAAAAAGTCTCCAAACCAACAAAACATTATTAAAAATAGCTTTTATTCTAAAAAGCATAAATATTATTTTGTATGGAAAGACTATGCATTATCAACAGGAAAACAAAATAAGAAACATAAACTAACTTTTATGACAGTAAACCAGAGTGGTTTCGACCCTCTAAGTATTTTTCTGTAGCTTCTAGTAAACCTGCTTGGTATCCCAAAAAGGATTAATTTCCATTGTCATTAGATCTAGAATTTAAAATAATTATTCAGATTTAATTGCAAACATGCCTTTGCTTGTAGTTCATGGCTTTTTGAAGCTGGACTTCAGAAACTAAAATATGATTTAATCTACAAAACTGGGGATCACTGAGGGCTGAACATTGTACCCCCAAGCTCAGCCTAAACACAGAAGGAACAGCAAGGAATTTTATTTATTTTAAAAGGACAGACGGGATGACATATGGGTTCAAAATACTTTAGAGACTCCAAGCCTAAAGCTATAAACACATACATAATACGTACTAGACACGTACGTTTACGATGTATGCACTCTATGTACGTTACGTATATATGTATACAAATATATATGGGATAAATATACGAGATTTGGGAAAGCTGATCAGAAATCTGTCACGCTAGGAAAAACAAGGAAGAGAAGTTAATTAATGGGAAATAATACAGCTCAGGAGAACATTTTCACGCAACTTCAGATAAGACATTAAATGGTGTGCAGCAGCACATACAAGTTAAATAAAGAAACAGAATAAAGAAAGCAGAGAACAAAACTACCTCCCATAGCTTGTAAAGATAAAGCCATGCTACGTGGTGGATGAAAATACCGTGTCAACAAGAGCAGTCTGGCATGTCACTACAAGACAATGTAAGGTGTGGGGACAATATGGCTCTATATTCACTGATACCTCAGACATAAAAATACATAAAACATGAAACAGACTATAAAAATCTCTTAAATGTTTGCAGCTTAATTGATTTTTCTCTCAGAGTTCCTTGTGATTGTGACTGAGGAGTGAAAATACATCTAATTAATAAAAACACAGCCATTTAAAGTAAATACAATAATAGATAATAACCAGAAACACGGGCTTTAAAGTTAAGTGGCAGTTTCTTGTAAGGTAGTATTAGAATATGAAAGTCTTTCCTTTAAAACTTTAGCTTTCCTTTAAAATAAAGTTGACCAATTCACCCAGAAACCTTTCTTATTTTATTCTGCTGAATTTATTTTTAACTTTTAAGATAGCATTATATGTGATCTACGCATATGGCTACATAAGTTCTTTATTAGAACTTGTATAAAAAGATGTTCTAAGCACAGGACAACTAAGCAGCAATCCCCACCTGAAATCATGTACATTTTTAACCCAGCTGAGGGGAAAAAAAAAAAATATTTAAAATGCAAAGAAGGATTTATGAATTGAATTTATTTTTTATCTACCAGTCAGCCTAAGTTGAAACATGAATAACTGATTTAACACTGAAATGGTATTCAAATATTTGACTCCAATCCCCTATTGCTTCTAAATTCACTCAGAAGTCAAGATTATTAATTCTTCCTGACAGAAAATCAAGATTTAATGATCATCTGATAACCCTTAGGAATTACAAAGTAAACTTAGATGATAATTCAGACAAAATAAAATTATTTTACATATATAAGAAATACAGCATGCGGAATGTCCGTTTAGGCATTTCCTTTGGGGCAGTAACTGATTTTTAAGAAAATACTGAGCAAAAAATTGTTTCGATATGTACAGTAAAAAAGTTTACAAGCAAAAAGGGGACCTTTATTAATATCTGCGGACCTTTTACCTTGCTACCCTCTACTTAGACAAAATAGACAAACAGAACCCCTCAAGCACACCTTCAAAAGAACCTGTAACAGGAAAATGTATGAAAAAATTTTAACCCAATGACCTTGTTGCAATAATAATGCTTAGAGACAACATTGCTTTCAAGATCAAGCTGTCTATTCACCAAAGCACATCAGGCCAAAACTGTTAAAATAATGTGCTTTCTCTATAAGAGAAACTGATTTCAACTTAGTAAAAATGATATGCTGTAAATGATCTTTAGGTAAATTTTTAGCTTTCAGGTCATGTCTGCTGGGAAGTAACATTAGAACTAACAGTGGTGTGAAAAATAAAGATGCAGAAACTGTACAGCCTGTGCATTGATTTTTTTTTTTTTTTGCCCCAGAGTTCTTTCTGCCAGCAGAAACATTTTAAAACAAAGTACAAGCCAATGACAATCTATTTATATATGACTCTGTTCATTTTTTTTTTATTTTGTATATTGTTTAATGATATTTATACTTCAAAACAATTAAAATCTTATCTCTCCAATGTATGTACATTGCCTTTCCTTGATGCAAAGCTCCTATAAACAAAAAATTCAACCAGGGCAGCATTCTGTCTAGCACTGAGTAAAAGATTACAACAGAAAATTTAAGAGCCAAAGTAAGCTCTAAAGGCAGTTCCACTACATTCTGGCTGTAATAAAAAATCCTGACAGATGCTGCTCCGAAATCCTTTACTTGTATAAACTTGAAACAGGATTTAGAGGTTTCCACTAATCTGACCTGTGAAAAAAAAATTCTTGCTGATGCCAAATCTATTTGTTTTACCCTGACCATTTCAGCAATACATATCAAATGGAAGAAAGAGGGGTGGGAGCATGCCCTGCTCTGCAACACCAAGTTACATTTCAGGGAAGGAGACCAAAACAGCTGAGAAGCCTTCCCTGATCTCAGGTACTAATACATAAGTTAAGAAATGTTAATTCCTTGAATGAAAGCTACAGCAAAATCTCAAATTATTGCCTTCCATAAGATCTGAAGACCTACCAATGTGAGTCACAAACTTTTATAAAGCACAGTTTGATTCTTTTTCTTAACATTTCTGTACAGCAATTGACAAGAGATTTTGGAGACCTTCTTCACATCTGCAGAAATGATGGGTGAAGATGAAAGACAAGAACAGCATTTTCTTTTCCTCCCTTATTGCAATTCTAACTCCTTGAGCATTTTCGGTCGGTCATCATGTATTTCACCTAAATGTAGTTTTATTTTTAACAGCATGTATCTGACATTAGCAAAGGGCTTCCATGTATTTCTATGACATTCTCCAGACATTTAAATCATGCATTTAATCCATTTAAGTTTTTGATCTGTATACAGTTCTTGGGTTGTATACATCACTAGTATTAAGTGGATTGCAGAATACAGACTGAGTTAAAGGTGAAAGCTTCTTTGACTTGTCCTTCATTCTAACTTTATATGACTTCTGGGTTCCCTAATGATGCCATTCTTACCTATAAAATCTATTTTTTTGCCATTTTAAACATAAAAATTAAAAGGCACACAGAAAAGTGCTGAATACCTTAAGTAGTATATGAGGAACTTGGGACTTGCAGGAAGTAATTAACTCTCTTTTGCCTTTAAACCCCTCCCTTACTCTATCTTCCCATTTTGCTTTGTCAATTTGAAAAACTATTTTGACATATAGTCTGGTTATTAAAGAGCATTGAGGAAGGAAGCTTTAAAAGCAGTCATACTAGTGACAGAAAACAGTCACCCAGTACCTGCACCAAAAAAGAAGAGCCAAACTAATTTATTGTTCAACATGTCAATGCCTTTTTTCTTCACTTAGGGCTTAAAATAAAAGCAAGAACAGCAAAATGAAAGCGGTTTTAAAAATTCACTTGGTATTTTTTTTAATTTCCGTTTTAGGTAGTTTTTCAGTAAGTATGAATTTTCAGAATTACATGTACTTGATCTAATCCTAAAAGCTTCCCCTGAAACATCCTCCTCCTGCCCCCGTCCCCAAACATTCTGAACTGAATGTACGTCATTTCAATGGGCACCAAGCACTGGATTGAAACACAAACAGAATTTGGGGAAGAAGTTCCTATGAAAGCTCATATAAACAAAATGTCAATCAACAAACTCCCAACAGAAAATGTTTTAGACTGATAATTTACATACTAATGAAGTACCCCATTAAGAATTACTACAAAAAGCATAGATATGCATACAGTCTTTATAATAAAGATCAGTATTACTGTATCTACTATGTTAGTTATGATCAAGGAGACAAATCCTGTTAGATATGTTTTAGAGAGAAAGGGCTGATGGAGGTGAATTTTTGAAAGGAACACAATTTTATTCCCAAATCATACAAAAGTAAGTTTCAATGTCTGTGTCGTATGACAGATTTCAGCAAAAATAACCACTTTCCATATCTGTATTTAGCCATGAAATGGCTTGGTCATTTTGGCAGTGAAGTTCTTGCTACTTTTCTCTATGAATTCCCCAACCTCCAAAGCATTTTAGTTGTTCATATATCTACAAAATGTAAGGTAATTATTTTAGCTGAAGAGCTTTCCTCTAGGATACCTGAACGATTGGAATGCATATTCTATTAACAGCTGTCTAGTACAGATCGGTTTGACATACAGTGTTGATATAAGGTATATTCATCTCCCTAAAGTTTCTGTACAGGGAAACTCAGCATTACATATAGAAATTTAAGTAAATGTTGGCTTAAGTTAATCTTTCTCCTTCCAAGTATATGTAGAGGTAATGGCAGGGGTGAGACATTAAAAGTGAATGATATGAGGACACAATTGAGATGCAGGTTACATTGAATATATAAAAGAGAAGTAACAGGGAAGTACCTGGGAAGTTTAGTGAGGAATATAAAAATACATGGAAGCTCAAACATGCAGTGAACTTGGCCTATAAATGCAACCAAATTTATGACCCTCTACAGTCATAGAACCTGATTCAGTAATGCTACTGGATGGTAACCTGAGTTCCTAGGAAAACAACATGAGTAGTAAGATTTAAGATCATTTTGACATTTTTAATACAGCTTCTTATACCATCAGTGTGAGTGAGGAAACACAGGCAAAAATATAAAGATGGGAAGCGGCAATGCAGGCAAAAAAAACCCTGAAAATATACAGGTCAGAGTGAACATGGAGAAAAAAATGAAATAAATGCAGTATTTCTTTAAGGGAATGTAGTAATCTTTGCTACTCAACAGCAATAGACAGGCATCATCAAGGAATAACTTGCTTGGGTAGTATCTTCCCTTCATAAAGGGTAAATATTGAACATTAAAGTTATAGAAGGAACAGCATAAACTTAAACAACCAAATATAGGAACTTTAAAACAATATTTACTGAAAAGGAAAAGCAAACATTTTCTTGCTGTGTTTCCAAAAAATGCTATTTTTCCCCTAAACTCTTTCTATATACAAACATTAATCTATATTAATTATGAAAAATATTTTTGGCTGGCAACATATGTCCACCTTCTGTATCTTAAATTTGAACGTTGAATAAAGCTCAAGTTTATGCCAACCTTAAGTACTGGATGATGATTTTTTGCCTGTAAGCTGCTTCCAAGTACATAATGTTACAGTTTTTTAAAATGTAAAAATATACAGAGTTCCTATGCTAAAAACTTCATGCAGTAAATCTAAGCTTTTACTCAGAAGGTGTTCTGCATAGATTCATGAACCCTGGTAAGAGTTTGGACAAGAAACTTGATATGAAAGATGCTTTAAAATTCTTTGATACCACCTTTCCTGTTTCAGCATATAAATCTTCACGTGCTTTAACTTAAAATTGCTAGCAGTTCATGTCAAGACTACTAGAAAATGAGCAGGAAATAAGTTTTGATATTTATTGTACATTTTGGCAGCTGCTCAGGAGAGCAGTGCTTAATCCACTCCTGTTCATCTCATGGGGATATAGGCAGGAGAAGAACCCTTTTTTCTGCAGAAAGCGTTAAGAGGATATGTACTGCCGTCTTTGTTGGGAAACAGCTTGCCTTATAGCTCTCAGACCATGAGAACCACAGTCCTGCTCCTGAAGAGCTTTAAACTTTGCAGGCCAAGCACTTACTCCCCTCCCAGCTTCCCTCCTTCCCCCCCAAGACTTGCTGTCTGCAATTTTAAATGCCAAAGTTGTAACATAAAAAATTACAGATGCTGGCATTTGCGGAACTGATGTAATTGCTGTCTTCCATGCAGCAAATACAAGTGATAATGATAAATGATGCTAACAATTATGCTGTTATGGTTTTAAGTTAACTACACACAAATTTTTTTCCCTAACATTAGGGATTAACATTCCCTAAAACCTTTATATTAGACTGGTCCAAAAAATCCTAACATCTTGAATACTTTAATTAAAATGCTTACCTCTCACTACTTTCCTATTCTAACCTCCTAGGAAAAAAATCCTACTTCAAAGGCAAAGGCTGAGATCCATGTTTACAAAACATATCTCTGTACATGATGAGAAAAAAAACCACCTCCTTTTTCACTAGAAGCTTCTTTTCAACCTCAATATAGAAGATAAAATTAATTTTGAAGATTGTCAATGAAAACTTTGAATAACTGTAACTCACACTATTACCTACCATACAGTCCCCAAACACATCCCCTACAATTTCTTAATTAAATTTAAATTCCTATCCCCATCTGCTCCTGTGTTGCTGTTTATTATCCTCTCCGTTGTGCTGAGGTAGCTGTTTTGTACAGTCACGATTTATACATAACCACATGTGACTGTTTACTAAACACAGCCAATCACATCCACTCACAAATATAACATCATCCTGAGATGTCAATGACCAAAAGAGCAGGAATTTCACATTTCAACCATCATTCATATTTTATGAAAAGTATTAAATTCTGGAATCCATTATTTCTAGAGGATCTGTGACCAAACTGCAGATTCCTGTATCTACAGCACTGTATGTATATGTATGTAGATACACACATACACATACACACATACAAAAGTATGCGCACACACATAAACACACATACACGCCTAAGACACACACACACTTTTTTTGTTCTGCCAGACATTATCTAATTGGTAAAAAGCTTATTTTACATATATATCACTATTAAATGATGCTGAAGTGGCTTTTTTCTCCTTCAGACTACAGGCATACACTTTATGTTTCTAATAGCAAATTATATTTGACATTTAATTTAAAAACCAAGTTACCCTAATCTAGAGTTCTACTACAACAACACCGATAAAGCAATGAAGCTTTCCATCGGACAAACCCAATTTTTTTTAATTTAAGATAATTTTAGTCACAAATCATTGAAAAAGTAATTTAGAATTCATTACTTTGTGTGGTTAATTACAGCAGAACAGTTCCAAATGATGATGATCCAATGAAGTAATAATTTTTTCTCTGAAACATGGTATCACAGTAAATAAAATAATAAAATGCAAATTAATGAGTATTTGAATTATATTGAAAACATTAAACATATACCAATGTGTAATCCAGTCCTGACGCTTAAGCATTACACCTACAAGCATGTTCTAGCAATTTATAAAACTGAACATTCTAGACAAATCTACAAAACTTAGAGGCAGCTCTTGTATCCTCAATTCATCATAAGCACAAAATGGTTTTATTCAATTATGACCATGCAATTAGTCCACAACTCTTCCTAAGCTGACAGGAATGTACTTCCTAACCTCATCAGCTGTAGAACACAACTAAGCCGAGGCTTCATCTCCATTCCATATGAATTTTGCACCTCTTTCTTCAAAAGGGAAATAGAGGGCATGTGTTTAACCAAAGTATCTGATGTAGAAAGATAATGAAAAGTCTTTTTCAGCGATTGTGTCCAATCCACCTGCAGCTATTTAGCAGCAGAGGAATCCGTGACCTTATTCCTCTTTCATAAAGGGCACAGAAGCTAAATGAAATCCTGGCCCATGTTCCTGAAAAACAAAAGTCTGAATTAACCTAAAAATTTTTGCATCAGTCCCCAAAGTCTGTATCTTTTCTCTATCTAGCTTCAGCAGACTAGAAGGTTATCAGTAGGTACACAGCTGATGCAATTAAAGCCTTCGGAACATTTTTGTCTGAAGATCTTTAGAACAATTTAAGCGGTTTTGCTAGAGCAGAGTGGAAAAGAAGTGTCATGCATGGGCCACATAAGAAATCTGCTGTGCTGAGCTACCTGGCTGATTTTAAATCGCTAGCATCTCACCTGAAGTTAAATATTCTATTTTGGTAATGCAAGATGTCTTACTCTGGCCTAAAATACGATTTTCCTAATATTTTTAATTCTCTAGGGCACAGATGATTTTAAACTGAGAATATCTTCCCGAGGATGTGTGTCCCTGCAGAACGACTGTAGTCTCCGTGTATACTCTAAAGGATTGTTTTATGATAGATTCTACCTGACAGTACTTAGCAAGAATGTCACGTAGTACAAATATTGGCCAATAATGCACCGTACAAAGGCTGCAAATGTCAGTATAATATTAGAGGTATCACAACACTAAACCACAGTATCAGAAACATTTGCAGAGACACTGTCATGATACCACGCCTAGTGCACAGCAGTGCTTTCAAGATAAGTTTATTAGGATGTCTTTAAATACTTAGTTTTATAGAACATAAATGCCATGTTCCTGTCTATTTTCATTTGTACATAATCCAGCGAGGGGATGTGAAAGTCAAGATGCCCGTGGGTTTTGCTATGGTAAGTCACCTTGTCTATACCACCACATTTCTGCTCAAAGCAGGGAGCGGGCACCGTACAACGTAACAGCCAAACCACCAGGGTTGTCTCTCATCACATTCATATTGGTCTTTTTCACCTCTCTCCCCCAAAAGCCTTAAATACTTTATATCAGAACTGTAATATGCACTTCATTGTGGTCACAATCATATTTTACTTTAAAACAATTCTTTAAAGAATCAGACTATATTCGAAGTTGCATGAAAAAAAGTCATGTATTTCAATTTACTAATTTTGAGGTTATACTTTTAAAATCAACACTGTCTTAAAGACAACTTGTTTCCCTTTACATAATATGAATTCTGTTAGAATAAAATGGCACATGTCAGAAGACCACTATAACTTTATCTGTATGGAAATCACTTCCAAACTGAACTTCCTCAGAGTGTCTAAAATCTTCACAAATTTGCTCTTAATTTGGATTATGAATTATGCAGCCAGATATGAAACTGGCACCACTTAACCAACATACTCTGCAGACCCCCAAAAAAGGTAGTTTCAGATACTTTTCTTTGAAAACAACAGAAACTCTAAGATGCAAGTATTTTTCTTTTTCTTTGGTTGCTGTAATAAACTCTAGTTTACTACTGAAAAGTATTTTAAAATTATCCTTTCTTATTTATCCAGTCACTGTCTTAACTTAGTCATGTTTGTGAGAGATAATGATAATTTAAGATCAGAGATATGAGCAACTGTTATTAATTACTCTCAACAAAGATGCTTCAGACTTATATGGATAAAAACATGTTTTTCAGATACAAATACTTGAATGTAAAGACCAGATAATTAACAGTAATTAGAAGTATCTGTGAAGACTAACAACTCAAAATGGCTAACAGTCCACTCCTGCCAACCTTGATATACTAGTTCTACAGGAATTCAAGTAGCAGAATTTAAGGTAGCAGAGCTGTACTTAGTAGACATGAAAAGAAAACATTTCTGGGATGGCAAAAATGCAAGGTTGCATGGTTTATTTGCAACTGAGAAATATTTACTCAAATACATTTACGCTTTTCTTGGAATAATCTGGGTTATGACATGAAAAGTTTCTTTGAGCTATATTAGCACTGGAAACAAACATACAATACAAAAGTAATTTTCTAATCATCTGTACTAAATATTATCATTAGCTCTGAGTTGTCTAATTTGATTCATTATTTTACTGTTTATTAGTATTTAATATGCGTATTATTCAGCAAAAATTTGACAACAAAATATTGGAGGATATCAAACAAAAATGTGAAAACATTTTAGGCTGCATCTTCTGACCACAAAAATATTTAGGGAAAAGGAGGGCTTACTGCTGTGGAAACTCCATTCCACAGACAAATACTGGCTGCATTTTCTGAACTCTTATATCCCTTACGCTATCAATAAAAGAACTGAAGATAAATTGAAATTTAGAATGCTCTGCCATCCTTAAAAAATACAAATACCAAATTATTCAAGAAAGGTCACTAATTAAATGAAAGCTGTGTGAAATAGAACAAAACAATTTGCATGATGATAAAAGCATTTTCTTACATTGTATGTGTTTTCCCCCCGCTGTAAAAATAAATACCTCATTACTCTTATATTCACCTTCTGAGGGGTTTAGCTGTATGACAGTGATGATTCTTACTGCTTTTAAAGGCAGAAAAAGGTGAAGAAAAACAACTTGTATTAACTCTAAACAAAAAACTCTTTCCCTCATAGCACTCCTCTCAGCACAATTGCACACGTTTTAAAGCAACTGTGTGATCCTCACTTGTCACCTGGAAGCCCATCATAGGAAAAATAAACTTGATCGATGAACGGGTTGCTATCATCTGCCAAAACCCCTCTAAAAACTGGCTTTAGAGCTTGGAGCATGAGGCTTATTCAGTAGGCCCAATAAAGGTCTGAATGGTTATCTAGACCAAGTCCATTTGGAAATAAAATATATTTCAAAGATCAAGAAATGAAAAGCACATATTTAAAATTAACACTAATTCACAACTATAAGACCAAACAATCATCTTTCCATTGCTGATAAATGCTTCCTCTTAATGAGCATGATTATTTAAGAATGACGTGCCTGACACAAAAAGATGATTGCTGTCTTTCCACTATAAATAAGACTTGCAAGCTCAGCACACATAATTAATACACCTAATAGCACTTTATGTTGTATTTGTGTATTTGTCCCAGGATATAAAAGCCTGCTTTCATAAAATAAATTAAAACATAGTTAAAAGAATGTAAATACTACAACTAGAAGATACTACTACAACTATCTTGCCTACTCTGTAGCAAATTAAAAATAAACTCAACAAAATAAAGAAATTTGCAAAGACATTTTCTTGGGGTTGGTTTTGGTTTTTCTTTTTTAGAACATAGCCAGTGACACTTCTGTACTCACCTAAGTCTGGCTGAAAGCTACAAATAACCTGGAGACCAAGATGGAATTACATTACTAAATATGGGAAATCACTTGAGTTGAAAATGTCAATGCATCATTAGGTCTTTCACTAATAGCTGAGAAAAAGCTCAATTAAGAACACCTAAAATCAGAAATAAAGCAACTTAAAGTATACTGAACTAACTACTGCTTTGTGAAGGAGTACGGAGGACTGATTACAGAGAGCTGATATAATTTGCATACTCTTTCCTTGACCAGTAACTGAAAGTATTGCAAATATCTTTATGCCTGCCTAAGTGAACAAACTTGTAGAATGCGGAGAGCTTTCCTTTTCTCTTCCAGGTCTTATTCCAAAGACAAAGTTCTAGATCAGGTATAATGCTGAAGTGACTGTCACTTCAGTCTTAAAGCACTTAGGGATACTTATATCCACTATTCTGTGAAACTAATACACATATTTTTACCTTCACTTGCCACACTTATGTCTCCCACCCTTAGCTGAAATAATTTGATCTAAGTAATGTAACTAGTTTGCCAAAAAAACTTTTGGAAGGCAAGCTGGCAAATGTAGTCACCTTATGTTTAAAAACTCCTTACCAATAAAAAAAAAAAAATAAAAAAATTCCTAGTTCCATGTGAGAAGACAGCTTGCTAGTAATCACAGACTGCTGTGGCAATAGGTTCCATAGATTATATAGAAACAAGTTATATTTTATTTCAGTATACGCTACTGCTTTGGAAATGCATTGATATCATAAGGAATGAAAATGGTACAGTTAATGTATAGAACCTTAACAAGGAAAAGGTATACATATTGCACATTTCTGCTCAATAATTTTTACAGCAAAAAAGGGAAGGAGCAGTAAGATGGTTTTTGTATAGAAAATGAGGAATAAATACAAAATGAACTAATATTTAAAGAAATAACTACAATTATTTTGTAATTAAACATTTTCTTCAAAGCATGACAATTGGACATAAATGCAGAAGTGACACTAAAACTAACAGGCAGCACAGATTATCATAAAAGGAAAATTTACAAGTCAGAAACTCAAAGTTTATAAACTAATAAACTGAAACTACATATTAGCTTTCTCACACACATTATTTGACATTTTGGTTTGTTTCTGCAGGCAGAGTCAGTTTTGAACTAACATCTGCTATGGGTCAATATAAAATAGATACAAGCATACATTTACATACATATAATACATATACAGACACATATTTTTCAGTCTTATTTTCTGCACAGCAAAAATTACTTTTAAGACCCGCATATTCCCATTATACAGCATCACGACGAAGTAAGTGATAAAAAGACATGGTATTTTTTGAATGATAAAATGTTTTGACATTTACTTTAGAAGTGTTTTACCTCTCACATCTGTAATTTGTACCACAGACAAGTTGTCTAAAATATGTTCTTAAATATATCAGTCTTGCTCATGGAGCATTTCACTCAGAGGTTTGCCTGCTACATTCAAATATTGTCTGAGGTACTCCTATGTATAACATGACATGAAGGATTTCTTCATAATTCCTTCCGAAAATTGCTAGAATCAGGGCAAGGGCACACTGACAAACATGACAAGGATCATCGTCGCCCTCTATGATTTTAAGGTAGATGTGACAAAAGAAAAGGCATCCAAAAATCCTATATAATGGAACTAAAGTATAATAGAGAAGAGACATGACATTTGCTTTACTACTAGGTTTTTTTCTTTTGGCTTACCATAAAATTCACAACACTCTGAATAAACGAGTAAATTATTTATTTTATGTTTGCCACTATTTCTTTACTCAAATATACTTCAATTACAAACCATGAAGGCCTTCATTACATGCCGAACACAATTTTAATTGATAAATATATCTGCACAGCTATAGAGTCAAACTGGCTGGAACTGCAGCTCTCATGGTTAACATATTCTCATCCTTGGACCATGATGCTTGAGCGCAGCTGAGATCACAATTGTAATGTGCCTTTTCAACAGCAACATTTCACACATATCTGTGAAAATTAGTCCAGTATAAGGCAAATGTTTAATACTACCATTAAAATACAGTTTTATAATGAACTGCAGAGTTGGGTTTTCTTGTTATTTGTTTCTGTCCTCTAACCAGGAACCCTAATAGGCTCATATTCTTAAAAGCAGAGCATTTTACTTTTGGACAGTTCTGCTTAAAAATTTCTACAGTTTCTAGAAAAATGTGTTTTTAAAGAGTAAGACGATAAGTACTGATTTATGAAGGAATCAGTGCTATACTTCTAAATAATTCACCAATGATCATAGGTAAAACTTGATATACTAACTTACACCTTCACCCTCCTTTGCACTGCTGCCATGTGGGCTGGATTTTCTGACTCTTCATCAAGAGGTTTAGAAGCCTGTTGACTTTTGCTGAAACTTTACGTTTGGGAAGCTAAATACTTAATTGCCAAATATGTTCTATTAAAATTTACTTAAATAGTGACTTGTAAAGAATGCCTTGCAAATGATTGAATCCTACAAAATGTTAAAAACTTTCAAACATCTTCAATACATATACCCAGAGTCAAATCCTCAATATTCATTTGTGGCATTTAGGCAATGTCTAAATCTGTATGAAACAACCCCTCTCCAGCTGAACGCAGAACAATCAGGGATTCCCAGTCACTGAGTTTGTACAAAGAAACTCATAATCCTTTCTCACTCACATACCTATAACTAATAAAAAGTCCAGTTTTTGAGAGTACAGTGGGAACACCAGATCCTCAGAATGATTTCAAACTATGGGTAACCTGTTATCAGACTATGGGTAATCTGTTTGGGGGTTTGTTTTTTTGTTTTGTTGTTTTTTTTGTTTGTTTGTTTGGTTGGTTTTTTAAATAAAGAGTCTGTAACATTTTAGATGCAGCATGCATAGCTATATACATGCATACTTCACTACTTGGAAAACTCTTTCACTACTACTTCTTATCTCCACTTTGATTACTCTTCTCTAATACTAGTTGTAGACAACATTTGTAGAAAGAGTAATCAAATGATATACTTGTTCAATGCAATGATGCAGTTCCTCTGTAGTTCACAATACACTATTCTTTAAACAAAATGTCTAGAGATCCCACAAGAACTTTACTACTGTTCAAGTCTTATTTTGAGTATGTCTTGCTTTGATATATTTATTGTTGAAAGGTAATTATTAGGTTGATTTGCTTTCCAAATTCACTGGTAATATACTATATGAATTATGAATTTATTTAGTTTTTTATCAAGATGCACTCTGCTGTTATAATAGCTGTGTAAAACAGCTCACAAGTGAGAAATTCTGTAAGCACCAAGTACATCAAAAACTAATAAAAAGAGTACACCTTCTAAATTTTGCCCATATATGTAAGTACAAAACCACAGACCTCTTATTTCTGTGAAAGTGAGAGCATTCACAAAACAAAGCATAAACATACATAAAATATGGAGAGAACAAGCCATCTATATTTTTTAATAGATTTGGCCAAACTTTCAGTGTAGTTAAGTCTTATTTCTTGGCAAACGCTTACAAAATGCGTGTGAAAGCAAGCGAGGCCATATTTTCAGTTACATTCTCTTGTAAAAATGCAACTTTCAGAAGAAAACATGGAAGACATCAAGACTGTATTATTGTTACTGCATTTTTTATAACTTAAGTGACCACCTTGTACCTTGAAATATACAGGTTGCTGTTCTCAATATTGGTAATATATTACAGTATCCAGCCTGTGAAGAAACTCAGTTTATGACTCAAGAGCTATGACTTTAATATTTGCAATTTTGAATGTGTAAAAAACCCCTGCAAAATATTATTTCCAGTTAAATTACCATGGTACTGTTAGTAAGTTAATAAATCCTTATGAAGATCACACATAGAGGAGGATGTATGATTATATTTCTGATGGAAGGAAATGGCATGGTTAGGGAGGATGAGTCTGTCTGCATCTTGAGAATGTGTAAAAAAAAAGTTTCTGCCTTAATTTATGCTGTTTGAAAGCCCTGAACTAGTTTTCAAAACTTTATCCTTCAAAGGCATTCTTAATATTCAGAAAGACCTTGCTAATTAACTCCTAAAACTACCTCAAGTCCAACCTGCTTTTCCTGCTCCTTAGAAAAGTTTTAATTACACAGATTAAGCACTGGAATTCCAGCTGTCACCTTCCAATAGCTTTCTTCCTTTTTAAATAAGGTGCTTTTGTGCTGATCTCTCCTTTGCTTTGAGAAGAGCTTTGGACAGGTTGTTTTTATGATTTAGCAATTCCATATGACTATTAAAAATGATGTGACAGTATGGAAAGCACATTTAACCAGTTACAGAACACACAGCTCTTTCTGGAATGTTATGACATCTGGCAATCAGATTAAGTTTTACCTAACATAGTTAAAGAATTATCTGAATACCTAAATGGTATTCTTAATGGATTTTCTACAGAGAAGATCATGGCACTATCATCACAAGGGAGCATGGTGACAGGACAAGGGGCAAAAGGCAAGAATTCCTTCAGGGTGAATTCCTTCCTTATGTAAGGAAAAACAATCCAACTCCAGTGTGACAGCAATTAAACATAACAGGCTGCCCAGACAAGTGTTGGAAAGTTTTTTGCTAGAATTACTCAAGACAGCTTGAGAGGGAAGCAGACCCTAATCTATGGCCCTTCTTTCAGCAGAAGGTTGGATCAGATGACCTCCAGAGGTCCTGTCCAGACGAGACTTTTCTATCATCCTGTGAACACATGCATCAGGCTACATCAACTACCACCATGGCAGTTCTCTTCCCTTTCCGTATGACCATTTGGAGGAAGATGGCCAGAAGAAGAATATTTCAAAGGATGAAGGGGATTTTATCTGTGCAATTCCAGCTGCCCTTACTGTATGAATAAAGTAGGTAATACAGTGGGAGCAGCTCCGTGGAAATGTACTTAGTTGTGAAAAGGTCTCTTGATTACTTTTGCCAGTGTGCAGGGCTCCTCATGTCAGGCTACACGACAGGGCTTGCATAAACATATATGTGCATATAAGCTAAGTAATGCAGCAGTTGCTACAATCTTCTTCCATTTACACACAGTACTCTCCATCTAGGGTGCTGAGCATGGGCCATTTCCTGGATTTTCTCTGGTCTTAAGCCTTGTGCAGGTCATGGGCTGACTACATATGCCTGAGAGATAGGCACGTACAATTAGTGAAAGATGGTGATGCTGATGCTGACCAATTTAAAAATAGAATAAAAATAATTAGAAATGCCTACAAACCTCTGGCCCAGAAATCATTATTAATACAATAGCTCACACAGAATTTGCAGTAAAAAAAAAAATCTAAATTACTCGAATTATATTTCAATTGAGATCTGCTAATATTTACTACAGTGTGCTCAGCAGGAAGCACTTTCCTAGTTCCAGCTCCAATAAACTGGCCAAGTTCTGTATGCTTAGGAAATACAGTAATTTGTCACAAATGTCTCCAAAACCATTGAAAGTAAGTACACACTTTCCCACAAATACAAAGGAGAATTCACACGTTTTGGAGTAACGTAAAATTTATGTGGGGTTCAGATCCGGATTAAGTCAGCACTGACGTACAAATGTTCCTGAGCTAGGTTAATCCAGGCAACCCTCTTCATCAGCTGAGCATTTTTCCTGCCATCACCTTCTAGCTGTCTGTACGAATTTGTCATAACTAAACCAGAACTCTTCAGTTCCCACTAGTCCCACCTCCCTTACTACATCATTTCCAGCTCACTGTGAACAATACAAGCATCCCACCTGCCACTGAACTTCAGCATTACCTTCAAACCGAGACTTCTTAGAGAAGTTTTCTTCCGAGAAGATATACAAACAGCATTTCCTTCAAACATAACTAGGCAAATATATTATAATATTCAGTTACTGTCTATTCTAGTATTTAAGTAAACTGGGTGTTTACCTTCATGAGAACAACACAGAAATTAGAAATAGTTATATGCTACAGTTCAATTATCTACAGCCCTTAAAAGTGAAACTGAATACAGTAAAAGAAGATTTACCATATACAGCATTTTTTCTATATAGAATATTCTCTTGCTTACTGTTAACAGACAATGCAAGAAATACTCTAAAATAGCTTCATATAATGAAGATACATTTTTCTTTACTTCTTGTAAAGCTTCTTTACTTCTTGGACAGCTTGAAAACAGGATGTAACTTGTGGTATTAAATTTTTTTAAATGATAAAATCTACTGAAATGTAACGACACTCACTTAAGCAAATAGTTTCATAAAACCTTTTGAAAGCATGGAAACAACATTTTAAGTATAGAGCAAGAGACTCTCAGATTTTAAGAAAAAGAAACAATCTATATGTATTAAACATACACTTATGCAAAGAGAGTATCAACGTGTTAAGTTCCATGGACATGTAACAACAAAATAAATTTTATCCCTAGGTTATCAGACACTTATGGATGCAGTAACTAGCCATCTCTACACTAAGAATTTATTTCAACATTAAGGCTCAAATGAATTTCTAACAGACCTCCTGTGAAAAATACCTTTTTCCTTCCCCAAAATTATGAGAAATATTCTCTCCAAATATCTTCAACAAGAAAGCAAAAAAAATGAAGACTTGGGCAAATACCACAATTTTAAAGTATTTTGCAAGTCTTCAGAGAGGACAGTTGTATCTTTTGGGAAAAAACGTTACAGCATTTTAGTCACTAACTAGTTGACAGTATATCCTGCTTCCCTAGAGTTCTTGAAATAGCAGATTGCAATGGTTTTATTGCTGAAATGTGAGTATACTTTAGGCCAATAGTTTCTGTCTAGGCTATCTGTGGAAAATGTGATCATCTTCAAACCATGATAACAACTCTCTTCTATAACATATTGCAGAATTTGTGTGCTTATATAGGTAGAAATACATTTGCACAAAAGCGCTTTAATGCACGTTTATACCTTGTGCTAAGTGTTTCTGCTAATTATTTGTCAAAAGATAAAATTCTGGGAAGTACGTATGCTCCACTAATACCAGCTCATACTTAAGAATGGCTATATGATTGCTGGCAATGTAATACAAATGATGACACTATATACTTATCATAAAAATTCAAGCATATATGTAATTACTTCTTGTAACTTGAATTAACTCCAGAGAAATCAGAGTAAAACGGCTGAGTTCAAAGGCAGCAGACACTAAGAGTGCTTTAATGCAAAGATACCACTGCCACTGGACTCCTTCTGTCATTTGGTTTTGAAACTTCCTGGAAATTTTGAGAGACAGAACAGATACCATGCTTGAAATCCTACAGCTTTCTACAGAGCGGTGAAAGCCTTTGCCAGCCATCAGCTGGATAACCCAGCAGGGAAAAAAATCCCAGTGATAAGTAGAGGAGTAGAGCAACTCTTAAAGATGGACATGCTACAGAAACATGCAACCTTTAAACTGAGGTGGTATTATTATAAAAGAAAAAATAAAAACTTACTCAATATGCACACTGTGCTTCTACCAAAACGAGGTACCCTTGCAGTTAAAAATACACATTTATTAAAATATTTCATATAAAAATGACATAGCCAGGTATCCTGGTTTCAGCTGGAATAGAGTTAATTTTCTTCCTAGTAGCTGGTATAGTCTTATGTTTTGGGTTCAGTATGAGAAGAATGTTGATAACACGTTGATGTGTTCAGTTGTTGCTAAGTAGCGTTTAGACCAAGTCAAGGATCTTCAGCTTCTCATGCCCAGCCAGCAAGAAGGCTGGAGGGGCACAAGAAGTTGGGAGGGGACACAGCCAGGACAGCTGACCCAAACTGGCCAAAGGGGTATTCCATACCATGTGATGTCATGTCTAGTATATAAACTGGGGGGAGTTGGCCAGGAGGGGTGGATTGCTGCTCGGGGACTGCCTGGGTATCAGCCAGCGGGTGGTAAGCAATTGCATTGTGCATCACTTGTCTTTCTTGGGTTATATTTCACTCTTAATCTATTATTATTGTTATCATCATCATCATTACTATTATTTATTGCAATTATTAAACTGTTCTTACCTCAACCCACAAGTTTTATTTGTTTTTGATTCTCCTGCCACCCCAAAGTGGGCAGGGGGGAAGAGTGAGTGAGTGGCTGCGTGGTGCTTAATTGCCAGCTGGGGTTAAACCACACCACCAGGATTTCAGACTGATCACAGGTTATGGTTCATTTGCACAGTGATACCAGCATGACTGGATCCTGCTCAGATACACTGCCATGCAAAAACTTAATTCTTTCACCATCATCCCTCTTCAATCAGGCAAAAACAACTACAGATGCTCACAAGAGAGGTATGAGAGATAAAGGAATCAAAGCTGATAAAGCTCAGCTTTCCAGAGCTAGGCCCTATTTTCTTTTCTTCTCATCCAGAAAACACACAACAACTGGGAAAGAAAAGGGAAAAACATATAAAGGGTAGTGCAAGTCCAGGAAAAATAGAAGAAGTGACTGGGAATAACTTAAATATTGACAAGAGATAATGAATTTGGCAGTGAATTGGGTATTGCAAGCTGATACTCCACTACAGCCAGAAAGGATCAGGGGTCCTGGACATAAATTTTTACATTTGTGCAGTGGTGACTTCTTGTAAGGGTCAGATACCATCTTCATTTCCTTGCACCAGGGGAGGGAGGTGGAAATCAAATACATATTAAAGGGATGAATTTTGAAATATCTTTATTTGACATGTAGGCCATTTAATACTGCACTAAACTCTGTTTCTGCATGTGCATAGGAAGAAATTCACACAGAGAATAAGACCAGTCAATTCATTATTAAATCTTCATAATGGGTCGGTTTTCAGATGCATCTGTGTTTCATTTTCCTATGTCTCCTCAAACAGCAAGAAAGGATGTAAAAGCAGCAGTGTAGATTATTCAACATGTTTCATGCCACATGCAATGTCTAAGTTTCCTATCCATAAATTTAATGGAGTGTTTTGGCACTTAAAGAGAAATTTTATAGATAAATAGATAGAAAGCCTGAAAGAATTCAAGCGATACTGCCATACAGGTTATCCCACTTTTGTATGCTTAATGGATTATCAAACTCTGAGCTTCTGCCTCCAATATATAAAAAAGGAATTTAAAAAGTCACAATAGATAGACAAGAAAATTTGAAATATTCTCCTAATAATTTAGCATGTCTTTCACAGACTTTCTTTTATATCTCTAGAATATTTTGGATGCTTACACCAACTATTATCTCATTAAGGCAGGCAAGGTACTACCAAAACCTGAAAACTAGAGATAGTAATATTCATATATGACCTGGAACAGCATCCTTACAACCTTCTGCTACTTCATCAAGCTCCTCTTTTTTTTAATCTTTATTGGTAAATTTCAGCTACTTCTGCTTCGCTGTGTATAAAAGATTTAAGACTATGAATACAAAGAGTTCAGCAAAGTTGAAGGACCATACTGTTTTTGCAAGTAAATATGCATCACTCAAAAGACAAACCAGTTCTGATTACAGTTTTGTGTTTCCATAGCTCACGTCTTTTATCTGGTTTTGTTTGGTTCTTTAAATTGATGACAGGGTGCACAGCTGAGCCGGCAGTCATGATTAAGAGGTCAAACACTGAATTCAAAAGTTTTTTAATCTACTTTTTTCCCCTCAAGTAGCACTTTAGTGTCCTCAGTTATTCATTATCAGCAGGACACTATGGGTGAACACTATCCCCTAGTCAAAAATACAGAGACAAGCTTCATTATCACCTATTGCTTGAAGTAAATAAACTCAATAGGAGTTCAGATAATCCAAGCACATACATTGCCTTTCGAATTCAATAATTGCTTTCTTTTCCTTCTTCTGAACTATCAATTCCTCTTTGAAAAGTTTAAAAAAATTAAGTGTTGTTTTTCAGTTTCGGTTTTTTTGTTTTTGTTTTTTTTTTTTTTTTTTTTTTAGGAAAGGGAACCTCTTTTGTCGTTACACAAAAAAAAAAAGGCAGCAAAAAAGGTACTCCCTTGGACAGAGTCCGTTAAAAATCAGATTATTTCCACAGCATTCTCCTATTATTCACCTGCCAGTAAAATATGTACACTCATTGTCTCTGTTTGAATGCCTATTTTTATCTGACTAAGGCTATATGGTCATTTTTGTATTTATTACTGAGTTACTAAGTTTTTTTTCTTCCTTCTTCTAAAGCATGTTTTTCTGTTCTCAAAAACTGGGCCACATGCCTCTGAGGAGAAAGTAGTGCATTATTTCATTCCCACCTTTTCTTCTTTTTTGGCATCTCTGAGGCCTGCTATGCCCAGAAGTGCTTCCACTCAAGCTGGACCATCAAATCAATTATCACAGCAGTCTGCTTTCTAAATATGAATGGCAATGAATGACAACAGGCAAGGCGAACTTTCAGCTTTGATTTGTCATTGGTAATGTAAATTTTTTTGTTTTGTTTTATAGATGTTTGTTATAGTGGCAATTTGACCAAACTCTTCCCCCTGCTGTCAGCAGCTGCACTGTATAGATCCTGAGATGAAAAGCTTTACCTTTGCTAAGTGAAAGACACAAGAGAAAATATGAGATAGGGAACCATTATCAATATAAAAGTTCTCTTTTCTACTAATCTTTTACTACAGTCATTACCACCAATGAAAAAAAAATGCACAATAACAAACTTCACCTGTTTCCATTACTAGGTGTTCTGCAATTTCAAGGTGCAATTGTTTTTTACTGCTGTTGCATCATTTCACAACAGATCTCCACTTACAGTAATGTTTCAGGGTTTTGCAGTTAGAATTAGCATGGCCTTGTGACAGTACTAAAAGATTAATTACTGTATAAAAGCATCCACGTGTAAGAGCTAAAATATAAGACAATGCAAGCAAACACAGTAAATTACAAAAAAGTCTTATCCCTTACTCACAGTCATAGTTTCAAATTGATCGTTTCTCCAATGAAGGATCATTTATTATTTTATTAAAAAGAGAATTAAGCTATATAAATATAAAAAGTGTTTTTGAAAAATGTATTTCTAGTGCTTTCCTTCATAGACACTACTGGTTCAAAAATGTACAAAACCTGCACCTTATATTAAAAGCCTGAACTATTTTTTTTGAGAACTGATTACGTATTAAGAAAGTGGATTTTAGACAGCAACTGGAACACATACTCAAAACACTCCAGACTGAGTACACCTAAAAGGTTGCATTATTGCCAGTATATATCATCCTGTCGGTGGTATGAGAAAGACTGTATTGCCTACTTAGTGAAAATAATTTCAATCAAGCAGGTAGTAGTTTATTTCTGCAGTCACAGACACACACACACACAAATAAATCTTTACTTAGGTACTTTAAAAACACTCTTTGATTGAGAGTCAGTTTTAATATTTTCAAAAAGGGAGGTTTAATGGTACCACCTAGTGGTACCCATGGACATATGGACCAAGTGGGCATCATATGGACAAGCACTACCTATGAAAGCTTCCTAGACCCTTTGGCCAAAGCCCAGAACTGTTAATGACATCACTTGAAATCTGACTTCAGATGCCTTTGCTATCTTAGCACATCGTAAGATTCTACTCAAGGAAGGCAATCATGCTTTTTTTTCTGCATAGTATTAAAAACTTATTATGTAAAACAGACTGTAACTGATTTCCAAACAGGCAATTCAATTTAAAATGATTTTTCCATACATGCTATTACCTTGACATTTAAAAGGCTATGCTTTCAAAAGGCATGAGGCTACAGAAAAATGAAATCTTACAGTATTTTATTCATCTGGAAATAAGACTTCATGAAAGACCAAGATTCTTCTAGTAGGACAAACAGACTCCCAGCAGGTGAAGCAAAAGCAGTATCGAGTGATTGCCATTTCAAAAAAAACCCTTTTTTTCCTCCACAGCCATACTATTACCAAGTAATTTGAACTTTTCTGCGTATAAAGACTGCATATCTGCATGCAAATGTAGAACTGTACAATGCCCCATCATATTCAAAGTAAACTGATCCAGAAGATTAGTTCTGAAAATGGGATTAGACCTTACATCCATTATTCTTACATCAAAACACAGCACTTAAAGAACACTTCATACTGTAATTAATGTAACAGATAACTAAGAAGTAAGTTCATCTGTACATGAATACCTGCAGTACCAGTCTCTCAGATTCAGCAAAAGTACAAATATACATGGTAGTTTAAAATATAGTTTAACATTTTCATGACAAAAAATGGGGTTATACAAGAATGATGTGGTCCATACTACCACTTATTTGTACAGTCTACAGTTGTAAGAAAACTACTAGTTTGGAAAGTTTTCAAAAGTGTGCTTAGATAATTTTTTTCCTAAAAAATACTTTTCCTTTTATGTTTCTGGTATAAAACAGTGTTTTACTGTAACTGAGGTTTTCATAGAAAGTCTTCCATTGCTTCTGCTTAGCCCATAAAAATGTAAAACCATGGAGAATGCAATTGCAAGCTTTTCTGTATGGGGTAAAGAGATTGGCCATGACTGGAACAGATGACAGGCAAATTAACGGCACATGCACTGGGAAAAGACAGACTTCTCCAAGTGTATAGTAAACACAAATATGGATTAAAACTTTTGTAGACAACAAAGAGGTATGTTCAATTTTGAAGCTCTCTGTTATAGTTTTCATGCGCCTATAGATCCATCAAACATTTAAAGGAAAAGCTTTGAATTTGTACAAGTTATTCAGATTGGTTATTCACTTGCTTAAAATTTATTTTTTTTTGTAAACCAGAATTCAGACAAGGTCATTTTCTCCTTAAACCATAATGGTTCTCCCCTTGTGTACTTTCCAATTTATTTCTTTGCTAAAATGTTAAAACTTCTACAATGAATTGTTAGAAAATTCTGTGTAGTTAAAGACAACATTTGTGGATCCTTTTGTTATTTTTTTTTAAACACCTAGTTTTCTTCTATGGCCAAGGAGTAAGTTCTTTCTGGATCACAATACTTCAGCAGCTTGGTGAAAAAAGGGTTTGCTGCTGGGTACTTTAATGCTCTCTCAAGAAAACTGCTTTCACCAAGTGAGCATATTGCATCCATCAGCACATGAATTTGAAGACCATGTACCCTGGTTTCAATTACTTACATCTACCAACTGACAAAGACACAGCCTTTGGTAAATAACGGATTTAAACTCATTCTTCTGTATGCCTACAGCAACAACAGATATTTAGAAACAACCTATCATATTCCTTTCAAATACAATCAAATTTACAAATACCTTAGATTACCACTTGTAACAAAGGTTTCTTGCAGAATATTATTTATAACAGAGCATGGTTAAATACACATATTTCAGAACATACAGCCCTAAGAGACAGTTCACAGTAACCAAAGGATGTTACGGTTGGGTGTGTTTTGCCATGCAAACAAAATCCTGAAACACAGGAATGCGAATTGCAGCCACATCTACAAACCATTTCATACTGCATGAGAGAAGGAAAGGAAGGCTTGGAACATTTCCTTTGGTCCTCCCCACTTTCCATATGCCAGGTGTGAATCATGCTTCATAAGATAAATAACTAGTCAAGAGTGAAGAGATGAGCTGCTTCGGAGCACATCCTCAGGCCTGATGGGCTGACTACCTGTCAGATAACGTTGAAGGTAGGATTATGTCTGAAAAGGTTGACAGACCACAGATTTATCTCTCTAAATCAAACACTGCATGTTTAGCTAAATTCGGTGAACTTTAACTAATTAGCCCATCATTACAGTAAATTCGTATTGAGTAATTTTCAAAAGGCTAAATCCAGAGCCTACACTACTTATACTGAACCTGAAATACTGACAGTAAAAGCAAGCTATTGTATGAGATTTCTGCTTAAAAAAATCAACTGAAAAAAACAGCAAATGCAACCTTTTAATCCTAACTGTTAAAATAAGGCCCCTTCTAAAAAAGACAACATTAAATAAAACAACCCCTAAATACACACACACACACACACACAAAGAAAGCTTACTCCACTAGAGTTGAAAGTGGAAATCAGAAGTCCCATACACATCTTATTCTCCAGCACTTTTTGTATTTTATATCAAGTTCTCAATTCATAAAAAAATATTGGGGAACAGGAATTTCACTTGAAGAAAAGTGCATTACGAAGCTATTCAAATCTGTAAGAAAAATCTGGTGAAAAAAATTCATCTAAAATCAGAATTGCAGAAACACTTTTGGAAAATAAAAAATAATTTTGAAGAAACAAAACCATGTTTATCTTTCAGTTTACAGTAGCATCGAAGTGTTCTTGTTGGAATAGGGTATACAAAACAAATGCAAGAAATGTTAAAGAATAGACAGAAATCTGTGCTTGGTAACCGTAGGAGAGTTGTTACAACTCTGCCTTGGACTTCTCTGAATGTCCTTTCTTTGTTAGGAACTTGTGAAACAGGCACTTGGAAAAAGAACAGGAAATACAATAGAGTAGAGGTGGAGCTGCTTCCTGGCTAAGCAGAGAAAGCTTCAAGATTGCACTTGAAACAAAAAATGTGATGGGAGAATGATCACCCAATTTAAGAGTTTTATATCTGCTCCTTATAAATTAGTATTTGTTTCTTTTGAAAAAGTACAGACAGGAGAAGGAAGAATATGCAGCCTTCGGTTTTCCCTGCATTTCAGAGAAATACAAAATCCTTTCAAGTGAAGGAAAGGATTTCTCCTACTACCCATAACAATTCTAGAAGTCAGTCATGGTAAGGAGCGTAAGAGTCACTCCAGTACGAAGTACCATAATTTGCATGCACGTACTTATCTTCAACAGATAATGATGCAATTGCTTGACAACACTTATTTGTCTTCCAAGCACCTAGATTTACAGTTTCTGTTTACTATCACTCAAGATCACATCACTTCACCACCTGCATCAATACAACCACCAAATTTCTGAGCTCTTTTTTAGCAAGATAAACTAGAGCACTCTCCTTATTTCAATTTCTGATACAACCTTTGCAGAACACCAGCTGTTAATTTGATTTGTAGATAAAAGATTAGGGGTTTGGGTTTTTTTTGTTTGTTTGTTTGTTTTGAAACAGAACTTCTGCTCAGATTCAGTAACTAGTTGTCACTGTTTTTGTAAACAAATAATTGCGTTCAGGATTTCAACTACTTCTAAACATTCCTACAAAATTAAAAAAATTATATATGTGATCTACAGTGGTACTTCACTGAATGCATTAAATGCAACCTGTTAATAGCTGTAGCTGCAACTTTTTTCTTTCTTTCTTGTTTTCAGACTGCTCGTATTTAGATTAAACTATTTTTTTCACTTACAAGGAAAAAAGATGCTTTAGGAAGGAATACATCTCCATATTTTATAAATAGAATAATGGAATATAAAATACAGCACTGAAGCAAAAGAAGCGCTTTTACTCAACATGCATCTGGATTCATGAAACTCCTTATAAGACCAATAAAGTTATATACAAGAACCTGGTAATGTACTGAGGCCTAAATTTAAAAGACCTGTCTAAAAACGTTGTATAGTTGTAGTCTGAGGAAGTCTGAGCATTGGCTCTAATTCTGTGTTTTTGTCATTTATTCTACTATATTCCTCCTTAACCCTTGGGAGAAAAAAAATAATCCCGTTTTAAGGAAAGCTCCTACTTTCAGTTAAAATAAGCTGTGTTATATTCAAACTCTGGTAGTCCAAAGCCCTACAAAACTATTTTATGCTAGAAAACACAAACTGTTCCAACAATATTGTCCAAATGTACTCTACCTCCTATCCTTAATAAGTCCATTTATAAGTAATTTTTTAAAGAGTCCTTAGCAGTCTAAAGTTATGGCCATCCTATTTAAAGATGACAATGTGCAATTAAAAACCACGGATACTTTTACAGGTTTTATATGCTTCTATATATGTAATTCTCAAAGTAACATTGCCTTATTATCAATATTTTAGATTAACTTTACTCTCAGATTGATGTTTTAGTGATACTTCAAAGAATCCTCCTGCATCATTTCATTTCTGAAATGTTTTGATCTTTTGGCACCACTAGGATAATTTCTCCAGTGCACATCACTACAAGAGGACACAACTGAAAGACAGCTAGTGGGTAAAGAACTTAAACCATTGGATTTTACTCTAAGACATAGTAAAGTTTTTTTCACACTACATGAGCATCTTTGAAACAAAAGACTGGAATATCCAAGCTTACATTGATCTTTCTGTTCTTCAATACAAATGAAATGTAAAGAAACTGCAGGGCATGGGAGACGTGTTTTGGGAACATGGAAAATTCCAAGACACATCAAAATTTTAACAGAATCTGGACTATTTTTGTCATGTTGGAACTATCTTCTTGGGTTTGCTAACGACTATATTCGTTACTCCATGGGCCAGATGACACCTCCAGGAGCTGAAGGCACTAAACAAAGATTTTGGGGGGTTTTGTTGTTTTATTGGGGTTTATTTGTTTGTTTTCTTTCGGTTTTATTTTCAGTAAAAAATATCCAGTTTTATCTCTATAACAGAGACTTTTGACAATTTAAAGCTTTGCTTTTCTGAAAATGTCAACAGATTTTTTTCCAAGTCAGGAATTCTAGCCACACAAGAGCATTGAAAATTGTGTTTGAAGATGTTACTGCTGACATCTGGAGGGCATTGGACTACAAGTAAGAGAAGAATTGCCTGTAAATCATAATAATAAATGTGGTGCTTTAATAGGTTTAAAACAGAACAAGAGCAATTGCTTAGTAAGAAATGCAAGATGCTTTATGTTTTGTCAGTCATCTCCCCTGCCCTATAATAATTTGTTTAACATTAAGTTTTACTTTTATTTATGAGAGCTTACTGTATTCATCCTGAAAGAAAATAATACTGCAGGTATGTAGACAAAGCGAGTATGAAACAATCACAGGAAATTACAGATCATTATTTGCCAAAGTTCTGCAGGAGAACAAAACCTACAAAGGATGGCATCTAATGACCTGTATCTAGAAAACTATCAGTGATAATTCAAAAACAATCTTGATATTATGTGAAGCTTCAGTGCAAAAAAGAGTTATACAGACAATTTCAGAAAGCTCTCTGAACATTAAATGTTCCTGTGATATGCCAGCAAAGCAAAAACCCACATCATTTATGCTGTTCTGGAAGACAAACAAAAACCCAACAGACCAGAGCATATTGAAGCTGTTCAGGGTATTTCTACCAGCAAATCTGTACCTCTGTGCATGTGCAGTCCCTCTCACACACACCATCTTACCCCCATATGGGAAGAGATAAATGTTTCAGTGGATATTTAAATACACAGGTGCTATATGCAAATGCGTGGCCTTAATATCAAATTATAAGGTCAGCTATGCATTCACATCAGTCCCTATCTACAGGCTCACCCTTATGTGTACTTGTATGGGGCATCACGTCTTCCTAGTGTGTCTTCAGCAGCTGACAACTGATAATCAAGCACAACATGTTTTTATATTTTTCTCTCTCATGATGTAATTTTTATCCTCCATTATACTTT
Source organism: Haliaeetus albicilla (assembly GCF_947461875.1). Taxonomy (NCBI): domain Eukaryota; kingdom Metazoa; phylum Chordata; class Aves; order Accipitriformes; family Accipitridae; genus Haliaeetus; species Haliaeetus albicilla. Next base: position 19,676,259 of record NC_091505.1, read on the forward strand.
AAGTGGCCAGAATTACAGAAATATTCGCAGACCTTGGACTGTATCTCCATTCAATGAAGAACAATTTCTCTACAGGTTTTATGTTCCATTGGATTGCTTTGTCTTTGAATGTTTCATCATTTCAACTACTTTTCTAACAATAAGAGCTCTAACAGAAATGCAATTCCAGCAAACCGCTAAAACAGCTTTTTAAAAGCTTATACGTACCTCTAAATTCTGTCCCCTCACTGTTACAAAACTTTCCAATTCTTTAACAATACATTTTAAAAGATTTTCCTAAGAAGTTTAAGCACAACACAGAAATAGATTTAAACTCTGTTCACTTAAATGATACGTTGCTACTGCTTTAAAGGAAAATCATGATTGCCTTCAGTGAAGAGATATCATCTTTTTCTGAAATGTATATTCCTTAGTAATAGACTCTATATTATTTCAACAGAAAATAAATACTCAAAAGACTCCATAAACATAATTCTAGCTTCCTTCAAAGTGGTTATCCATTCAGAGAAGAAACGAAGCTTTTAGTAAATCTCCCTTTATGGTTTTCACTCTAGTAAAGAAGATTTAAAAATAAAATATGCTTTTGTCAAAACCATCTTGTAATGAGCAGTGTTTACACTAAAAGAAATTATGAAGCATTTCTGGAATGTCTGACAAAAGTGATGAAATATTTTTTCAGGATTGAATCATCAGATAAAACTTTTTTTTTTTTTGGTAAGGAAATCATTAATTAATTTCCAAATAGTTGATTCAACACCTTGATAGATTTTAATCAGCCCCCAGTAATGGTGAAAATTGGTTTTATTCTCAAATCCACTTAATTCAAACTCAAACTATGCTCTATGAAGTCATAAGGACCTTTTGTGTCCTCCATCCAGTTCTATTTGATCCATAACTCTTGCAGAGCATCAAGCTACATAATTTGACAATGTAACTCCATTACAGAAGGAAAATGCTGTACCTCCTTGAAGTTGGATTATTTCTCCCTCTGTCTTTTACTGAGAAAAAAAACCAAATACATTCTCATCTGCTTAGTCTGACTGACAGCTTCTACAGACTGACCTAATGAACCTTTCAGCCCAAGAGCCTTCACACATCCCCTGATAAGTGGTGAACTGAAGTTTTACCTTGGGCATTGTCTCGTAAACCACCAATGATATCACTGTAGTTCCAAGGTCTCCAAAAAACTTCATTGTAAACACTTGAGGAAGATAAGCTCCTGCGGGAATGCTGTCAATAAGATTTTTTTTTTCTATTCTGTTATTTTAGAAATCTGTTCACATAAAAATAAAAAAATATACTCACAATAACTGAACGTTTTCCCTATTTCAGTGTGATATGTCTATTTTTCTTTGTAAGTTAAATTTGTAGGAAAAAATGCAGACAGGCTGACATTCCACTCCAGTAATATATTTATGGAGTTACAGGCACACAGACACTGTTGCACAATTTTATATACCTGACTTAAGAATTATTTAAATAGAATCCTCTTCAACAACAGAAGAAATACCTAATGCGTTAACAGAAAATGGAAGAAAAAACCACAGAAATCACAAAGAAAATGAGAAGTAAATATAATATAGATCTAACAAAGAACTCCAGTATCTAGTTTATTTTTAGACAACCCTCTGGAAGACACTGTGCAGTATGTATATGGTTTTCAAATAACAATATTGTGATGTTATATACTTCCATGAGAGGGTGAAAGAGGATGAGCTAATGCATACACTGATAGATATACTAGTTACAACGTTCTCACAAATGTATCACTTATTCCTCCAAAAAAAGAAAACAGGAGTATAATATGCAGAAATCTTCTACTGAGACAAACACAAACAAATCATCTCAAAAGTGATCTTCTGCAGTACGTTTTAGAGAGGACGGAACAAAACTAACTGTCGAGGTTGGTGTCTTCGTTTTACAGAATATAAATTGTTCTAGGATTTGGAATTAGAGTTACTCAAAATATATCACTGCTAGATTTATTATTAACCTACATAATCAGTATCTCACTTCTTTTTTTTATTAATAACTAAAAATAACTTCACCCTAATTGTAGCACCCTTTAAAATTTAACAGTATTCAAACTGAAACAATCTAGCAATACAATTGTATTAAAATTAATAAGCACTGATAGTTTTTAGGATGTGAGAGCATTTTTGGAACTACATATATTACAAAGGTAACAGCTCAGCTACATTATGTTGAGGCAATAATGCACAATAATTAAAGGAACCACCTGTGCTAGTTTCGGAAATGTAATAGAGATACTGACATGAAGGTGTGTTAAAAATGTTGACTGACCAGGTCTCAATATGCTCCCTGATATTTAAACTTGCCTGCAGCACAACAGGAGGAAATGTAATCCGACAAAGCGCATTGCCATGCAAAGTCAGACCTGTAGTCTTTTAAGCCCAATATATTATTAATAAAGGGCCAAAGATGCTTTGTAGAAAGATGAAAAAAAAAATCAGAGTATAAAACTAGCCAACAACTTGCCAATGCACAAAATATCTTTCTAAAATTATCTTCTCCAAAATTCCTAGAAGCATAAAAGTAATCAAATTCAGGCTGAGCTGATATTACAAAATCTATACCCCCAAATTGGTAAAATTTTCCACTTGTAATAAGCTATAAAGATCAAAGTATGGGTTTTTTAGTAGCATGCCTCTAATTAACATCATAATAATAGCAAAAATTTAAGCATAGAAAAAAAAACACAGATCATATAAAGTCTTATCTATAACTCTAATTAAGACCAGTTTGCTTCCTCAGCTAAACTATTCTACTTTTTCACAGGCAAATTCTTCTGTTTCATGGTATTTTCTGTTGTCTATCATTGACTTCCATTCTTTGATCTTGTATTTGCAATGGTACTCTCCAGTCAGTAGCTTAATCATTCATTACAGTATGCTAAAAATAAATTAAAAATTGCTCTTTTGCATGAAAATCTTAATAGGAACATTGAAACTTGACCTGTATCATATTAATTTCTGATGGAAAGACAGTAAGCTTTGTTTGTCTAGAAACAGTCTTCTGTAAAAATTAAGCTAAATGAGAATTACGCAAGTCAGTGAACAGAATAAAATATTGACAGGCAAGTGTTTATAAGGGATTGATTAATACACCTAAACTGCTCAGCTCTCCCAAATACTAACTTACTGAATGCTATGTAGAAGAAAAAACTGGAGGGGAGGGGGGGGGGGGAAAAAAAAAAAAGAGTTTCCTCCCTGTTGGTGAAACTTTTGAAAAGAAAAATAGTAATACCCTCAAATTATTCTCAGCTGACTTATCTAAAAAAGGCATTCAGCCAACTGCTGAAGGTGGCCATTACAAAGACATCACCAAACCCACCATACAATAAATCTCAACAAGGCTTACAGGGAACAAGCTGAAAATAAATAAAACAGGATTTCTCTTTCTCTGCAAGAAATAAGCAAGGTACTTAAGCTGTAAAGAGACAGAAACACGGTCTGCTCCAGAGAGGAAAACGATGTAATATGCAGCAATTGCCCAGGGTCTGTAACAAGCACAGCATCCAGCAAGTCTCATAATTGCTGCAGTTACACACAACGGTGCCCTTTCTAGGCATTTCTGTCACTTGCCCTGACATTTGCACCTCAGTAAGGACTTTTGCTCTGTTGAGATTAAACAAACTCATTACCTATAATAATTCCATCCACTGAACAGTAAGCAACTCCACCTGATTTTATAAATACACCATTTCAGATTTCCTACAAGCTTCTTTTATCCCTTTAAACACTGGACTGACAAAATTTGATGCCATGATTGAGAAACTTATATGCTGCATATGACCCTTTCCTAAATTGAAAGTGATGCTGTATTTTCATAGAATAGTTTGGGTTGGAAGGGACCTTTAAAGGCCATCTAGTCCAACCCCCCTGCAATGAGCAGGGACATCTTCAACTAGATCAGGTTGCTCAGAGCCCCATCCAACCTGACCTGGAACGTTTCCAGGGATGGGGCATCTACCACCTATCTGGGCAACCTGGGCCAGTGGTTCACCACCCTCATTGTAAAAAATTTCTTCCTTATATCTAGTCTGAGTCTACCCTCTTTCAGTTTAAAACTATTTCCCCTTGTCCTATTGCAACAGGCCCTACTAAAAAGTCTGTCTCCAACTAAAAGCCTGTTCCCCAACTCATGTCAGTAGTTTGAATGTTTCCCTAGACAGCTGAGAACTACACAGTTCTACCTGGTTTGAATATTTCAACTATTTTTTTCCCCAGGTATTTCTGTATACAAAAATGCATTAAGCTAGGAATACTGCAGAGGTGTTTTTATAGCTCCATTGTAATTATAATGCATCGTTCCATGCTAAGCCCCAAGAAAACTTACATGCAAATATAACTTCAGGATTCCTAAAAGATGAATAAAAAAGGACACTACTTAATGCTGGACTGCCTGGCTGCACAGCCGCCTTCTGTCTACAATAGACCCTGGACTTACGTACAGCTTGTTGCATGAAGAACAGACACTCTAGAGAGGCAAAAAAAGGTTTGGGCTAGCCACAAAGTGAAACCGAATCATTAAATTTATTACAAGCTTAAAAAAAAAAAAAAAAAAAGCAAAAGCTGCCAGAGCTAGACTGTTCTTTCAGCACCAATGCTGAGGTATGCCAGCTTTGAAAGACCACAGAACTATAGCATTTATTTACTCACCTGTTAAATGATGGAAGGGGGAGTACTGCCCACTTCTGTAAAGAGCTTTCAGATTTTCAGATAAAGACAACACAATGAATACAGAGTAATACCACCAATACCCTCTTTTAAACCCACTGCTTGTTTGACTTCAGAATAAAACACAGGGGTGGGGCAGGAATCCATTAGACTGCTATTAACAAACCTTCCCCCAGATAAGAAGTTTAAAACATTGAGAACCTATTGTAATTGCAAAATAAAAGACTGGTTTCAGGGCAAAAGTACTTCAGATAAAGTACTGTAAAAATGTATAAACAATTTGCTAGAGAATGTTGTTAAGACAAAGATGGTAGAGTACGTTCGAGTCACCTTGACTTTTTTTTTTTTTTTTTTTTTTTGAGGATCAGGGACTTAAAATGTAAAAGTAAATAGAGAAGAAAGTATTAAAAAAAAAGAAAAGTTGATGGGTTGCACTGTCAAGTCCATATGTAGTGCCCTCCTACCCCTTTCTCCTGGCAGAGCTTTTCTATCATTTTTAGAAATCTTTTTAGCCTGTTTCTCCAACAGGGACTGCTTGCCTCTACCTGTCCCTCTGTCACTGGACACCCTGGCTTAGATCCATAATTTAACCTGTCATAGATCATTAAACTAAAAACTTTAGTAAAGTAAAAAGAGTTATGGCAATATACAGCAACTGAGATTCTGGCTTCTCACACAATGACGTACTTGCCTAACTACTAATCCATGTCTACTGCTAAGACGGTATCAGTACTTTGTAACTAAAGACTATTATTTTGGGTGTCCTGAGCAGAGAATCTCATTTTCTCTTGATAATGCAAAAAGAAAATCAGAATTTGCATTATTTGTTCTGTTACATCATAACCCATAGGGTGAATATTGTTTTTGCAGAAAGTAAACTAATTAAGTTGTTACAGTCAAGGTGACAACCACTAATAAAAAAAACTGGGACAGTCTTTCCCTGCTGAGGTTAGAGGACTGTCAATTCTAAACTATGTGCCTAAACCAGGATGGAACAGAAAGCATCCCTATCTGCAAAATAACCGTTTTGACCTAATGTCAGTTAAATTAATCCGCTACCGAGTCATACACTGCAACAGTGATTTTCACCTCTTTCCTTTCCTTTACATTCATTATGTATATATATTAAAATATTAAAGCCAAAGTGCATTACCTCAATAAACAGTACTGCGGTAGAAAATATTTCAAAGAGAAGTGTTTCACAATAATTGCATGATAACAGTGTCAGTGCTGACAAAGAAAATTCAAATGTCCAAATGTAAATTAAGTTAGCCTTGCATATCATTCATTACTACTCATGTAGCTGGTAAATGAATGCATGAATATCACTTCTCTGTGTGTAAAACTAGTTTCTCTAACTTCAGCTACTGCATACAGATGTAGCCAAAACTCAGCTATCCATCTCTAGAAATGTAGGACTTCACATCTAGTAAGACATACCTCATTAATATAGAACAGTTTTCAGATTCAGTGTGAATTAAAAAATAAATAAATTCAGAACTGTGGGTTACTTCAAACTCATACAAAATTCTACCACATCAACTTGGCAGCCTACTTCTGGATTACTCTTTTTGAGAGGCTGGTTACTATGAACAATTCTCTGGTTCTCAGAAAAGCTTTGTTTTAGTTCTAAAAATCTATTTCACAACGTAGGACATTCAAAAAGGCTTTTGGAATTCTAAAGGCTTTTAAGAGCTTCAGAACCAACTGTGTCAAGTCAACTCTTAGAAAAAGAAACTCTATAATATACACTTTGTATGAACTCTATAGGTGTTCTGGGTACCTGCAGAGTCCTATGATGAAACGGACAAAAACAACTTTAAAGAAATAAATACACCACAGTCAGTTTCAATGTCTGAAGCAACTGCCACAGTCCTGCCATTGGCTGGCATAAGCTCAGATGTTGCATGATGGAATTTACAAATGTCAAGAGGCTGTAGAATAATCCTCAGTACTTCTATGTAATTCTCATAATCATTAACGGGCAACGTGTTTTTACTTCAAAAGGAAACAGGCACTCTGCTATGTCTTAATTCACAAAAATTAGAACTTTATACTTTGGGATCTTAGGATTTGATGAGTGAAGTAATACCAGTGTTGTTTTTTTTAAAATGCTAAAACTTGAAAAATGTTCTGATACTTTCAGTATAAAATCTTATGTAATGCTTTTCCAGAAGAACTTAGAGGGCATACTTCTCATACTACATTGAAATACATTTTGAAGCACTTACACTAATAAAAGCAAGGGGAACATAATTCTCCTTAGCCTATGGAAGTTATTAAATGCTTTAGATAAATGACGAACTCAGATGTAATTAGTAACAATTACATAGCACCATCTTTTTGAAGGACATTTTTCAGAATGTGTATATGCCATTGCCATTTCATGGCATATTTTCATTTATTCACGTAAAATTCGTGTCTCAGAAAAAAAAAATAATTAAATGGCAAGTAACAACTTAGAATTAGACAAAGCAGCAGCAATATATACACGGTCTAGAGCTCACAATAGCACTTTTCTATGCCTGTCCAGTTTACCAAACATTCATAAGTACTTTACACACCCTATGTCAATATGTGAACAATCTCATGTATACCAAGATCAAAGAATCAGTTTGAAAGACAACTCATCAATCTTCAAAACTTGCGCCAGGAAAGGGTAATTAACACAATAACACAGGTGAAAACAATTATTCAAATGCATACAGTTTTTGCATTTTTGTCTTTATGTCCATACACTTATAGGTCATGAGGTGTTTTCAGAGCCGCTTCATTCCCTGCATGCTGAAGGGTGTTGTCCGTCTAAAAACGTGGAGAATCCAGTCTAAGCAGGCCGGAGGTTAAAGTCTGCTTTAGTTCCTTTTTCCCCTCCCTTTTTCACCACTTCTCCTTCACCCTGCTTCTAAGTAGAATTCCTCTGAAATGCCAAGTAAAACCTCTGCATACTACAGCTGTTGCTTTCATGCAAAGATACCAGAATAATATATTATCTAATATTACTCCTTTAATTACAAGACCCATAAGCTAAAGTGCATACACAGTAAAAACAGATTACACCACAAATACCTATTTTTAAATAGCTTTGAGACTGTTTACGGAGCTCTCTGGACTAAGGTAATTTGCTAAGACTCAATTTGAATGGTGCTATAAATACATTTTCCTTACACAACCCACATTTATATTTAGAAAGAAAAGCAAACTTAAATCTCACAATAATGCCTTGATGGCAAAACCAGTAAATGTATTATTGGTGATCCCTGTTTAGCTCTTGCTATTATAGTTGTGATAATTCTGAAGCACTTGGATCATACGTGTAAGTCTCATTAGTCCACGATTCCTGACTGTAAGCAAAAAACCCTCCATTATATAACTGAGGTAACACACATGCTTTTAAATACTCAGCTTCTCAAAGTAAAATAACAAAAAATTAAGAGATACTAGTTGAACAGAACAATAGGAATATTAGTGCTTTATCACAGGATGTTTAAAAACATGACAAAATACATTTAAAATACATACTGGTTTTTTTTAACTTGAGATGGGCGTTTTAATAGTCCATTATGGGTATTTCTAATTTCAGAACAGATACTTAATGATAAAGACGATGACACACTGTTCAACTGAAAGACAGCTAACAAGGCTACTCAAACACCGTTTTCATTGAGCACAAATCATGATCTGTTAAAAGTGCACCTACCACATTATTGGATTCTAACACTGATCAATCTTCTCATCAATTCACAGACAGATGTAAGCATGTCAAAAATCAGTTTCTTTACAAAACTGCCACATACAAAATGACTCACAATGCTTTCAGGAAGGCAGACATGCTTTGACTGAAGATTTTTATTTGAATGTTTTAGATAAATAAGGATTGTGCACCCAGAAACCTAACTCTCAAGAAATTATTTAATATAATCAATGCCAAGGTAAACATAGAAGTCAGCCTTTAATTTCAAGCATAGCTATGTCTTCAAGCAGAAGACACAAAATTCCTAAAACTATAACATTTTTACCAGAATTCTGATGAACTTTGATGTAAAATATGCACCTACTTCTTCTTTATTTTTTTTAGAAAAGCACATATTAAATTAAAGGAAGTGTCTGAATGCCATCTGAAAATTACCAGAAGTCATTAAAAAGCAGTAATATTCCATTGCCTCAACTCCTTTTTATCTTACAGAAGTTAAACAAGCGGTGGCAGCACTTCAGATGGCTTGCATAAAAGATTCAAATTAGATGTTGAAACTGAACAAGGGAGGTGTGTATTTTCTCCTTCACTTTCAAGCTGTACTGCAAGTATGGAAATAGTAATGACAGTGTAGCAACTCTCAATAACATCAAATTCAGAAGTTCCTAAATTGTGCCTATTATGCATCTCACTATGGATGTGCTTTTGATGCATGGATTAAAAAATAACCCAAAATATGTGTACTAACAGAGCACATCAAATACTTCATAAATATACTTTACACTGAAATCTAAAGCAGAAAGAACCTGCATGTATGTTCCTTATAGCTATGCTTTCCCTGTAGTGAAAGACTACAGAAATAATGCCACGTATTATCGCTTCAGTTGCAATAGTTTGGATATATAGGGCAGGGCACTAGTTATTAACATTTCTAAAAAAATTAAACCAATTCTGCAAAAAATTTAGCAGCTTAACAGAAAGAACCCTACCAGAATAGTTAGGTCCATGCAGAAATTTGCTTAAACTAATATTAGAGAGAAAATATTCCTGAATCAGTCGTCTTTAATAACATCATAGCCCAAGGCCAGAAAAAAAGGTCAGGGATAATTGGTGCAACAGTAGCACTGGACACACATTTTAAACTGGTAGCCTGTCATGAATGCCACCTAATACTGTTCTTTATTATACTCTCATTCCAGTATTAGCAAACTTGCAAAAGACAAGTATATTTTTGGAAGAGGAAGCAACATTTTGAGGAACGGATTTCTCATTATTATTTTATACCCTCTATAAGCAAAAGCAATCTACTGAAAGCACAATCTCCATACTTAAAATCCAGTAGCTAGAAACAGTAAAGATACAGTAAATAAGCTTAGGAGAGAGAAACCACGCAAACTTTTTTTTCACGTTGAAAAGTCTACATAAAAAAGAATATATAAGAGTACAATGAAATGAAAAACTAGGGGAGGAGGACAGGAATTTTTTATTATTACTTCCATGACCTGATAACAAAAAGATTTTTACTGGAAAACTCTATAGTTTTAATGCAACCCATTTAAGTGTAGCTTTTCATTTACAGGCTTAGCAAACAAACAAAAACAATGCAGTTCAACATATTTTAAATGAATTTTACTTTTCCAAACCTGTCTGTACATTTCACCAAAATTTTTTTGCCCAGTAGGAAAACCGCAATATTGAGTAGTCCCCCACTGTGTAGGGCTGCCATTCTAGACTAACAGAGCACCGTTCCCTTCCTATCTCCACCTCTTGCCCAGTCAGTCTGTCTCTTACTCTTTAAATATTTTAAAGACACCACCGTGTTAAGTACAAACATATGCTACAAGGTACACCAGTGACCTCTGTAAAAAAAGTATAATTGAACAATCTTTGGTAGAATGACACTCTTCTGGGGTAGTTGTAGGCCTGTAGTATTTGGAGCTCTGTTCTCCAAATGAAATGATCCCTCCTAGGTCCAAGCTACTCACCTCACCTAAACCCAGCAGTGAATACATGCCATTACAGAGGTTTTCCTTTTGGAAAGTTGTGGGTTTTTTCCTTTGAGCCAAACTGATCAAGAATGCCACTAGTAGTGATGCTACAGTTTGCTCCTTTAGTTATATTTATTCTGTGAAACCACTGGAAGAAAATTTTCATGGTCTACTGGTTGTAACCACTGAGAGGGTTGTAACCTTCTATAGTTCTCATTTTCACCCTGAGTAGATGAAACAGAATAAGCAAGTTTGCAACAAGACAGATCTAGAGCACATACATGAAAATGTACACCAAGTGAACTTACTGTATTGCTGAGCGGTTTTTTTTTGGTGCATTACCTTGTTTGTGTTTTTTTAGTTCATTTTTAGGCTTTCTGTAGGGACTACCTGTTACCAAGTAATTAATAAAACTGCAAAAAGCAAGCAAACAAAAGTCATTGTTTCTCCTCACAAGATTTAAACTACCAGCTGCAACTGACGGACAAAAATGAAATCTGTGTCCAAACAAGCAGAAAACAATTTTTTTTCTCAGACCGTGATGGACACCAACACAAGTTTAAGCTCAAAACTTTGTTGTGCAAGTCAGACTTACGAAAGAGCAGCACCTAATTCCCCCCCGCCCCGTGTGTTAAGAATACATGCTGATTACAGACACAGTGCAGCAAGTTATCAGTGATGTATGGGAAACTCCTACATCATGCACCACGTATAGACAGTACTATACCATTTGTTATATGCTTACCAGTCACAACCACGTGACCCAGCAAGCCCAGAAATACCACAACCTCTTCTTTCCATAGCTTTTATTTATTTACTCTTTCTTCCTTCTGCTGAACCACGGGAAGTATGGAGAACTGTTTACTAAAATCTCACTGGATGAAACTCTCCAGAATACTGAGAGTCTATTGATAGTACCAATGAGAAAACTGTCATTGTCCCTTCCACTTTTTAAGGAGAGAGAGGAGAGTTTGTAAACTCGGTCCCTGCTTTTTTAATGCTGCAATTCACTGCTTTGAGATGCATAGCCATATTTTTAAGTGTCTTCTGGGTTGTAGACAAGTTACTGACTACGTGTCATATATGTTCCTAAATCACATGAGAAAATTTACATAACAGTTGAAATCAGATAGTTGACTGGGACTAACATTTATTGCCTCTTGTCTAAATCTTTAGCTACACCCTAAAAACTTAAGAGTCTTACCCACTTATGAGAAGACTTACAGTTGACCAGAGCTGGGAAACAGATTACCTAGACCTTTTCTCGCAATAAGTTCCCCAAAGTCAATCAACTCCTTGCTAACAGCCAGATCCCACTAGAATATCAACTGACACAATGAAATTTCAAACGCACAGAAGTCAAAGTGACTATATGAAACAGAGGAGAAATAAAAGGGATTTTTTAATTAGCTCTGCCCCCTATTGTTGCAGAGGAGTCACTGGTTTTGGACCTGGCTTCAGGCATCTCCTTGGCTTTCTCAGCTGCAGCAGATTTTCGCCATCAACTCTGGTTCCTGGGAAACTTTTCTTTGTCACCACCGGGTGACAAATCTCTCCTCAAGCCACAACACAGACAGACCATCTCTCACATTGATATTTCTCAAGATATGGAAAAAACCCACATTTTGATCGAGGAGTTCTTTCAGTTCTGATCTGAGAGCAGAAACAAGCTCTGAATTAAGAACGATACTGGAACTGTAGCAGAATTCATTTCTTAGTATGAACAAATTATATAACTTATTTTCATCTTTTCCAGAAGATCAGGCATATGGCAAATTAAAAATAATTCTATTGGTAAATGGTCTTTGCTAGCTAGGTGAAAGAGCATAGTAGAATTTGCCTTTACTCTTCTGTTCCTCTAAAAAACAAAATAATCAGCCAACATGGATCTAACCCTAGCTCACTGAGCATTAGGTAGATAAACATGACTTATTTATAAAATAAGATGACTCCACTTTGCCAAACCTTTAGCAGCACATATCCAACATAAGCTTTTGATTTAATGCCAAATAACTATAACTTTCAACTGTAAATTTAAGACTGCATTTTTTATTGTAAGATGTGTTTTAAAAGAAAAATTGCAAAATACACTATACTACCATGATCTTTGATGAAAAATAAATGCAGAGTAAATACAGTTCACAACCTGTATGCAACTGGCGTATCATAAGCAGAGGAGAGTTGATTAGAGAAAACCCTGCAGTTGCTTAGCCCTCTCTCAAATTTTCTCAAAACCAACTTTACAGGAAGCAATAATTGCTCAGACTAAACCAGTACACCAGACTAAATTCAGTACAATATTATTGTCTCCCTGAAGAAAGTGAAGCTACTATATTGTAAATTGACTTATATGACTACACACACTATGACTTCCAACCAAACCAGAACATATCTAAGACCAATGCTTGAAAAAGACTATCAGCTATATGACCAAACTCTTACTGATGTAAGAAGCAAATACTTTTCACAGCACCATCTACAGTAAATTAATTATACTTACAGTTTTAAAGATTAAGACAAACATACTTTGTGCAGCAATGTTTTAAATGCCATTTCAAACACAACAGGAACCCTTGTCATATCTTAGAGCACACAGCTATCTGAAGATAGAACTATCAAGTTAAAAATATGTGATCACAAAGAGCATGCTGAGTTTTCACAGTAGCTCAATGACCAACAGAAGCTCAATGGTTTTCAGGGAAAACTGTTGGTAAATCTTTGCAAAAGAACTTTTGCCCACTCAGTTTATAACTACTGGTTTTTAGAAAGCATCTTACCTTGTCCTCTTGGTGTTCGTTTCCTGCGATCTCTGAATGCTGCTCCTGACTGCAAGGCCTCAAGCAGACTATCCATTACTCCTGTCTCATCACCCTCTAGAATAGGAGGAAAAACAATATTAATCTCAGTGCAATTGAAATCAGACTTTAGCAAGAAAAAAAGTAAAAGTGTTGTCAAGTTTACATAACACTTCCAAATGGGAGGCGTATACATTTTAATGTAATGGATGCTGTCAGTGCTTCAGGTATCACTGCCTAGTTTGTGTATGATGCTCTATTAAGCAAAACTGATGCCAATCTTTCTGTTCTTTCAACTTGGAGATGTTATCTTGTGCATTATTGATAACACCTTCAGCGTGCAGACAGACAGCTGCTGGTGAGCATCTGCTGTTTCACTGTTAAATTCTTTTAAGACTTTCCTGAAGTAGAAACAGGTCATCTCTTTTTGATTTAAGCATTGCACATGGAAAATCTGATTAAACTGAATGGCAAAAAGTTAAATATTGTAGTACTGCAAATATTTCATATGTTGCCTCCCATCTTCATGATGCATTAAATCCTTGGGAAAAAAAAAATTATTTATACGACATGAGAGGATACATATGCCATATGCTACACATGTAACAGTATACCATGGATGAACTTAGGGTTTAAGAGAAGGAAAGAACAAAGAGGGGAGAATCATGCAGTGAAAGTAGGTGGCATAATGTTTCTTAAAAGCGGAATTCTACTTCTGCTAAATCTTTCTCTTGCTTTTTTCATATCCAAGCTAACCTGTAGCCTTTAAATTGCCGGACTTTATGGTGCATTATGGAAATCTGGGTAGAAAGATTACTTCCTTTTTATGTATTTAAGTCTTTAACTTCCTTTGCATTTCAGTCTGTTAATAACAGTTGATAGCAGCATTCAACAGCGCGAGAAATAGAGGTCAAAGAACTGCAATGTTACAGAACTATTGATGAATGCCTCTTTTTCTGTTCACGTCTGTGTTATAACCCAAAACTAAACTATAGACTAGACTCAGCAGGTAGGTGGACATTTTATTCACATCTCTCAGGCTTCAAGTTAATATAAATTTCCCCATCACAGAGTGGGAAGATAATTACTTTATGCAAAAGATTTACATTACAGTAAAACACTTATGACTCACACAAAGTGTAGGAGGTTAAATGCACATTCAAGCTCTCAACTGTTCAAGTTTAAAAGGAACTTATTAATGCAAAAGCTATTCTGCCCTGGTTCTCTATTACATTTAGATTTATTAGACTAAACCCGGACCTGATATAAGAGCACACCAATCCTAGAACAGTACCTGGTACAGATTTCTACATGATGATCATCAGTGTAACTACTTGATAAATTTAAATTATACATCAACATCATTTAAACCATTATGTATAACATACAACACATATATAAAGTTCTCTCCAGTGCAAGATGAAAGGGAGCAGAGCAAGAGTAGCAACCAGCAGAAGACTTCTGAAATACCAGTTTTAATTACATTCCATCTAAAGCCCTTAAAAAACGAAGCTCCTGCAAAACAAGTAAATTAGCTTCTCTCGATTCACACTCAAATATATAAAGCCAGAATCTTGTCTAAAGCATACAACATAATTATTTTTCTTTGTGCTCCTTATCCTACACATGCTTATTCATTGATTTATTGTTGGCTCTGTATGAAATTTATTTTCTAAATCAAAGGTCTGTGAATACACTTTGTCCAAACTAATACACATCAAATTGGTCTGAAATGTTTAATGAATGTGACTGTAATAAATAGAATTAGTTAATATGTTAGAATATTTTATGCATAGAAATATTACAATATCATCCGATCTTCACTAAAAATAAAGAGTTGGCAGAGTTTATTCAAAGACAAAAATCCTTCAATACTTCATAAATGTTTATGCAGCCTTGAACTTCTTTTTTGCTGAGTGTGCTACTCTACCTGCTAATTACTGCAACTGCTAAAAACCACCCTAGATTTGGAATATCAAAATATACAATATAATGACACATGAATTAAGGAAGCTCTAGAGCACAGTGATGAGATTTTTTAACTCCTCAAAGAAATTTATGCTAGGTCTGAACTCAGCACTGCATCTTAATCAAAGTCATCAGGTGATTAAGTGGGAACTGGACAGAGAACTGCATTTTCAGTTACCCTTCATTAAAATTCATAAATAAAATCAACAGAAATTTCAGCCTTTCCCCAGAGTTCTTGCTGAGATAGTTCACTCACGATCTATGTCCTTGATTTGCCTTTTGTTTTTTTATATTACCTACAGCAACTTGTAGACACAAATTGGAAACAAAGACGAAAACTACCAGAAGTTTCTAAACTGAGAAAATTCCAACAGAAATTGTCAGTGGAAATAAAATACATAATCCTTACTTCACTTTTAGATATCTTCTATTGTACACAAGGATAGGGTTTTTACCCGCAACAAGTAATTTTCTTCCTCGTTCTTTCTTTTCCAAGTTGGTCCCAAGCATTAAACAGACAGCAAATGTATGCATGCATGCATGCAAAAAAAAAAAAACCAACTTTGCAAGCTGTTTGCTCTTACGACTGGCTTTATAAGGCTTGGATTAGCCTTAGCAAAGAGCCAGATTCACTATAGATATTAAACAGAACTGAAAAGGCAAAACAATTCTTCATCATTAATTGATCTGTTAACTGCAGGCCCGATTTGTTTTAATTTGGATTACACACTAATATTCTACTGCGGAATTGGTTTAGCACAGTCTGCTTTGAAAATGAGTGTGTTTTTAGGAGGTTACAGTAAGACTCATCCTGTTGCAGGTGCCACAATTTAGACCAGTGTTACTCAACAGATTTTGGCCACTTTCAAAGATAATAACGAAGACAAAAATAACTTTCTTCTTCCATAGAACAATATTATTGATTCTTACACTGCTGACGAGCCCCAAGCAAGCTGAGAGGCACAGACAGAGAAATGAATACGATACAATGAACAAATAAAGTCACATTAGGGATGAGCAGGCAAACTTAATACAAAGATACCTAAACTTTTCATAATTTTTGACCAGTTACAAGAAACAGAACAGATGAAGGGAAAAAGGAATTAGAGTAGGTCACACCATGAGAAGTATATACAAAAGAGACTGGCATAAGCTCCATCCACTTATGAATGCTGAAGAATAGTCATATCATGCACCGGTAAACAAATTTCCTGTGTATAAAGGCAATATTCTGGATTTTACATTTTGCTTTTATAAATAACAGGAGACTTCAGATGAACTGGTGTTAATAAGCACTTAGTATTTGTGGTCAGATTTTTATGTTAAATGACATTCTAAACATTAGTACTCTCAACCAGACTGCCAATTTCAAAAAAGGAAACTTTTGATAAACCGTAAGAAATTAAATCAGAAACTGAAAATTTGGATGTACAAAAGGGTGGGGGACGAGGAATGAAAGACAGTATTACAAACAGAACAGTGACTACTGCTAGACATGTATCATGATCTCAACGCAGTCAAACTAAGTGAACTTTTAACTTCTGTGTTAATGCACATAAATAGTACTACTCCTTGAAACAAAGACAAGATAGATAAATGATCAGGGATGAGTAATGCCAAATCAACTAACATGAAGTTCTCTCAGCTGATGTGGAAGCAAATTGCAAATCTCTGTGAAATTAATGTGCCATTTGAAATGACAAAATACCTACTATTATTATTTGAGAACAGCAAATGTAGAATTTGTTTATAAGAAAAACCAAAACATTAGCTGGAGGAAAAAAAGTGTGATAGTCTTCACCTGGTAGTATGAAAGGCCTTTCAAACAAGTTTTGAAGACAGCAGAACACAAGATCATGAGACTATAGTTCTGCCAAAGATATTAGACCGAATTTATGGTTTCTGGTTTCTGTTAATGCAATATACTGCACTTCATTTGGCTAGAAAAGTTCTCTCATTTATCTGGTCTTCAACACTTGATATAATGGCTGTTTAATTCATTAGTGGAAGGTGCAAAAGATGTTCAATAGTAAAATATCTGGCTAAGTAACAACAAAAGGTTGTTTATAGATAGGAAGCTTTAACATTTGAGAGCTTATCAGCTGAATTTTTCTGAAAACCTAATTAGTGGATTTGCCATAACAACAGATGACATACAAATAGGAAATAATAACATTTTTGGAAGGTAAGATCAGAATATGCATGAGATTTGGAATAATAAAATAAATGAAAATTATAGAATGAGAATGAGCACGTATAACTTCAGTTGCAAGCCAGGAGTTCTTCATTAGGGAATGACCAAGAGCCCCAATATAAAGAGGCAATAAAAGAAACAAATGCTGAATTACCAATCTGATCAGTGTGTTAAAAAGTCAGCTTATTCTATTTCCAGCAGTAGTGGTATACAAGCTTGATTACAGCATTCACAGAAGACAAATCACAACCTGAAAAGCCTCTACAATAAGCAGGGGAGTGGATTCTAACAAGAAACGCCTAAGGCAGCATGATTTCTTTAGACTACATAAAACAGCCACTGAAAAGAGGTGTGACAACCTTCTCCTGTGCTTAGAATCTCTGAAGTCCCAAGAGAGAAAACTCATCCCAACAGAGAGCTTCCCCAAGAGAGGGCTGTTTTGGTACAGCAGCAAACAGGAAAACATTTAGGCTGAGTTAGTGGAAGTATCTTTGAAATCAAAAATGATGTTCTAGAATGCATTTCCAAACAAGACTGTGGGAATAACAAATCTAAAGATTTTAAGAATGAAGCAAAAAATTCTGAAAAGGATTATATGATATAGCACAGGCAATAGCAGGAGTGTAAGTCACATGATCTTTTCAATCCGCTCTAGCTAAAGCATCAACCTGCAACTCCTTATCGATGGTGCATATTTTAAAAGGGTACGTGATAAAATGGGGAATGAGAGCGCAAGAAACCAATTTCTGGCACTTAGGCTGCTGCCTAAGTTACAGCATGAGGAACACAGTTCCTGGGTATCTGTAGTCATGAACTAAGCCTTTACTTTTGAGCAAGCATTTTAATTTTCAAGTGTCTTCTAGTGCAGATATGACCTTTATATTTATGAAGAACACTGTCCTTCCAAATACTAATTGTTTGTTTGGAATATTTATCAAGACAAAAATATATTAGAAAGTGCACGATCAGGTATGACTAGTCTGTCTTGATTTTTCTTCATATAACACGCTGAATTCAAAACTTTACAATCAATTAGCAGTTTAATTCTAAAGCACATTACTTCCCAAAGAAGCAAGTATCAGATAGAAACAAAGCATATAATCTATTTCCAGAACATTATTTTTAAATTTCAGCTTTCCAAAGATACATAAGCTGTCCCAAACTCAAGCCATTCTTTATATTTTCTCCATCAGCAAATGGCACGTGGAGATGGATTGACAATATTAACTTCACAATTTTGGATACTGAGAAACAAGGCATGAAAAAACATTTTCTAAAAAGGTAAGATTAATGTAATTGTGCCTTTCCATGTACAATACTACTGCAGCAAAGACTGCAATAGTATTACACAATCCTTAAGCCTCCCTCCATAAAACACAAAATCAAGATTTAAAAAAATAATAATCAATATGTGAAGGACTAAGTTTCAAGCATGCTTTTAGACAAGTTCTGTTATCTCTGAGTCTCCTTTCTGCTTTGTATGTACATTTAAGTTTTTTGTCACCCTCCTTCCATGGAAATCTCTCTTCAACAAGTATTTAAGATAGGAAGTGTTAAAAAACAAAAAAATCAAGATGCTTTGCTGTTCTGTATGCCTTGTGTTGCTTGTACCTACTGTATGAGAATTTGTGCAAAAACAGTTCAGGCAGTTAACACTGTCCAGAGATAAAGCTCATCAAGCAGTTCAGGTCTTCTACCGAACACAAATAAGTGTATGGAGCTGACATTTAACCCACCTGTGCAACACAGCAGAGAGATTAAAGTATCTTCATTTTTTAAAATAATTATTTGAAACAGCCAGCCCTTGCACTGCATTATGACTGTATCTGACATAGATGTAGAACTAAGATTCCTCAGGATAGCTAGGTAATTTGTTTTAGCATAATCTGTGCACTGCTAAATTAACCATGAGGACTGTGTTATAAAGGTAGAAAACAAACACTTGAGAATGATGAAGAATGTTTATCTTATTTTTCACAGTGCAAATGCAATCCTTCACCTGCTTCTGTAGCCATTTTCTCTGTTTCAACAGAGCAACCATTTCAACATGAACATGAAGATAAAATATCTCCCTTTTCTATCCCTGCTAGCACCTTATGAAATACGACCCTTAAGTTACATTTAGAATCCTTTTTGTCAATATTACATTCCTTTATTGCTTCTTGGCAAATCTTATCTAAACCTCAAAAAGAGACCCCAACATCCATACCTCCTGATATTAAATGCAAAATAATATTCTTTTCTATTTATTACTCAGAAGATCAAAACGAGAATTGAAGTTGACAAAAAATATATAGGTAAACTAACATTCTTCTGCTAACCTGAGGAGCAATAAAAGCTACAGCTGAGCCAGGACAACAGGTTTTACTCTCTCTCTTTTTTTTTTTTTTTTTTAAAAAATAACTGCTGCTAAAATTTCATATTGGAAACTGAAGTGTGTTTAGTCTGTTGTAGCCTATGAGGCTTTTAAAGTCATTCTTGCAGTTCAAAGAGCACAGCTGAAAGGTCACACCAGAAAACATGTGGTAGTGCTCTGTTTAGGGACTAACCTGAACCATGAATGACAAATGTGCATAAAATTAGAGCTCTTCCACAGACTTTCCATAAAGATGGGAGTATTTAACTTCTTGGGTTGCCTCTGTTTCAGCAGGCAGTTCTTGAACTCACTTCTGTGGTAGTGGACAGCTCTGATGATTTAAACTTCATGGGAGTTTTTAGTTTCTCTCCTCTAAACAATTGTACCAAATTGTCCTAAAAATAGGTCCTTAACTTCTTCAAGACAAGTAACAATTTCCCTGAAGCCAAGCTCACTTCTTATGAGCTATTTTTAAAGAAATTTCTAAAATATTTAACTTCTTTTTTTGCTCCCCCCCCCTTTTTTTGAATAAAAGTATTGGAATATTTTAACTTCCTTTCATCTCCCCTCATTACAGAGCACAAAGAAAAAGTAGATTTAAGTGAGGTCTTAAAGTAAATTTGGAAGAGGTTTAATCTAAACAATACCTCCAAATGTCACCTATATTTCCATGAACTCAACAAACAGTCACGTTTTTCCCAGCTCAAAGCGTTCAAGCACATACCAGAGAAGCGATTC
Source organism: Haliaeetus albicilla (assembly GCF_947461875.1). Taxonomy (NCBI): domain Eukaryota; kingdom Metazoa; phylum Chordata; class Aves; order Accipitriformes; family Accipitridae; genus Haliaeetus; species Haliaeetus albicilla. The sequence continues at coordinate 19,696,689 of NC_091505.1, forward strand.
AGAAACGTAACTTTCTGATTTAGATTGGAAGAACTAGAAACTTGGAGAGACCAATTTCAGTTTCTTTTTGTGGCCTCTATTGCACAAAGTTTTACCTCAGCCTTCAGCATATTATCATCTATCAAAAAGGTAGGAATAAACATCTAGCAGATTTTTTCAGGACCTTCACGATGACTGCTTTTTCAGTTTGCTCTAGCAAGGAAGCTATTTTGGTTAGAACATAAAAAATCCCAATAACTACTACTTTTCTTAAATGAAATATAAGAACTGCGGTAGCACTATTGATGGTAAAGTGAAACAACAAAATAGCTTAGGCTTTTTAAGTTACTTGAATAATTTAGGACTACAGAAACTACACTTAAAGAGCTCAGCCCATGCACCCAAAACACGATCCACCTCCTATCTATGTGCTTTCTTCAGATCAGATTCACAGCTAAGGGTCCGGGAGGCCCTGGGAACATGCTCCTGTTTCTGGAGTGTTTTGCTGCCTTCCTTTTTACTTACTCGTTACTACAGGACTACCCACATATTTTACTGGTGCACTTCCATTCTCCAGTAGAGGTAATACCCACATGTACCTTGCAAAACATCTTGTACTCATTATTACAAATATACTAATTATAAACTAATCTAAGTTAATAAAAAGTGTAAGTATTGCACAGTCATTTGGGCAAAGGTTTACACGAACTTCCCAGGAAATTTTTCATAAATTTGGGTCCTTACTGAAAGAGTCCAGTCCAATACCAAAGTAGGTAACACATGCTGTCTATCTGCCTGCTTCTCCAAATTGTTTCAAAATTATATTTCTATTCACATCTTGCACTACCCTGTTTTGCTTTGAACTCTCAAGTACTTAAGTCTAATATGTGTCCTGTGTAAACTTCTAAATGAGACTTCTATTCATAATCAGTACCAGAATTTTTAATTGCAATATATTCACTTAAAAAGGTCGATTTTCAGTGTCTTATGGAAAGTGTGTTTTTGTGTTCTCCTCATATATTTGCATTTTATTCATTTGCTAAATTCATTTTGCATGCATAATAAATATCTTCAGGAAGCAGTCTTCCCCAGCATTTTGCACTAAAATACAGTCTCATGACTCCTATTTACTTTTTAATTAAAGGAGAACAAGTTAGGACAATATGACTGATAAGTGAACCTATACCTCACGTCAGTCCACAAAGCAAGGCAAATCCTTGCTTACGTACCAGTTAAGCTCATTGTTTATGATAACATGATCTCAGGCTTACATAAAGTTAATAGAATGAGAAAAAGTGAGCTTTGTTGTGCTGGCAGGTTACTGAAAACAATTTTTGAAATGCGTACACTTTACCATTTTCAGAATGTCGCAATGGTCAAGGTCTACTTCAGCAGGAATGTGTTTAATTGAAATGCATCAACATTAGCCCTGGGGCCCAATTCTGAATGGACTTATGCCCCTTACAAGGATGACTAAACATAAAAGTTTACAAGGATTCACTAAACATAAAAAAAAAAAAAGCCTTTACCATGGATTACTTGGTAACAAATGGGAAGACATTGCCTCTATGTGGGAAGGAAAAGATTGTGCAGCTCAAAAAAATGAAAGAAAAATGACCATGTGATACCTGAACAATTAAATGCATCTGTAATCAAGTTCTACTACTGTTTGAAGGCTATGTTTCAGTCACAGTACTAAGCAACTTTTAATTTATGTGATTAGCAGATGCATAAGGCAAAACAAAATCATCAATGCTTTTAGCATTAGAAAATAATTTTCTTTTAAAAATTGCTTATAGTTGAACAACTGCTCCAATATTTTAGGGAAGAAACCAGTCTCAGGAATTCATTTTGAGGAAGGGGGATTGCTCAAATACTCTTGCTGACTATTTTATTTATTTATTTATTTATTTTTACTATTTGTGCTGGTTTTGGCTGGGATAAAGTTTTTCCATAGCAGCTAGTATGGGGCTATGTTTTGGATTTGTGCTGAAAACAGTGTTGATACTTCAGGGATGTTTTCATTGTTGCTGAGCAGTGCTTACAGAGAGTCGAGGCTTTTTCTGCTCCTCACACCCCCCACCAGCGAGGACCCTGGGGGGAGCACAAGAAGTTGGGAAGGGACACAGGCGGGACATCTGACCCTGACTGACCAAAGGGCTATTCCATACCCTACGATGTCACGTTCATCATATAAAGCTGGGGGAAGAAGAAGGAGGTGGGGGGGACATTTGGAGTTACGACATTTTGTCTTCCCAAGTCACCGTTAGGCGTGCTGGAGCCCTGCTGTCCTGGGGATGGCTGAACACCCGCCTGCCCATGGCAAGTGGAGAATGAATTCCCTGTTTTGCTCTGCTTGCGTGCATGGCTTTTGCTTTACCTATTAAACTGTCTTTATCTCAACCCATGAGTTTTTTCCCTTTTACCCTTCTGATTCTCTCCCCCATCCCACTGCGGGGGGGGAGCGAGCAAGCAGCTGTGTGGGGCTTTGTTGCTATCTGGGGGTTAAACCACAATACTATTATTCTTCAATCTTGTCGTGACCTCATTCAATTTGTATTTAAATTATTCCAGGTCCTAAACCACTTTTAGCTAATTGTACTAATCGATGTCACAAAAAATATCAGATCGCAGTGCCTGAACCAGAAGCGACCAAAGTTGATCTTAAATTCATTTTGAGATGACAATTACAAAGTCAAATAGGTAACAAAGAAATCTCTCTGTGACACAGAACATAATATTCATTAGACAGTAATCGCTTTATATGAGCCTTTCTACCTTTTAGAATAAAACTTCTGTAGCTGACCTTTTCTTATCGCAGAGTTTGTAAGACGAAAAACTTTTTAAAAATACATTTTATTTTAGAGGAAAAACAACTGCATGCCCATATGATAGAGAATCAATTACCTTTCATCAAATGGCTTAAAGAATTCTTGGCCAGCTCCTGACAGCCGTATCGGTATACGTTCACTTTTATCACACATTTAATCCCCAAAAAAGGGAAGCAATTAGTTCAGACTTAACTGCCAAACTTAATTTCTCAGCATGATACCTCATAATACATCCAGTTTGGGGGGCGGGGGGGAATCCTTCAAAGGATCTTTATTAAGCTTCATTTTTGTGAATCAGCTTTTTCAAGAGGGGTTGGAAAGTCAAGCATGCTATTTCAGGACTTTTACTAAGAAAGTGTACATAGAAAAATGTCATGGCAAATGTCAAGCTATAACTTGTCCATGTTTTTTAATCTTTTCTACACAGATTCCAAAGTGGCCCTGAAACCTACATTGTTTTCCATGATGATTAACTGATTTCAGGTGGACTGGACAAATATGAAATCTGAATACAACACAGACATCAAAACTTACCAGAATTTAGAACGTGTAGCCCAAGATGTTTCCAACAAGAAATTTGGTTTTGACCTTGATATGTCACAGGATTTACCTGGAATCTACTGACTAGCTCTAGTGCAACCACAGAAAATTTCACTCAAAACAATAATTATTACAGAGTGTATCGTTACAAAAATACGGAAGATGGCAGAAACTACACAGTTTCAGAACTCATAATCTAGAGCCCAACCTTGAATATAAAATTCCTCATTAATATAGTTACCTGTTTTGTATACTGGTATAGACCAACTATTGGTTCTTGAACTTTTCTGCAAAGTTTCTAGTTGGTTGTTTTCTCGTTACTACAATATTTCATTGTCTAAAGAGATATTTTGGTTTTAGTTTTTGATGGTGCTCTGAAAATCATCTTTTATGTGGTAAAGTTGAACATTCTGTACTCTCATGACAAATGCTACTATATTACGGCTCTCACCTTATGTAATATGACACAGAATGATGTCTCTCTAGGTTTAAAATCTAAGTTTCCAGTCCTGCAAAGTCACACTTTTACCTTTATTACTCATCTGACAATGTCTAAAAAAACCCAGCCATACTTCTACTTTCTGCTTTCAACAAAAATGTATATTCTGGTTACAAATCCAGAAACAGACTCTTTGTTTCTGCTGCACATTTACAAGATGAAATGCAATATGTTTAGGATTTTTTAAATCTTCCACCAATAGATTGCACAACTCACCAATGACCAGCAATTTCAAGTTGGAAGTCTGAGTATCCAACTAACAAAGAACCACTGAAATCAACGCCATAACGTTTGAGTTAATTTAATTAGATCTCTACATTTGACAAGAAATAAGCTTTTATCATTAAGATAAGTGTCCTTTGATGCCTTACAGAACTTTTCCTTTTAAATACACATTGCCTTATCATCAGCCTTTTAAATTACCTTTAAGTACAATGATTGCATTGGGATACAAAACTGTGCTAACATTTGTAGAAGTGTTTTAACTTTTCATTATTCAATACTTCATATGGAAAATTATTAGTTAAGATCCATTATGATATATATTGGGAAATGATCATATTTAATTTATGAATTTAATTTTACATAGACTACTGTTAAGCAATTGGGGGGGGTGTTAATAGTATATAGTAAAAAAAAAGGCTCATCAGCATGATATTCTTTCCTACATAATTTCGGAAACTGCTCTTGTGAAGGCAGCATCTTAACAGTTCTATTAGAAATGAGATACTACAACCACAGAAAAATATAATCATTCCACTAAGACAGATTAGTCAGTGAAGTTGTCCCTTGTCCCGCCATAACAGTCAAATAAACTTCCATTTCACTATAGTTCTACATGCAATTTTCCTCCTTGCTATCTGCTTCCTGAACAAACCTTACACTAAAGAAGTTAGCTGATCAACTAATTTAATTATTTCAGAAATGCTTTTTAACACTGGAATTTCTACAAAATATATGAACGTAATGTTACATAACAATTACACTGAGAGAAACAATATTACAGGTATTTTCAAAATTAACAGTACCTGTTCTTTGAAGTAAGAATACTTTCTCCAAGGAAAAGGAAAGTTGAATTTACGTAGACAACTATCCAAAGTTACCACTTGTTACTGTTCAGTAAACAGTCCCCAAGAAACCTACTTTTAAGAGAAAAGAATCCAATTGTTCTGCCTTACTTCACCTGTAATTATCCCAACCTCAGATTTCAGAGAGTCTAATAATTTTTTTTTCCCCTGACAAATTACCTCATTAAATCAGTTTACTTGGAAGTTACCATATGCTATATTCATAAACAAACAAAAATTTTTCCATTGCCAAATTTTAAAAGGTGAGATTAAGCTTTAAGTTGTTGTTTCTTTCTAACTTCTTGTCCATGCTCACATCTATTTGCATTTCTCTTGAGCTGCTTTTGACCCATATTAATAGCATTTACAGTAATTTTTATATCCCCCACCATTCTCAAGATGGCTTCAAACTTCTGGATAAACAGATCTTAAAACATTTTGAGCAACTCATGAGAGAAAGAAAGAAAGAAAGAAAGAAAGAAGAAGAAAAATCAAACCTCATCCTGGTTGTATGGATGCTCACGTTTAAGCATAATGTAAACCTCTATCTAATTTTTTTCCATGAATACCGCATTTCAGGAAGAGTGCAGCATATTCAAACAGACCACTGACATCAGTATGAAAGAGAATGACTTCCCAAAGGAGTTGTAACACTTGCCTCATTGGCATCCAGCACCATAAACTAATAATCTGTAGAATGTAAATAAGCCCCAAGTTTTATCACTGCAGGTACCCCATGCAATCACTAGCCAATCTATAAATTCAAAGGATTAAGGCTAAGACACACTTACAAAATAATAGGTATTTCGTAAAAAACTTAGAATGGAGTTCTGTTCATGCTAAAGGACATAGAAGGGAGACATAACAATCAGCAAAGCACAAAATCATTAGAACACTGTAGCAGAAGTACCTTCTTGAATTGTATCCTGCCACAGTCAATATGAGCGTAACAACAATTCAAGGAAACACAACAGAATTATTGCTGATACTAGTACATACCAGCTTGAATAAATTGCATATGAATTCTTATGTAAGTGTACTTGAAAAGGGAAAGTAGGCATATCCATCAACCACTAGCACACAACTTCATTTCCATTATCTTCCTCTGCATTAGGGGAGAATGTTAATATGTCTTCAAAACAATTAATTCAATACTAATTGGGACTGAGGAAGCTCATTCTATCTTTTATCCTAATACTGGTAGTTAAAAGGTGATTTTAATTGCCATAGTAATCAGATATAATGAAGAGCAAAACTGTTTCTGATTAAATAACATTTGCATCAGAATTGCTGTTATATGCTTTTCAGCTCCTAGAAAGCTGTCTTGAGTTCTTTTTTTCTCTCTTTTGTTCAGATATGCACATGGAAGCAATGCTGCAAGAATTTTGCAGATGTTAAGTCAGATGGAAGTCATGAAAGACTATGTATAAATGTATCATAGCCCGGTCTGCTACAGCTCTCAAAAAATAGGAAACTGCTGAAAAACAGCTATAAAGAATGTTCTCTTTCCACAGAGCTAGTGAATGCTAAAGAAGAGAAGGGACTGTTAAGCCCTTTTCCTACAGAATTCCTCTCCCATCATGAGAAAGAATGGTTCATAATTCAGACTGTGAAATTTAAGACCTCTAGGTGTGTGGGTAAGTCACTTAAGTCTTTCTATTTCTCCATACTTCACTATGGAAACAGGCATACAGAAGTGCCTTACTAGTCCAGGAAATATAATGAACATTTGCATAAGTCTTACCAGACTGAAAAGAACACCAGGAAGGACCAAATATTCCCAAGCCCTACAGCTCCAATGGAGAAGGTGGAGCTGACCATCCACAGTAGTAGTGTTTGGAAGTAACAGAGTACAACAGTTGCCAGAATGTCTTGGTATGGTTTTGACCGCACCACAGATCACAGTGAGAGATGTTTAGGCACCACATAATGGGAAATACGTATTAATAGTAAGAATGTTTTAAAGGAAGGTTTTAATATCAAGCAAGAGATCTCCCTATGAACTGTTTTAAGGTGTAGTTTTAAATCAACAATATATGAAATACTTTTTCCCTAAGAACAGTTTAAAATTTATTCTGAAAAACATCATTGCAAATAAGAGTAGAATTCCGTGAGAGTATAAAAATTAACTTCTCTCAGCCAAATTCAACTAACTATAACAATTTTGATAAGTTTTTTTTATTTATAATTTTTAATCAGTCTTTAAACAAACACTTTTATATGGATATTAGTACCTTACACAAAACTGCTTGAGCATGTCACAGATAGGGAAAAATAGTGTTAAATGCTGAAAAGATTTCTCAGAAATTTCGAGGTGTTCTGTAAGTTGAGCATTACTTAATGCTTATCCATTACACTGCTTTTATACAAAGTCACAAAAGTTGCCTTTAACTCAAGCCATTACACAGCCTTTTCTGTCCAAAACATCTCATTTGTATCAACAATTTTATCCCAAATAATGCCAAATTCATTGACTACAAGTGAAGAAACAACTTCCAGCAGAACTGACTTCAAGATAAACCACTGGCTCAGAAGATCTTAGTCTCATTGAATATTTATTTTTGTTTAACTGAGAACCACTTAACCTTTCTGTAAGTATTACTGTGCTTATTTACAAAAAATAATGCACATTGATATAACGAAGTTTTCCTGAGGCAGAGAAGTGTACATGTTGGATAAGTTCCTACCGTAATTTTTTATTTGAGAAGGTGTATGTTGATTTTGTCAGCTATCAGCCCACTTTCAGTTTTGCACAAAAAAACTTGTATTTTGAAATGTGGACGTGTTTTTAGATTTAGAATTACTTAAGTTTGTATGATGCTGTCCAGTGTAAATCACTTCAAAGTTTATGGAGTTTATATGGAGTTGAGAGCTTTTCTTTATTTTTACATTCATCTTTACACATTTTGGAACGTTTAGCAGGATTTATATCAGTTTACACATAGTATTTCTGTGGCATCTCAGTTACACAAAGCACCAGAACACCAAACTGAGTAACCTGGTCTTCAAAATATTGGCAACTCTGAGGTTACTTCATAACTAGTTATTATACAGGACAGTTATTGATTCTGGCCACACCGCAGTTTTCTGCTCTCTCAGTTACACTAAGGAACAGATATTAATTGCAATATTTAATTAATTCTAATTAATTCTAATCTGGATTCTCCAGTGGCCACAAAAAAAAGCTGTAGCTGCGTAACCAGGTAACAGCAAAAAATACTTATTACAGAACTACACAGTAAAAGGCTGGAAAATGCAGGAACCCTATTGCTCTGACCTGAAAGGCTGTAGCAATGCATTAAAATTTTACTCTTGAAGATATAGCTAGAGAAATAACTGAAAGAAAGTTAGGTTAAAACACCCTTTGGGTGAAAATCACCTTGACAAAATGACAGCTTGAGAGGACATCTGCCTCCTTCCTCTAAGTCTTCTGTGTCACATTCACTTAGACAAATTTACAAACCATTTATATAAGCAGCAATGAGCATAAAGAAGTAGATGCATCAAGAAAAAAATAGTTACTTGGCAAAAACAGTTAATTGAGTATCAATGTCGTGGAATCCAGCAGGGATGGAGCTATCCCCCTTACCTCCTGCCACAGCAATAGATTTGTAATATGTGAAATGCATATTTCAATATATTTAAAAACTGGAAAAACTATTTTAGAAGTGTTAAACTGACTTTGTGTCACTGGTTTAGAAACATTAGTTATTTAAATGGCAGTTTCGGTGCATCTGGCCATGTACAGTTACTCACATATTTGCAGTTTCAGTAAAAAAGAAATAGAATGCAAAATTAAACTTCAGTTGTATCTGTTGATAGGAAAAGTCTTTCATGACGAAAAGCAAAATGCTGTCAGTATACTGATGCATCTCTGTGACTGCTAAGCATGGTCTACCCCTCATCTGCTTAAAAAATTAACAGATGTAGACAGGTATGCTCTCACTGATTGAGCTGAAGCAATTTAAGAAGGTGTAACTTCAAACTGTTAGCCCTTAAACAGAGACTAACTCACTGACAACAGTATCTAAGTGGGCTTCTCATACTTTTCAACAGCTAATAAAACATATTAGCTTACACTGTCTTAAGTGGTAGTTTAAATATCCTCTCTCAGTATGTCCTCCAGCACACTGGTAGAGGGGAGGGTGATGATGGGATGTTTAGGTGGTTCTTAACCCACTCACAGAAAAGTGCCTGTCCATATTACAAAGGACTTTCTTTTGTCTTGGGCTTAGAAAAGTCTCATTAGACATATCCATGAGCTTAACTTCACAAGATATAGGAAATGTATTTATGCATCACCTGTATTTGAATCTTATATTTTGTTCATAGTTAATCTGAAATTATTAGAAAAATCTTTACATGGTATGAAATTTAAGTTTGTCATCTATGCAAAGCAACAGAGTTGTTTACTAAAACTTATGCTACAGTATGTTCCATGCAGTTTCACTGCCACTTCAAGCAAGGCAAAGTGATGCACACAAACACACAAGAATTTTTAAGAGATTCTCACATAAATAATTTGTTTTCTATCATGGTATTCAAATTACAGTACATTAAGATAAATTAATTTTTAAAACTATGAATGCAAAGAATGAAGTATTGGGAACACTGATTTATCACAATCAGCAAATACAATAGCAAGTCTAATTTACGAATTCTTAAAATATAATTAATAGTACATATAAAGTGATAACAGAAGAAAGATTTTTCACTTGTAAATAAAACTTGTTCTCACTTTGCCCACTTCTTTGTGCAGATTGATATACGGGTTGCCCATTTTTACCAAATTTAAACTGTGAAATTACTGAGCAGAAAAAAAGCCACAAAGTTGTGCCATTTGCATACACATATCTATAAAGATAAAACACCACTACCTGCTGAAATCATTGTAAACATAATTCAGTCTGACAAAGTAATGCTTAAATAGATGATATATTTCTAAGATACATTGACACAAGTGTAACTGCAGGTTCTAGAGAAAGGTGGTTGCCAAAGGAAGGGGAGGTTGGCTGGCTAACATTCCTTGAGGGCTGGCTGTACACGCACAAGTCACAGATTTTCACTAGTGATGGGAAATTTACTGATATGCCAGAAATACTGGCATTCTAAATATACGTGACACAAAACGGTATCGTGAGTATTACGAGACAGTATTTCTGCACTACTGCATTATCAGTGATGGAAAGTCTGACCAGTACCTTGTCTTTTCATGGTTCTGTGTTCACCTCCACAGTCATCCTCTTACATGTTGGAGTGGGTTTGTTTGCCTGGTCTAGTGTTTTTCCAGTATTTTTCATCCTTGTATAAATTGACTTTACAGATGCTGTATATATGCCCTTGAAAGGCAGTGTTATTTCTAAATTTACCCTCCATTCGATCAATCTCCAGCATAGAACTATGTTAGTTTGTCATAATGATATGGTTTACTGCAACATCATCCTTACACAAAGTTAATATATCATCACATCTTCCATGAAGTTCATCATAACCAAAAAACAAACAGCACTTTTCCATGAGTATGTAGCTGTTAAGACTGTTCAGTGGATCAAAAGGCCAAGTGTCTTACAGCTGGGTCAGATTAGCAGATTAACACAAACTCATAGAAACTGAACAAAAAATTGCAGGCTCAAGTAATCTCTTGCACAATCCAATGTACAATTTTACCACCCTTACGTGCCTTCTGGAGTCAAAGAGGTAAGGAATGAAGCCTGTATTTTACAGCCTTCTGCAAATCTGCACAACATCAATATGAGGACCACCCGATTCCTCCTGCTTTCTTACCTTCCTCTCTCCTAGGGTAGCCTCATGCAAAATACAATATTCTCACAGCTGACAAGCTCAACACATTGCTTTTAATCATGCTGAAATGTCACTCTGTACTTAGGCATCAAGATCAACCAGATTTTCCAGCTCCTAATAGGACTGTTGGGAGAACATCCATTATAACATGGCGCCTCCAAGCCCAAAAAGAAAGACGTTAATTGCCATACTACCTTGATTATAGAGATGTTCACAGAATGAAATTAACAACAAAGCAAGTAAGATACTACTTCTTGGAAGTAAATCCATATGAAAAAGATCAACTGACTGCTACGAATGAAAACAAGCCAATAGTTCATAATAAAGCTCCTGGAAAGGAACATTACACATGTTAGGTGGCAGATACAGAATTACATGTTCCGGTAGGCTAAAACAAAACAGAATTTTCACAGAAAAAGTTAAGCTTTTTTTTTTTTCAGCTTTCAAAACAGACAGCAAGTATTCTTCATATTGATCAGGAATAGCCTTCAGTTTGTTACGCCTTACTTTCTTTTTCTTTTAACAAATCTCTCTACTAAAAATGATGCCTTACCTTTGTTCATATCAATCAACTGCTGCTTCTTCTTCTGTCGCTCCAGTTTCTCTCGTTCAGCCTTCTCTTTTGCCAATTTGGCTCTCTTCGTTTTCTCCTCCATTTCTCTTCTTTTGTTGTTTTCTTTTAACGCCTCCTGCATTAGATAAAATGAACATGGGTGTCCATATACTGAGGAAAACTAGAAAGAATAACAAAAATAACCTTGTTTGCACAGATACTGTATTTACGTCCAATGACAGGGAAAAAAACCAGGGACTGGCACTCAATACTTCAAGCATCTTCAAAAATCTTACGAGGCAACATAGCTTACCATACTATTTGTACACATTAGCATTATTAAATAATCAGAAGAGTGAAAAATGAAATAGCTTTGCATTTATGGCGAATGAAAAAGTTCCAAATTTTTCAGC